>NC_134140.1:71925501-72231078 GCF_033958435.1 Carettochelys insculpta
AGCCAAAGTGAATTTTATTTTAATCAGAGTACATCTCCTTGAAAATAGCATTCATGCTTTGCTGCAGAAATACCTAATTTTACCCTCAAATAAACACATGGTATTCATGTTGAAGAAAAATCCTGATGACGACTACCAGGTGCAGGGACAGATGGGCCCCGGAAAGACAGAATTATATGAGTCTTATTGTATTTTTTTTCTTTTCATGTTGACTTGTGAACTGACCTATGTAATGACACATCTGAATCCACGTAGCAGTGGAGGGAGCAGCAGTAATTTAATAACTGTGGCCATGCTGCTCCTGTTCCTTAATATACAGAAATATTATGGAAAAGTTTCAATTTACTGTTTGATTCTTAGGCTTACAAGGAGATTTTCCAAGCCACGAATGACAGGGAGATACCTAGTGTCAGAGGGGTAGCCGTGTTAGTGTTAGTCTGGATCTGTAGCAGCAACGAAGGGTCCTGTGGCACCTTATAGACTAACAACATGCAAGGCACTGCATTTAGCCGTATGGAATGGAAATCTATCAATCTCACGAGGAAGCTTGCACAAAGGGAGATACCTAGTTTCCTTTGAAAGTCAATGGGATTTTAGTACCTTCATGCCTTTTGTGCATTTAGAAATCTCTCCATTAAGTTATATGATGACTCAAAGACACATGCCTCTCAACAAACCTAATTTTGAGACTTGTCATTCATTTTAATTTCGAAGTTATATTCCACAAAAATCTGATGTCCCTTTTATTGTCAATATTTATTTACATGAGAAATAAAGACTCTTGAATCCGAACTTAAAGAGTTATTTAAACTAAAGGAATGAGTCCCTCAGCATTTTGGGTTCCTGCATGAATAATTTCTGTCCTTCATTTTTAGTCTTTGTTGCACAAAGTTCCACATTTGTATCTTGGTTGCTTGAGATGACTGCCAGAACACATGATTGGCAGCTGAAATTGCTACAGCTATAACCATAATTTTTGTGACTGATGTCAGTGATTATGACGCTAGCAATAATCCCCTCTGATGGAAAGCATGAGTGGTGGTGATGAAGTACCCAAATTGCTGAGCTACAGCTTGTCTAAGAGCTTTCTATGACACCTGGTACCAAGTTGGATGCCTTGGATGTCTTCAATTTTGCAATTATTCAGAGATTATTTATTTTCACATATACTGAGTTTTCCCAGACCAGTCCAAGGCGATGTCTATACAACAGGCATCCTTTGAAAGTTCTCCTGAAAGATCTCTTCTGAAAAACAAACCAATTACCTCAGTATCCTCAGAATCACAGAGCTGGAAGGAACTTCAAGAGGTCATTGAATCCAGCCCCTTGCCCCAAGTGCCAATTCCCTCAGTACCGTTGGGTGCTTTACATTTAGACCCATAGATTGTTTTTTCTAAGTAGCTCTTAACTCATTCCGTCCCCACTGAGGGCTGCCCTCCTTCTTCCCACACTGCATTGTCTCACACCATAGTGTGGGAGCTGTCTTTGTCCATGAAGACTGAGGCAAAAAAAAACATTGAGTACTTCAGCTTTTCTTACATTGTCTGTCACTAAGTTACCTCTCTCATCCAGTAACAGTCCCACACCTTCTCTGATAACCCACTTATTGTTAACATGCTTGTAGAAACCCTTCTTGTTAACCTTCACATCCCTTGCCAGCTGCAGTTCCAATTGTGTCTTTGCTGTCCTGATTACTGCCTAGCATTTTCCAGCCACATATTTATACTCCTCCTTAGTCATCTGTCCAAGTTTCCACTTCTTATACACATCCTTTCTGAGTTTAAGCTGACCAAGGAGTTCCCTGTTAAGCCAACCTGGTTGTCTACCATATTTGTGTTTCTTACTATGCAGCAGGATTGTTTGTTCCTGTGCCTTCAGCAAGACTTCTTTAAAATATTGTCAGTTCTCCTGAACTCCTTTCCCCTTCATCTTTGTATCCCAGGGGATTCTGCCCATCAGTACGCTCAGGGAGTCGAAGTCTGTTCTTTTGAAATCAAGGGTCTGTATATTACTACTATTACTGTATATTACTATTATATTACCCTATCCCCACACCCTCCACCACAACTCGCCACACATGCCCTACCCCCACCCCCAAATTTGTGCTCCTCACCAATGCCTCCCACATGCACACATCCCACCTCGCCCACCTATTGCACAGTACACAGGGGTGTTTTGAAATAAACATGTTAAAAAGTACAACAAACAGAGTGGAACCAACGATACAAACAGGCAGGTGTTATACAGGGGTGAATGGGGGAAACTATGCTTAGGGTGAGGGCAGCAGAACCTGGAATGGGGTGGGCCTTAGTCCTCCATGGGAGGTGGTGGGCTGTGTCCCACAGGGAATGCGGGGGGGCCCTACTGCCCTGGGTTCAGGGGCCCCAGTGGAAATGGGACAGGCTAGGAACATGGGGAGGTAAGGGTGTGCTGGGGGTGCAGCAACCACAGCCTGGGTGCTGGAGGCAGGTGGGGGGGCACCACAGCATGGCCCACCCTAGCCAGGAGCAGCTGTGCCAGCTTCAGCAGGGCAGCTGGTGAGACATCAGGTGGGAGGAGGGTGGCAAGGTTGGGGCAGCAAGGGTGCTGGTAGGGGGGAAGCAGTGAGGAAGGTGGTGTGGGAGGCACTGGAGGCAGTAGGGGAGGTGGTGGATGGTGGGGATGGGCTCTGGGTGTCAGCTGTGGTGAGGGCCTGTAAGACACGTGACCTCGCCTCTGGCCACATACCACCACCCTGTGTCCACCTCCTTGAGTTAGAGCCACTGCTGGAGCACGACTGTCTGATTCTGTATCACTGCCGTCTGGGAGGTGGCCTCCTCCTCTTCCTCCACATGGTGGTGATGGCATGGCCTCCAGGCATGGGACCACATGCGTGGTGAGTGACCCGATGGCCTGGCCCCCTCAGTGCTCAAGGGAGGGTGGTGTCCTGCCCTGGACAGGGCTCACCTGGTCCTTGGACAGTGGTGCTGTGGAGACAAGAGGGGAGGGGGGTGACCCATCAGCCCCTTGCTCTGGCTCCAGAGGCTGTATCTGCCAATCCCCATGGTCAGCCCCCCTGCTAGCAGCTGGTGGGCCGTGGGGGATCCTGGGCACGTGGGGGATCCCTGCAAAGGTGGACACTTACCTGGCAGGATGTGTCCCCCTCCTGGGCTCTCTGCCCAGGCTTGCAAAGTGTGGTGTTGTCCATAGCATGGGGTGCTGAGTGCCACGCATGGGCCACTCCATGGCTCACAGGCCATGGTTGGCCAGACAGGGCTGGCAGCTGAGTGGCCAGCCTGCTGCCAGTAGTGATAGGTGGCCCCCCCCTTCCTTGGCCCACGGTGTCTGATTCTCCATTCACATACCTGATGGTCCCTCGAGGACTTCAGGAGTGGTCTGGTTGGAGGGGTTCTTGCTGGAAGATGGTATTTCAATAACCAGGGCCCCCGCCCGGCCCAAGGACGTGTCCTGCTCCTGGCTGCGGGCCTTGCCTGAGGGTCCCACCTGCTTGTCCAGCATAAGCTGGGCCTCCCCCTTCAGCCCTGCTGTGTCAATGACAGACTCTGGCTCGGCACCGTCCCTTGGCCCCAGTAGCCGGTAGAGAGCTTGTAGTGCGGCAGCCAGTGGGTGACACCCCTAAGCAGCCAGCCACATCCAGGGCCCAGGCGTATGCCTGGTGCAGCTCCCTGGCTTTCAACCTTACTTGCTTTGTGGAGCAGGGCCGTGGCCCTGGGTCTTCAGACTGGCTGACAGGTGAACAAAGGCTGTGGTGATTCTGCCTTGGCTGTTGGTGTGGAGGAGCACCTCCTACTCCCCCTGCAGCCCCAACAAGTCCATTATTTCCCTCTCGCTCCAGGAGACAGCCTGTTATTTTGGTCCCTGGCTACCCTCTGGGGACCCATTGCGTGCACAGAGGGGGTCCCCTGGAGACCACCAGGGGCCTTAGGGGTTGCCATGAGGCCAGTGGAGTGTCTCTCTGGGCTGTAGCATCACTGGGAGGCTGTGCTGTTGCCTGGGCCTTCTGGGCCAGTGAGTCTTTAAATGTGGCTGTGCACACCGGCCAGAAAGCCCCTTGTGCTCGCAGGAGTGTCTTGGCACACCAGCTGGGCAGCACCATGTAGGGCAGCTCTTTTGAAAGAGTGGTCTGCAGAGCGTCTACACTGGCCCTCTTTCAAAAGAGGGTTTAGAAAAGAGGGGCTCTTCCTGGCCCGGGAAGGGAAGAGCGATTCCAAAGCTGTGCCACGATCTCTCAAACTTAATTTCGAAAGAGCTCTTTGTGTGTGTGGATTTATCATGGGTTCTTTCAAAAGGTGCCTTCCTTTCGGTTTTGCTTTCTAAAGGGCTTGCTAGCGTATACACAGCGACCCTGCATTACACTTTTTCAAAGAGAACACAATAGGTCCAGATCCTCATGCCCAAACCTGAGATTCAGCACCACTGTCATCCACAGAACTTGTAGGCACTGAAATTAATTCAGTGTCTGTGTTTCTGCCTCTAAACATGGGCTCTGTTTAATCCCTGCTATTTTGGTCACTGTGGAAAGTCATGTTGCTATTTCAGAAATTTTGTACAGGTGTAACCTTTGTGTCCTGTGTCCTTTCCATTCTAAATACATAAATAGACAATATAGGTACGTGTATTTTTGTTGGTTCTAGAACAAAAAAATTAGGTGCTTTTGTCCCATTACATTTAATCTCTTCAGCACATTTTGGCAGCCATTGCGCTGTTTGCTTAAAACATGTGAGGCTCAATCCATCAACTTTTTATTGTGTGAGAATGATGTTTAATGAAAGCAAATGTATTACAGTAAAATCATCCTGGTGCAGGACTTGTTCCCAGTGATGGAAAGCACAGTTGCTAGACTATGGCAAATTCTTCAAACTTTTTCTAATGGCCACTAACCTGTATTGGTATTTTTTTTTAAAGATGGTAATTCCTGAAAAAAATCATCTCACCAAATGCAAAACTGAATTTATGTTTCCTTTCTCCCTGCCAGGATGAAACAGCAACAAGTGCAATGATGGGTTCATTCTGAAGGGATGCTGTGAGAAGAGTGAAGTTCAGTCAGATGTGGGAATGCCTAGGATGAGGCTACATGGGGCTGTGTTTTTTTCATAGCCCTTTACCACCTGCCCCTACACACCTGTTGAGAAGAGCAATGCACTAGCTATGCATTGGCTGGCATGGTGGATGTTGACACGATAAAATAAGGAAGTGGCCAAGAGTTCCACTTTCACACTGATCCACTAGTCCCACCACATGAGGCTTGTGGGTTGAATTTGTGGCTGTTGGAATATGTAGTTGCTGGTTGCTTTAAGTGAAAAGAGGGCTACATGTTGTCAGCATTTGATGTACTGGCTTCCTGACACTCTGAATATATTTATTTGGAAAAATATGTAAATTAAGCCATAGACAAATTTTAATTTGAAACACTATGGGAAAAATATATTGTGGAAACTACAACGTTTGAAAACCATTGGTTTATTCCAGTGAGCCTGCTTTTCAAGAACTGACCTCTAACATTGCCCACCCACAAAGAAATGGCTTAGGTAATCTACAAATTAAGTAATTAAATCAGAATCATAATGTTTAATACTTTGAAATGTAAGACATTACTTGCATTCATATTTCAATTGTATCATTTTGTGTGACACTTCTACAAAAACAATCAGTTATTTCTCCTTCTCACTTTTTATTGTATGTATGTCTTGAGAATTTTTTCCTTGTAGGTTGCCCAACATTTGAAGTGTTAAACTCTTACCTTTCTTATCCTAGTAACATAAGCAGCATACTGTAGCAAAGCCACTTCAAAAAAGCCTCAGGAAATTAAGTTTATTGCTGTTGTTTCCACTCCTTTGCCAAAGACTCTTTTTTTTCCTTATTTTTTCTCTTTGGGAAGCTCAAAAATTGTGGAGAGAAAAATAGATGGAACCATCAACACAAAAATAACATTTTAAATACAGTGCTCTTTAATGCTTCCTTCGTGGTGTGCAAGACCTAAGTACCACTGAAAACGGTGTGATAAAATGGCATTTTTATTAAAAAAATAAAAAAAGCAATGAGAGCTGTTTGACTAAGTCCTGTACTACTTTGAAAATATAGACTCTGTCTTCCTTTCTAAAAGAGGTGGAGATTAAGTCCTCTTTTAGGATCAGAAGATTCTTTACAGGAATGTGTAAAATTTTGTTAGGCTGTTTGACAGTTGTTCAAAAAACTGATTTGTGATGCATCTTTGGATCCACTGAAGAACAAGGCAAATGAGTGGCGGCAAATTGTCAACAACTTGTTGTTTTGAAAATGAGTTCACTTTTTTCAGAATTGTTCAACTGATGGTTTGTGCATATCCATTTCAGCTGACAGAATGCTGAGGAACTATGTATTTGTCAAATGTTCCTTTTTTACCATTCAGGCTGTGATTGTTTACGATTGTTTATGCTCCCTAATTGGATAATTTGTCTTTCTAAAACAGAGGAGTATCCAAGGAAACCACTGGGAGAGAGTAACAGAGAGTTTGAAAAACAAATATAGAAGGAGCTTGCTCTTTCCCTTGCACACATTCATTCTTTCTCTTAGCACGCTCTTAGGCCAGGTCTACATTGAAACTTGACCTGATGCAATTATACAGTAAACTCTTTTTATCCAGCATTTGAGCAACTGGAATGCTCAAATAACCTGCATAGCCAAGCGTGTGAGCAATGCCCCCCGCCTTGGGGTCAGCCGACTCAGTGCACACCCTGTGTCCTTTCATGCTATGTGTGTGCAGCTGGTGGACTCTTCCACACTGGTGTCTACTACACAGAGTCGCTCCATGTGCAGCGAGACCCCACATCATCATCTTCAAGCAGTCCCACCCCCACTGACAAAGTAGGGGCAGCGGTTGAGTGGGAACCAGGGCTGGGTGCTGGAGGTGATGGGATGTGAATGGGGCTAAACTTTGTTACTGTGGGGATGGGAGCACTGGGAGAGGGAGGGGAGGGGTGAGCTGGGGGAGCTCTGTCCTGTGTAATCCCAGGCTGAGGCCTAGTGACGGGGGTCTGAGCAGTACTAAGACAGCAGAAGAGCAGCTAGAACAAGAAAAGGAAGTAAATCTTCAGCCCCTTGCCAATGATGAGTGGCCATTTCAGACTGCAGTTTGCCCCTGAGGCAGGGGCTAGAATGACTGGCAGGTTTTCACTGAGGTAAGGTGGGTATAAGTCCCCTGGGAGAGGAGGGCCCCAGAGTGTGGGATATTGCTGCAGGACAGTACCCTGAGAGAAGGGCACCATGGTCTGGAGGAATGTGGTCTTGATGAGTGTTGAAGAACTGATAAAAAGGTAACAGTGGGTACAATGCCACCAGGAGAGGTGCTCTGAGAATGAACTGAGTTAATTCCTGCAGAATGAATCCTGTTCTCCTCAAGTGCTCTCTTCTGCATTCTGCTCCTGTGATCAGCAACAGCATTAATCAAATCTCCTTTTCTTAAAATGAACCCTCAACCCCAACTTTCTTCCCCTCCACCGCCAGCACCAAACTGGTTAATCTACAATAATAGTTCTGTGCATCCTTTGTTTTCTGCCACTAGCAGAAGAATTACAATGTTTTAGGCTATGTTTAAAGCTATTTGGGTGATACCTGCTGTCATCTGCATTGGTTTAAACATTTCTTAGAATCATCCAATCAGTTACCTGGAACAATACTAAGTCTCTAAGATGAATTGACCAGTCACAGGGAAGTATTAATTAATTGTGAATACCTTCTGATGAACAGCATGTAGAAACAGTCTTTTGCTATACATTTGTTTACATGAAACATTCATTCAGACAGTTATGAATAGTGAACATATTTTTAGAAATCAAAGTCTGTTCACAAAGCTAAAAACAGCAGAAAGAGCAAATTCATTGAACTTGTTCTTAGGAACAGATCTCCCAGCTCTAATCATGAATGATGGCTAGGAAAATAAACACTAAGTTTCGGCGCATATCTTAAATATTAAAGTGGAACATTAGTAAAATGATTTGCTGCCATAGTGGAATACCTTTCCTAAAACAATTTATGTTCTAAGAATAACATGCTTACCAAACAGAAGACAAGCAAGAAGCAGAGTCTTATTTCATTCCTCTGCATGTAAAGCAGGTAATTAATCGATACAAATATATTTGCTGGAGATAAGATACATACGATACATATGATATACAGGGTACTTCAGCCCTTATGTTTTTACACAAAATGCAGTTTCCTATTTGAAGGACTGTTCCATTCTTTCAATGGTTAGAGAACCTGGGTTCATTCTGGACCTCATATGAGAACTAAATTCATTCTGTTATTTTTAAAGATGAAAAATTCAGTAATTGAGTCTCAATCATGTAATTAAAAGTTAAAATATCAACATTTCATATTTCACATATATACACATCAGATTCAGAAACCGAGAAAGGGCCTCAGTCTTCCATGAGCAGGTTTGAGGAACCTCATGAATTTATCATAACATATATGGTCCCAACCGTGGCACAATAGGCAGAAGTATGGATAGATTGGCAGTATTCATTCTGAATTTTCTATGCTGTGAATGAATTTATACCACTTTTACGTGTTTTTGACCCTTTTGTAGTTAATGTTCTTTTTTAATCTAGTACAACTTCTTAAGGTTACTTCCATTGGCATAAGACACATGACAAAATCAAAAGATATGAGAAACAGGAACCAAACAAGTTACTTTGGTATAATGATTGTATTGATCCTTTTTTACAGTTGCTTCAAAGTCATTATAATGTCAATGAAAAGGCATGAGACATTTCTATTATTAACCACATTAAAAGGCTAAGTCCTTCAGTCCTTTTTAAACCACCACAAATTTTGTAGTTTATTTGGTCTATATATTGATTTTGTAATTCTGGAATTTATAAGTTCAACTTTGACCATCCTCACCTTCCCACATGCTCCTCACAAAGTCGACTTATTGCTGCCATACTCGATTTGCAAACATTAATTGTTTTGGTAGTGCATTATGGGAACTTTTCTCACAGTCCCCTCATCCCCGTAGCATTCTGGGTATGCTTGCTGGTCTTTGAGCTCACCTTCCGACATTGCATTGTCATCATTCCCCTGCCATGGTAAGCAAATGTCCATTTTTCCTGTTGGAAGGAAGGAAAAGTAGGTTGTCCACAGAGATGGCAAAAAAGCTTACAGAAATATCTTTCTTGTGTAGCTGAATTCTCAACTGGCCATCCACTGAGTGTCCCCAGTCCCATGATTGCTGATCTCTGAAAATAATACAAGGACCCTGAAAAGCCTGAAGAAAGAGAAAGTTTTTCAGAAAAGAGAGTTGCTGAGGGAAGGGTCTTTGGCTTTCTGGTGCACTATAAGGGTTCTGTCTACAGGCTGTTCTGTTCTCATCTGGCCACCCACTGGGTGTCCCCCCACCCATCATTGCATCCGATCCCTGAAAATAATACGGGCCCCAGCCTGTATTCTCAAAGTTAGAAGAAAGAGGGTAGAAAATTCTAGGACAAAAGATTTTTGACTTTTCTCTTCACTACACTGATATTGCCAATATGGGCAATGGCAGTGAGATAATCCACTGAACTAATTACGGAAGCAGGAATCTCAGTGAGCCACCCCCCCTCCACTCCTTGTTTCTGAGGGGGTCAAAGCATGACGACAGATAGGAGATATTAGCAAAAAGATTTTATAACAGAAATATCCAAGCAGCAGGTGTCTGCAATGAGCAGCAAGCCCCTGAAGAAAGTTTTGGCGGGGAGTGGTGGGTGCTGTGATCTGCAGCTGCAGAGCTGCTTGAAATGCTGAAGTAACTGAAGTAGTCCCCCCGACTATCTTAGCCACTGGAAAAGACTTCTTTCTGGTGGCAGCAAGCCCTCGGATATCTTTAGTCACCAGGGGACACTTCCCCCTGGAGGCTGCAAGCCCCTGAATATCTTTCCTGCCATTGGAGCCCTAAACATGCGCAAACTAGGAAATGGTGCTCCCTGGCAGTATGGTCAGCATCGAATTGCAGGCACATCCTTTTATTGGGTTGGGGGCTAAACCCCGGCAAGACGCCGACTCCATGGTGTCTGTGTGGGAGAGAGTGGGGGTTCGTGTACAAATGTAAACCACTGAGAAGTTGTTCTTGGCCTCTTATGCAAGCATGACCCCCACGACAGCCTTGTTGCCATGTGGTGTGGTAGGGCAGCAGATGGAAACAGGCAGCACAGAAAAAAGTGTAGAGACCATGAACTCCCTGCAAGGGTTATTTGTAATGGGTAGATGCGCTCACAGTGCTAAGAAAGAAAGATATTGCACAGGCTCTCATACATACATGAGCCCACATCCACAGGCTTGCTGTTCCCACTTTGAAATTCATGATCTTCCTGTTACCTAATTCTGGAGCACCTGGAGAGCAGTAGCCAGAGTGGAGCACTGAGGGGCATTGTGGGTTACCTATGAGACACCTCTGGAGGCTAATACATTTGATTTTAAGACGTGCTGCTTCCACACTGGCCTTTAATCAAACTTTTGGATTTGAGCTTGATGTTATACCCATCAGATAACTTCAATATTGTAATTTCGATGTTAGAGTTCCCAACATTGAGCTAATGGTATTTAAAGTGAAGACAATAATACGGTCATATCGAGCTAACTGCCTTAAATTCAAATTTATCTCGTAGCGTAGTCGCAGCCTCCAAGAGGTCCAATGCTTGATGGTGTGATCCTATCATGTATATTAACTAAATTATGGTAGCAAATAAGTATATTTTGCTATATTGGTGCATCTGGGCATTAAGTTACTTACTGGTTAAAAATTCCTGAAAAAGACACTAATTAGCTATTTTGCCTTACTTATATATGGTATAATGTTTCATTGACACACAGCAAACTGTTTTCTCCAATTGCTGATGTGATCTGAGGTTTTTGGAGAATTTTTGCTCTCTTTCTGTGTGTGTGAGAGAGAGGGAGAGAGAGAGAGAATCAGCTTGTATCATAAATTTAGACAATATAGAACAGCCGATACGTGCAGTATGCAGCAAAAATTGCTATACTTGACATTGATCTTCATTATTGTTTATTATTGGGTGTCAATAAGGACAGGAGAAACTTGACATGGATTTTAATCAGGCTGTAACTTTATTATATAAATGTCTGGAATCACCTGTCAGGTAAGTTGCACAGTGGAGGAAAATCCACGTTTATTTAAATCATTACCAACCTCCTCTTCATTTTCCATCCAGATCCCACCATCAGCCCATGGCTTGGACCTTATCATCCACCTCCCTTGCAGGAGGGTTAAGGTGGGCTATGGGAACAGTGGGGAAGGGTATTGGTACATCAGGAAGCCAATAATTGGACTCCCCAACAGTGCATGCTTGGCCACCCAGGAGAGATTCTGGTGCTTCTCAGCTGTTTAGCAGAGCACCCACAGCCATCCACAGTGGACAGCAGACGTTTCTATTGGCGGCACACATCCACAGACGCTTAAATGGAAAAAATTAGAGGGAACGCTGGACCCAACTCCCCTCCTCTGTTCTTTTCCTTTATCCAGCACCTCCTTTTAAGCCATTTACAGGGCCATTTATATGGACATTGGATACTTTCCCTATGGAGTAGAGTTTTGGATTGAGATACATAGGTTAGATTAAAAATCTATTGTAAGGAAAATACTGTACTATCAGGTGAATGAACTAGATGATCCATTAGATATTTTTCATTTCAAGTCAGGTAAACCAAAATCAAATCTGATCATTAAAACTACTTTAAGAACATTGACAAACTCCTTCCAAATGGACAGTTTTTTGTAGGCATGGGTACACCCCTCAACATCATGCAAAACTCTTAAAATTTCCATTGTCAGAGAATGTTTTCAGAAGAACATTTATGCGCTGCAATAGCTCTGTGATGAAACATAATGTAGAAATGTGCTATATTACACCGGGCTTTCTTTAATGTAAAGCCATTGGAGAAATGAAAAATGGTTGTATATGCACTTAAATTTTTTACACAGCAGTGATTTGCATTGGAAGTTTTTTCGGGTACAGTAGTTTAGTTTTCATTGCTGCTTACTGGTTGAATATAAGAGATTTTTGTCTTTGTATACTTTCACAGAGATATAATCTTTTCCCATTTTTTTAATGGGAACTATCGAAGCTGAACTGCTTCATGCCTTAAAAATGAAATAGCGAGGATGATAAAAGGCAGCACATTTTCTTACTATAACTATGCTTTTAATGTCTAGTTAAAATAATGTCAGTCCATTAGTGAAGTGAGAATGCATCTTCACCACACCATAAAAGCAAGTCTCTTTACCTCAGAGCTCCATTTACTAAGGTACATCTGGAAAAAAAGTATTTTTATTTGTCTCTAGCAGAAAGCTGTCATCTCAAGGGTAAAGATTCAACTACCAATTTACTGTGCTTTAGAGCTTTTCTTTTTCTTTTTTTTCCTGTTTTGAACTATTTTCTCCACTCTATCAAAGGCTATCTATATACAAACTCACAGCTTGAAATTACTGAAAACCAAATTATTTCCTTTTCATGTATGGTTAAGGACTGTACACGTTTTTATACTATCCTACAAAAGCTGACAAACCACCCACCCTGCTAAAAAAAAAAAGGAAAAAAAGAAAAACAACCATCCAAGGAAGAATTACTAAATAGTAGCGTCAGAGATGTAGCTGCATTAGTCTGTAGCTTCACAAAACAAAGCAAGTAGTCCAGTACCACCTTATAGATTAACAGTTTTTATAAGGTAATGAGCTTTTGTGGGTAATCCCATGAAGTGGGTCTTACCCACAAAGGCTTATTACCTTATAAATAAAATTGTTAGTCTTTAAGGTGCTACTGGACTTCTTACTTTGTTTTGGAAATGGTAGCTTGTTAATAGAATATAAATTAACATATTGATACTTGTAGTGAAACACAGCAATTTGCCTAATGGTGATCAAGCAGTGTCCAGCAAATACAATCACAGAACATACGACAAATTGTAAACCAAAAAAAACTTTTGACTATTGAAAATCCTCTTGATCACTTTGATTGATTATTTCTTCAGCCCTCAGGTTTTGCCAAACACAACAGTTTTCCATTCTTGTTTTATTCTGACCTCTCTTTTCCATGGGTGGTCATGCCTTTTCACAATAAAATCACAATAAAGTTTCTTTAGAGGTCAGCTGAGTGGTTGTTTCAGTTCCCATGGGTACTACTTGGTGATAGTTGGAGTTCATTGACTGTTGTGAGCCTTGCTATGTGCCTGGCCCTTTGAATCATAGACTCATAGAATCATAGGGCTGGAAGGGACCACAGGAGCTCACCTAGTCCAGACCCTGCTTCAAGCAGAATCAACCCCAACTAAGCCATCCCAGCCAGGACCTTGTCAAGCCGGGTTTGCATTTTACTTCACCTCCTCTCAATGAGTCTCTTATAAATAACCTAAAAGATGATCCTTTTTCTCCTTTTACGTTAGCCTAGCAGAACCAGGAATAACTGCATGATAATCAGTGGTGTTAAATGGCTATACAAAGGGCATATAAAAGAAAAAGTCAATCTGTATTATGTCACAATTTGTGTTGATATCTTGAATGAGCACAAAGCTGCTATATCACCAGTAGAAATGCTGCAACATTCTGCCCTCAATTTTGAGCCAAAGTCTGTTCTCATTAAAAGTGGCCAGTTTTTCTCTTAACTTCAGTGAAAGCAGGACTGAGCCCTTTAACCGCAAAATGGAACTTTACCCTTTTTACTATAAAATATGTGTGAGTTTCTGATCAACTAAGTTGGTGGCTATTTGAGCATATGAAAATATATGAACTACACCAGCATATATTGACATCTTTAAGTTTAGAGAAATCATAAGCAAGTTGTCTTAACAAGCAAAACACCAAGATTTCATCATTATCATCAACAACCATGGGCTTAGCACCTTGCCTAGAAGACTCGTTATGGCAGTTGGTCTGTAATTCTTGCACTCCAATGTACTGTCTTTCTTGTGTATTGTCACGAGCATGGATCTTGTCCATTCCTTAGGTGCCTTCCCTTCTTTCCATGCTATATTACATAGTCAGTGTATTGCCTGAATCATTCTTTCTCTGCCATACTTAATCATCTCTGCCGTCAGCTAATCATTTCCAGGCCTCTTGTTCTTTAGTCGTTTCACAGCTCTTTCTACTTCCTCCTTCAAAATATTAGTCTTGCTGTCGATGCTCAGTGCAGATACCACTTTCAGTTCTTCAATCAGTCTCTCTAGGGTTCAACTGTGCTTTGTACAGATCGGTGCAAAATCTCATCCATGATTCGTATTATTGTTTCATGGTCAGTGCATCGTCACTCATCTGACTAACCCTCCTCTTTTATCCAGGTGTGGGACTGGCATGGAACCACTAGAGGCTTCATGGTAGAGTTAGCAAGATTTAGGCAACAGCAATTAACAGGAATTTAGGACTTCAGTCTAAAAGACTTGGTACTGCAAAGGTGAAAAGTGTTAATCCAGTGTAATATATTATGAATATATTTTCTTCCCTAAATCCCAAAAATAAAGTAATAATTAGAAATGTAAATGATTATATAAGGAAAATAAAGGAAGAATGCTATTTTAAAATTGAAAATGGGCTCAAACCATAAAATTCAGATCAGTATTTTGATACCCCACTTCCAAAATTCAATTAATTACAAATGTAGGATTGTTTTGCAAAAATTGAGATATAGACATCGTTCAGGTAGGTTCAGATTCAACTTCAGGTTCAGATTCAGTTTGGACCGAATCCATCTCCAGTCAAAAGGTTCATTTCTGCACCCAATCTATGGTAGTAGGAAGAGAGCCTGAGCTAAAGTGAAGGTCAAAAATTGCTAATGAGAACAGAGGAATGAACCAGTTTCTCTAATTTAAATGTCTGTACCCACAGTTTGGGTGCATGCATTATTATATGGATGCCTTTGTTGTATTTGTCACCTGGATCATATCTTTTAAAGTGACTTTCTATGCAAACATGTAGCAAAGTCAGGCTGTGAGTAAGAGGTAAGCCCAGCTCACACAATTTGGTACGCTTGGAGTTGATATGCTAGGCACAGAACACATGCAAGTATATTCCAGAAGGGTAATACCAGAACATCTCGATGCCAGCATGTTCCCCACAGATAATAGAACACACTGACCCATCCTAAATTGGCAGTCAGGTTACTGCATAATGGATAGAGATGTTTTGGTTGAACCAACATGTGAAAGGTAATGCCCCCCAACTCCTGATATGTCAGAGGGTGGCACCCTGGTATGTCAGAAGTGATACATAACTTATTTGTATTGGTGTATAAAGATGTATCTCACGCAGCATCTTTGTCCAGCTTAGGGGGTGGTGAAAGTCCTGCCACTAACTGAGCTATATCCATTGTAATGGATTAGTGGTCCAGTAGAGTCTACAAAATACTAGTACCATATTTCACCAACAATGAAGTTGGTCAGGTGCCTTCACTCCAAAATCAGATCTTGTGGTCTTATTGGCTACGTCTACACGTGAAGCCTACATCGAAGTAGCTTATTTCGATGTAGCGACATCGAAATAGGCTATTTCGATGAATAACGTCTACACGTCCTCCAGGGCTGGCAACGTCGACGTTCAACATCGACGTTGCGCAGCACCACATCGAAATAGGCGCTGCGAGGGAACGTCTACACGCCAAAGTAGCACACATCGAAATAGGGATGCCAGGCACAGCTGCAGACAAGGTTACAGGGCGGACTCAACAGCAAGCCGGTCCCTTAAAGGGCCCCTCCCAGACACAGTTGCACTAAACAACACAAGATCCACAGAGCCGACAACCGGTTGCAGACCCTGTGCATGCAGCATGGATCCCCAGCTGCAGCAGCAGCAGCCAGAAGCCCTGGGCTAAGGGCTGCTGCACACGGTGACCATAGAGCCCCGCAGGGGCTGGAGAGAGAGCGTCTCTCAACCTGTCAGCTGATGGCCGCCATGGCAGACCCCGCTATTTCTATGTTGTGGGACGCGGATTGGCTACACGTGCCCTACTTCGATGTTGAACTTCGAAGTAGGGTGCTATTCCGATCCCCTCATGGGGTTAGCGGCTTCGACGTCTCGCCGCCTAACATCGATGTTAACATCGAAATAGCGCCCAACACGTGTAGCCGTGACGGGCGCTATTTCAAAGTTAGTGTCGCTACTTTGAAGTAGCATGCACGTGTAGACACGGCCATTGAGTGGTTCACTCAAGATCTGCTGTGCCAGCTACCTGCACAGAGATGGGACAGCACACTGGAGGAAAACACTCATGCAGCTGAACACCCATCAACAGTTGACAGAAAAGCACAGCTGCTCCCATTGAAACCAGTAGAAAAATTCACATAGGCTACTGGGTCAGGATGAGGCCCCAAAACCACACATGAAAACATGAAGAAATGAAATTTTAAAATGTCGGAGATTTCTTTTCTGTTTCATTCAGCTTTTGAGCCTGAATAGAAAAGAGCTGAAAAGATAGTAATCCCCATGTTAAGGTTCTATAAGTGATACGGGGTAATGACCCTCCCAACCTATATTTCCTGAGCACTGAGGTAGGGACAAATGGTTATGCTCTAGTTCATGCTGTCTGCTAATACCATAATAAAAAATGACAACCCAGAAGTATTTCAACTAAGCTTCCTTTTGTCATCGATCATTCCTGTACCACCACTGGATGGCATTGAAGTGTTTATGGGAATAATGTCTCAATAGCGCCTAGTCAGTGATTTCTGTTATTAAATCATATTTATACAATTTGCACTTCCAAAGACAGAACTTCTCTGAGTGATAATTAAAAACATAGCCATGCCAATATGCAGTTGCATTTAGATACTGAAAAAAATACCGTAATGTGTGCTTTTCTGCTGAGAAAAGCGGAGCAGCATTGTATAAACTTACTTAAAGAGGGAAATCAGTTCAGAGTGAGAGTTTCTGAAAGGTTTTTTTAAGGTAAAGAAAAAGAGTGCATTTAAAACATATGCAACCTCAGTGGTAAGCAGAAGACTGTTTGTTGTTCATACAGCCAGAATCCAGCAAAAAGAATCTGACATCAATAGACATATTTGGAAATGTGCTATTTCATTGGTAATTTTGATTCCTATCTAAGAGCATGCAAGACCACTTCACAGTTCTTTCCAAATATGTCTACACACAAAACCGGCTCAGAACAGTAAGTCCTTCACTCAGCAGGGAGCGGCCACATGTGCTGGCCAGCCTGTTGACAGAACTGACCCTGTGACCTGGGAAAGTCCTTCTTGGAGCACCAGCCCTGTGCTTCCTTAAAGGCCCTCCCCCCCACCACATGCTCCTTGCCTATGCTGAGGCTTACCTACCTCCCTGAGGGAAAGCAAAACTGTTGCAGTGCTTCCTTGCTGTGTGAGAGAGATCCAGGTCTTTCCAAGCCACTGCCATGTCAGAGGTGCCCCTGTGTTCACCTTGGCCTGAAGTTCAGCTCTGCCATTCACCATCATCAGGGTCTTCCACCACATCTGGGAGGACGCCCCTCAACAGACAGCCTGCAGAGCAGGACCAGGGCTCCACAGTGCCTAAGCTGCCTCACCCCCTTGGGTGCCCATCTGGGTCTGGTGGTACCCCACCAGCACTGATTGGTGGGACCGTCTGATCAAGGGACAAGTGGGGGACCACCAATAGACACAAAATTTCTGAATACACAAGGGTACTTTCCTTGAATTGTGCAACTGGCTCACCCCTGCCCTCCAACGATGCAACACAAATATGTGGACCTCCAACCTTATTAAGAAGTGAGTCATGATCGATCTGTGGAAGCGGCCATTCCCAGCAGCTACCACTCAGTGGGCCATTAGTTTGGCATTGGGAGGTCTACTGTCAGGGCCATAACCATGTAGGTAAGGCAGCCCGGGAGGTGGAAGGGCAGGGACTGGGAGAGAGAGGGGCAGAGAGGGCTGAGGCGAGGCGGGGTAGAGGGGCAGAGGGTCGATGGATGCGGGGCTTGCCTGAGACCAGGGCTGCCACCTCCTCCCCAGTCCCCAGAGGCATGTCCAGTCTTCTGTCCCTGCAGGTGGTGTGGGCCATCAACTTGATCCTGCTGTGGAAACTCATCTGGATCAGTGACATGGAAGCCCTCTTGGTGGGCTTCAAATGCCTCAGTCTCTCCTATGGCTTCAGGACACTGCATGGGACCCTGTTAGCCGGTGGCCAGGTAATGTGCGGTGAGGTACTCCCCTGGGTCCTAAACAACCCAGTTTTTTTTACTGTTAGAGCAGGCAGCTCCTAGCACTCTCACTCACGGCCAGGCTGTAGTAACCAAACGGTTACAGTTCTTTTGTTGTGCCGGCTGTGTTGCAGTGACAAAAGGGTTAACAGCAGGGTCAGGCTCAGAGCTTAACTAGTTACAAGTTTATTAAGCTACAGTTATAAGCGTACGGTTACAAAAGGCTATTGTTTACTTCTTATATGCTAGCAAAGTACAGGTGTTAACAAGTTACGTTACAATCCAATACAAAGATATCTGTTACCATCTAACACAATGATATCTTGATACAATGACATCTAGTTACAGAGCTCTAATTCTTTAGCTGTGCACAAAAAAAGTTGGAGACCTAGCATGGGTGTATCTTACCCTCTCTGCATCTCTCGATACCAGCGTAGCCAAGCCGGATCGGTCACTCAATTCCGCGGAAAGACGAATACGAGGTTGGGCGTTCCCAGTTGTGGACCTCGGGAGGCAATCACCTGACCCGACCAGCAGGTAGTTGGTGGAATGCACTCAAAGTTAGAGTTCTGCTGGACCCACCTTTTATACCCCTTTTGGGTTACATATTCTCTTTCTTATCTATGGTGCCAGATCATACTGGTCTGTCTTTGTGACGCCACTTTGTTACAAGGGCATTTCTTACTTAGCTTGCCCTTGCAAGACAAGAGATAAGCAATTTAGGAGTACAGGACATTCCTTTGTGTGGGTGGGGCACTTCCCCTTCTGGGGTGATTGTGTGTGCGTGCATCATGTCGATCAATGCCAGCTGGGGTGATTTCTGAGGGTCCCCCCCTCCTCTTGTGTTGACAGTCTGGCCTGTTATCCTTCCATCTGTACTTTCTGCTTCTCAGGGTCACAATAAGCTAGCATATCTGGGCCTCAATGAGGGCATCAAAGACTGTGCTGTCAGCAGCCATTTCCGTGCCCTGTGTGCTCCTCAGTGAGGGGGGGGCAGCGAGCAAGCTGGCTTGTAAGGGGAGACTTTGTCTGGCTACATTCCACCCCCGATGCACCACACTACATCCCAGAACGCAAGATGGTGGTGATGCCAGCACCTTTTGCCCTCCTTGGGGGAAGTCTAAAAGTGCCCAATGATCCGATCAGTACGTGGGGAATTGCGGAACTGGCTAGGATCACTTGTCAGCTCCATGTATCGGATTTGCGTGGAGGAGATAGCCACATCAGTCAGTCTCCTAACGATGCACAGTGTTATGCAAAACACAACTACTATGATAAGAACAATCAAAATAGTGGTTACAATAGAATGCAGGAATGGAGTAAGAGAAAATTCTAATTGTTGAGCTAACCATTTTAACCATGAGATCTTTCCATTCTTAGTTACAGCATGTAAGATTTTAATTGCATCTTTGATGGCAGATACATCCTGTTTAATCTGTTCTGAGTGTTTACCTAAAAGCAGTAAGATTGGTTAATTACAGCACAAACTCCTCCTTGTTGGGCCAGGACTACATACTTTGAGACCCACCCATCACTTGCTGACACTCAGACAGAGAACAATTAGACAGGAAGGCAGATGAGAATTATGGTCTAATCCAGAAAGTTCAAACTGGTTACCTCTACCTCCACCAGCTTGGCTAGGAGGACGGGACAGAAGGGCCCAGCCTAACCTTGGAGCTTCCTCGCATGTGATGGCTTCCACTCCGAGGAATTACAAGCAAGACATTCAGTTCCACCCTCCCGGCACCCGGGATGACAAGGTTGTCAGGGACTCAAATCCCAGCAAGCCTCATCCCGTTACAGGGTACAATAACAAAACCAGAACCAGAACTTCCAGATTCCTTATCCAAGTAGGAGTTCACCCTATCGCAGCATGAACCCCAGGGGCTGCGGTGAAGGTAGGAGTGGACGTCGCTGTCATCAAAACAGACTGGTCCCCACCAGAAGACGTTGCTCTTGTCCCACCAATCATTCAGGTTCAGAGGGACAAACTCAATTCCCAATGTGGTAGAGGAGTTCGGCAGGGTGCACATCCAGCAATCCGTGGCACCAGCAGTGGAGATGATGGACTGGATGGCATTCCTGAGGGGATGCTTAGGTGTAGCAGAGGTCAGCGAGGTAGTCAGGAAGATGATGAGGAGTTCAGGTGCCATGCTGTCATCTGGGTTGAAGATAGCTACAACACAACTAGGCCTATAGCAATTACTAAGAGTCTATTAGTATTAATATGGCATCTAGCAGCATGCATATACTATGTACATTAAAGTTCTTTGGCGTGTACTGATGTCACAGGTGGCCATTGCCTTGCTTCCTCCCAGGGAGGTGTGTATTCCAGGTGGTTCCTTCTTTTCTGGAGAGAAAACACAAGGTCAGCCGGTCTTGGATGTGATCCAAGCCTCGGTAATGGTTATTGGTTCCCTTTTAGAGTCTAAAGCAGTCTACACCCCCACCTTTGTATGAGTGCAGTACATGAGTCTGTGTTCCCAGGCTAGGGTGTTTAATTACAACAGTATCTCCAGGATTAGATTTGGAGTCCTTGAGTGGTGCAGCCGAAGTTGAGGAATTTTCCCCTGTGGGGAAGAATCCTCTGCTGATTGGACTGCCCGTAGGGGTTTGCTCATTGTTTAGTTGCTGCACCACCTTATCCAGCCTGTTTTCCCAAGTGCCATCCGTGGGCTTCAAGTGGCTTTTTAACAGCCCATTCCAGTGCTCGACTATGCCGTTGGACTGGGGTCAGCAAGGGAGGTGGTAAGTCCACTGAATTCCATGCTTAGTAGCCCACTCTTGTACTACTTTCTTTTAAAGTGTGAGCTGTTGTCAGACTGAATTTCTTGGGGTGCTGGGACAATTGCTGTTAAGCGGTTTAGTCCCATAATTGTGGACAGTCCTGTTGCCAATGGGGCAGGGTGTGCAAAACCAATTCCTGAAACAACTTCCATTCCAGTCAAGAGGTACTTACACCTTTGCCTGGTAGTAGGAAGTGGGCCAATGTAATCAACCTGCCAGGTTGCCCATAGTGTTTTCCCATCTCTTAGTCTAGCAAATCGCTGTCCTTCAGCTATGTGTTTCCGGGTTTTAGCACAGATAGTACAGGCTTGCAACAGGTCTCTGGCCTGTTAGTGGGTGATAGACCACCCCCTGATATGTGCTTGCCGCACCGGCTCATCACTCCCTCTGTGCCCCAGAGTCTCATGTAGCCATAGGTACAAACGTTCCCAATCTACTTGGGTGGCAGAGATCTGGGCTGCTGCATCTGCCAGGTTATTTAGCTGTGCAGCTGGGGTGTTATTCTTTTGCTGGGCTGACGCATGTCCTATACTTAGGGGTTGCTCGGTGGCATGGTGGTACTCACTAGGCATTCCCACCTTCCATAGGGATTCCTTAATTAAGGTGGAGTTCTATGCAGTATCAGCTTTCTGGCATGGGCATTCTGTACCCACCCCGAGAACAAACAAACAATAACCAGCACATTTTTAAAAGATTTACATTTGGGTAGCTGAATGAAGTTCATTTATAACTTCAGGAACAGTCCTAAAGGCAGAAATCTGGTTTCCAGAACTGTCTTTACAGGTTTGTCCACATCGTGGGCTTGGCAGACAGGGCAAGCCAGACAGTTGTTTGGGCTACTTAGGAGAATTTGGAAGCAAACCAATTTGCTTGAACAGCAGTAATCATCCCCCTGCTTCACTTACATGAGTCAGGCTGTGACGCATGCAAGCAAGATAAGGGAGAAGGACCTTGGGTGCAACCAGGTGGCCATCCTGGGAGTGCCAAAGGTGTTCAGGATGCAAAAGGCATTCATCCAGTCTCCAGATAGTTTCTTCTGAATTTAGGGCCTGATCTTGGAATAGTGCAGTATCAATAAGGGTTGCAATAGGAGACTGGGAATCTGTAAAAATGGGAAACAGTGAAGCGGCCCAAGGGGGGGAAAGGTCTGCAGCTTTAGCTGCTGTGTCAGCCAAGGCATTTAATAAGGCAGCAATCTACAGATCATTTTGTTTTAATGAGCCCATGTATATTTTAACTTACCAATATAGACAATTTGATAATGCTATTAATAAGATAAGCACAAACATAAAATACAAAACCACATTCTTCATTTTAAAAGGAGATTCATGATGTTTAGGTTGTTCTTCAGTAACTACCAGCTTTTCCTGTGTTTCTGAAAGACAAAAGAATACTTTTCTACCCCCTTTAGGGTGGCAGGTTACATATTGGAATACTCCATTTACAAATATGTTCAGTTCCTTCTAAACTCTGCAGGCTACTCACTCTGAATTTTCTCCAGACCCTTCAGAGTTAAGGACTTACTCACTTACTCTTTCCCTCAAATCACATGCTTATTTTCCAAAATGACATTTTATTGGATATTACCATTTTAAGTATTACTAAAGGGATTTAGATCTTTTATACCTATATTGAAAGGTGTCCATATCGGAAGGCGTCCCCTCCTCATGGATGCACCAGCAGGACAAACAGACCGACAGACAGACAAACAGACAACATTGAACAAAACTCCATGACATACACACAAACACCACAACATAAATGTTTACATAATTACACTTTGTAACACAAAGAGTTAAGAACTAAAGCTTTCAGAGTTGGGCAGTTTCTTCAAGGTCTTATAACCTGGGCTTTTGTCCAAGGAGCTGTATCTCACAGCCAGATACAAAACTACTCCAATATTCCTTTTTCTCTTTTAGTTTACAAGCAGTTCTCTGCTTACAGAGCTGCAACCATAACTTCTCTGATTGTCCCCAGTTCTTTTCCAACATTTCCTCGTCCTGCTTAGGGTCACCCCATCCTTCCCGGGTGAATTCCTTCTCTATGTTGGGGAAATCCATGTTGTTTATCATGACTGGTTCCATTTTTGTCACTGAGGTACAGCCTGTGTCACAACCCTGCTCGCTGCGCCAATTCTGTTAGCCGGTGGCCAGGTAATGTGCGGTGAGGTACTCCCCTGGGTCCTAAACAACCCAGTTTTTTTACTGTTAGAGCAGGCAGCTCCTAGCACTCTCACCCACGGCCAGGCTGTAGTAACCAAACGGTTACAGTTCTTTTGTTGTGCCGGCTGTGTTGCAGTGACAAAAGGGTTAACAGCAGGGTCAGGCTCAGAGCTTAACTAGTTACAAGTTTATTAAGCTACAGTTATAAGCGTACGGTTACAAAAGGCTATTGTTTACTTCTTATATGCTAGCAAAGTACAGGTGTTAACAAGTTACGTTACAATCCAATACAAAGATATCTGTTACCATCTAACACAATGATATCTTGATACAATGACATCTAGTTACAGAGCTCTAATTCTTTAGCTGTGCACAAAAAAAGTCGGAGACCTAGCATGGGTGTATCTTACCCTCTCTGCGTCTCTCGATACCAGCGTAGCCAAGCCGGATCGGTCACTCAGTTCCGCGGAAAGACGAATACGAGGTTGGGCGTCCCCAGTTGTGGACCTCGGGAGGCAATCACCTGACCCGACCAGCAGGTAGTTGGTGGAATGCACTCAAAGTTAGCGTTCTGCTGGACCCACCTTTTATACCCCTTTTGGGTTACGTATTCTCTTTCTTATCTATGGTGCCAGATCATACTGGTCTGTCTTTGTGACGCCACTTTGTTACAAGGGCATTTCTTACTTAGTTTGCCCTTGCAAGACAAGAGATAAGCAATTTAGGAGTACAGGACATTCCTTTGTGTGGGCGGGGCACTTCCCCTTCTGGGGTGATTGTGTGTGTGTGTGCATCATGTCGATCAATGCCAGCTGGGGTGATTTCTGAGGGTCCCCCCCCCTCTTGTGTTGACAGTCTGGCCTGTTATCCTTCCATCTGTACTTTCTGCTTCTCAGGGTCACGATAAGCTAGCATATCTGGGCCTCAATGAGGGCATCAAAGACTGTGCTGTCAGCAGCCATTTCCGTGCCCTGTGTGCTCCTCAGTGCGGGGGAGGGGCAGCGAGAAAGCTGGCTTGTAAGGGGGAGACTTTGTCTGGCTACAGACCCACATGCCCAACTGGGTCCTGGAACACAGTGCTGCCCAATACTTTAATCAGAAGGGCTACCACTCTGTGGTGATGCAGGCCTTGGTGGACCACCAAGGACAATTCCTCAATGTCTACATCAAGTGGTTGGGCCAGAGACACAGAGCAAGGGTGTTCCAAAACTCCAGCCTGTTTCAGAGGATAGAGGTGGGCATCTGCACTTCCTGCCGGGAGCTGGCCATCAGGGATATGCAGATGCCCCTGTGCATCATCAGTGATGTAGTCTACCAGCCCCTCCTGTGGCTTATGAGCCCCTACACTGGGAATCTGGAGACCATCCCGGACCAATTCAATGCCAGGTGGGCACAGGAACAGAACCCCATTGAGCTTGCCTTTGGGCACCTGAAGGGGAGGTTCTGGTGCTTCCTGAACTGGCTGGATGCTGGGGAGTGGAATGCTCCCCATGTTATGGCTGCCTGTTACATCCTCCACAACCTGGAGGACTTTCTACAGGTATGGCAGTGAAAAGCCAGGTTCTGCACCCAGCCACCAGGTACATGCCAAAGGGGTTTGCATCTGGGGGGCCCTGGGGGAGCACCTCACTTGTGGCCTCTGATAACCCTCTCTGGGTCACCTCTGAGGGCTGCCTCATGCGTGTGTTCCTCCCACCTCCCCACCATCCCCCCTCCCATCCCCCCACAGCACTCTCCAACCCACAGCCCAAAGGAAGTATGCAATTATGGTCTTAAAACAACACACTTCACAACAAAAACTAAAACCTTTTGCAAAACAATAGATAAATGTGAATGAACTAAACCAACTATATGTATAAAAATAAAGAAGACTGTATGAACTGTAAAAATAAAGATGTCTGTATGAACTGTAGCAGAGAGGTAGCCATGTTAGTTTGTACTCCAACAAAACACAACAGCAGAAATGTAGAACTTTAAAGACCAACAAAATGATTTATTTGGTGATGAGCAGACCCACTTCATCAGATCAATATCATTTTCAATACTGAATGACATCTATAAGTACAGAAGACCAAAAAAAAAAAAGCAATAAAAACTGATACAGGAGGATCGAGGAGTGGGAACGTTAATTGTCCTGCTGGAGATAATTCAAGCATCAAAGGAAGGGAAGCAGTCCTTGCAATGCATGAGGTAATTGATGTCTCTGTTCACACCACGTGTTAATGTGTCAAATTTGAATATGAATTTCCAACTCACAAAATTATTGCTCTAATCTGTTTTTAAATGCTTTTTGCTTCAGGACACAAATGCTCAGGTCTTTAACAGAATGGCCCACTCGGTTGAAGTGTTCACTGACCAGCTTATGTGTATTGAGTTTCTTGATGTCTGCTGTGTGTCCGTTTATTCTTTGGTGAAGGTTTTGCCTAGTCAGTCCAATATACATAGTGGCAGGGAATTGTTGGCACATGATGGCATATATAATGTTGCTGGAAGTGCATGAGAATGTACCTTTGATCTTGTAATGAACATGTTTAGACTCACTCTGCAAACCCTACGCCACCAGCTCTCCTAGCTATATCTGAGATACCACTGACTTGAGGAAATTACAAAACATTGGAAACCTTCCTGACAATTGCATCCCTGCACTATGGATTCAGAGGCTCTCTATATCAATATTCCTCATGAAAATGGACTACAAGCTATCAGGAATACCATCCCTGATGTTACCACAGCAATCTAGTGGCTGACCTATGTAACTTTGTTCTCACCCACAATTATTTCCAATTCTGGGACATCTTATACCTCCAGATTAGTGGCACCACTATGGGCATGTTCAAGGCCCTACAGTATGCTAATATTTTTTATGGTTGATTTAGAACAACGATTCCTTAGCTCTCATCCCCTGTTACCCTCCTTTGCTTATGCTACATTGATGACATCTTTATCATTTGGACCCAAGGTAAAGAGATGCTGGAAGAATTCCACAGAGATTTCAACAACCTGCACCCTACCATCAATCTGAGCCTTGACTATGCCACACGAGAAATACATTTCCTGGATACTGCAGTACAAATCACTGATGGCCACATTGACACCACTTTCTACCAGAAACCCACTGACTGCTACACTTACCTACATGCGTCCACCTTCCATCCAGCATACACCACACAATCCATCGATTATAGTCAAGCCCTTAGATACAATCACATCTGTTCTAATCCTACTGACAGAGACTGAAAATTACAAGACCTCTACCAAGCATTCATAAAACTTAATTACCCACCAGGAGAAGTTAAAAAAAAACAAAAACAAATTGACAGGGACAGATAAATACCCAGAAACCAGCTACTTCAAGATAGGTCCCAGAAGTTCAATAACAGAACACCACTTGTCATCACCTACAGCCCCCAACTCAAACCCCTGCAATGCATCATTAAAAACCTACAACCTATTCTGGATCATGATGCTACATTCCAGAACACCCGAGGTGACAGGCCTGTCCTTTCGTATAAACTACCTCCTAACCTAAGAAAGATTCTAACCAGCAATCACAGACTACAAGTAATAGTAATACTAGTCCTGGCACTTTTCCTTGCAACAAACCCCACTGCCAAATTTGTCCACATATTTTGTCTGGGGATACCATCACTGGACTTAACCACGTTAGTTACGAGCTCAAAGGCACATTCTTGTGCACTTCCAGAAACATTATATATGCCATTATGTGCCAATAATGCCCTGCCACTATGTATATCAGACAGACCGGGCAAAACCTTTCCCAAAGAATAAACAGACACAGAGCAGGCACCAAGAAACTCAATACACCTAAACTGCTCGGTGAACAACCTGCCAACCTTAAACAAATCCTCACCAGCCACTACAAATCACAAAAAAGTGACTCTAGGCCTGGAACCAGCCCCTATAACAGTCCTCGCTACCAACTATGCTCACATATCTACTCCAGTGACATCATCACAGGACCTAACATCAACTATACCATGAGGGGCTCCTTTACCTGCACATCTGCTAATATAATATATGCCATCATGTGCCAGCAATGCCCCATTGCAATTTACATTGGCCAAACTGCACAGTCTCTCCGTAAAAGACTAAATGGACATAAATCAGACATCAGGAAAGGTAATGTACAGAAGCCTGTGGGAGAAGATTTCAATCTCCCTGAACACACAGTGGCAGATTGAAGGGTGACAGCTCTGAAACAAAAAAATTTCAGAAATCAAATGGAGAGAGAAATCTCTGAGCTGCAATTTATTTGCAAATTTGACTCCATTAACCATGGATTAAACAGAGACTGGGAGTGGCTCGCAGCTTACAAAGACAGTTTCTCTGCTCTGGGTGTTGATAGCTCCCCATAAGGTACTGACAAAGGCTCACATCCCTGTCTGATCTGACTTTTCTCCTTGTTTGATAAGTACTGTTGATACTGGGCCATTTCCACCCTGCTGAATAAACCTTGTCAGCTCTGGCCCTCCCCCTTTACTGGGATCCCACTCTTTAAATATCCCTCTGAAACCACCCCACGAAAGCTTATGCTCCAAAATATCTGTTAGTCTATAAGGTGCCACAAGACTTTTTGTTGTTCTCACTTCAATAGAGTGGGCCATTCTGTTAAAAACCTGGCAGAAAAAGAATTAACAAGAGATTAGAGCAAGAAATTTGTGAGTTGGAATTCATATTCAAATTCGACACTTTAACACGTGGTATGAACAGAGACATCAATTACCTTACGCTTTACAAGGACTGCTTCCTTTCCTTTGATGCTCGTAATTATCCCAGGAAGGACAATTAACATCTCCCCCGCCCCGATCCCCCTGTGTCAGTTTTTATTGCATTTTATTTTTTTGGTCCTCTGTACTTATAAAGGTCAGTCTGTATTGGAAATGGCATTGATCTGAAGAAGCAGGTCTGTCCCATGAAAGCTCATCAGCAAATAAATCATTTTGTTGGTCTTAAAGAGCTACATTTCTGCTTCTTTGTTTTGTATGAACTATGTACATCTATGAAATATTTACATATCTATGGAAAGAAGGGTGGGGCGGGGGGCTTCTGAACTGTGAGAGGGGGCCTCGAGCCATGCCAGCCAGGAGTTCCCCCTCTGCACTGGCTTGGGGCTGGGTTGGGGCAGGAGCATGGGGAGGTACAGGTGGGGAGGGTAGCTGAGGGGTTGGGCTCGGCAGTGGGATTGGGGGGTCGGAAAGTGGGGCTGGGCATATGCTACCTCCACAGGACCTGTAATAGCACTTGGGACATGGGCTTCGGGGCAGCGGGGGGGGGCGGGGCGTTGGCTGTTGGGGAAAGGGGGATGGCAGGAGGCAGGTGCTGTGCCCTGGGCAAGCCAGTTCTCAACCAAATCCAGGGCATGGTTCATCCAGACCAGCCAGAGGTCTGAGGACTGAACATGGTCCTGCTGCCATTCTCACTCTGCACATAGCCACTCCTAGGTGGTGGCACTCTGCTCCCAAATGGTGGCTGCCAACGGCCGGTAGCCATTGTCTGCTGGGTGGCATGCATGGGGGCAGTGGTGTGTCCTCCCTGGGCAGTGCTGGTCTTGGTCCCACTGGCTTGGGCTCCTCTGCAGGACTGCCTGGCTGTGGGGTGGGGCTGGCCTGGCTCTCAGATAGTTCAGCTGTGGGGTGAGAAAAGGGGGAATGCTGAGTTCATCCCACAACACAGCCCCTGTGCCCCCCCCCATGAGCAGCAGCACCCCCACCCAGCAGTTGGATGGGTCCATCCTGGGTGTCTAGGCCCACGCCCCCTGAATGGTGGGCCCAGTTGGATGGGGACACTGTGTTGTCATGGGCATCAGCCTGACCACAGCCCCCTGTTGGGTCAGTCCCAGGGGCTGGTGCCCCAGAGGGAGAGACTGGCCACAAAGTGATTCCCGCCTGTGGGTGGCAGGCATGCTGGGTGCAGCCAGAGCCTCTCTGGGACCTCCCCATGCACACATGCAGCTCCTAACACTGCTCAGAAGGCTGGGTTCTGGCCATCGTCTGTGGCTGTGCCCTGTTGCTGTGATCCATGCCCTGATGTTGGGTGTGTGGGGTGGACCCATTGCCCATGTGGCTGGCATGCTCTCTGGCATGGTGGGGTGGGCAGCTTCCCCCCCGCAGGGACTTGAAGGTCATGCAGCTCATTGTGGGGCTGTGAGCAGCCTGGAAGCTGTGTCTGGAGGTTGCCCATGGGGTCCAGGTAAGACATCGCACTGGGTGCACGGTGCACATGCCAAGCTTGGGACATGGGTTCCTTATGGGTCCATCTCATCTGGGCCCATGGTATGCCCTGTCTCCTTCTCCTCCAACTGGGTGTATGCTCCTAGTGGGGGACTCACCAGAGAGTGCCAGGAACATGTCCAGGGATGCCTGTGCTGACGCTGTGGCTCTGGAGGTGCTGGAGGACAGGGCAATGGTCATCATGCCCTGGCTGGAGCTGGGGTCAGAGTATGGGTCACCATGTGGCTCTGGGGAGGATCCTTGGTCCAGTGTGATGGCCTCGGTGTGGGGAACCTCCTTACCAGTGTCCACCATCTCTTGTTCTAGTGCCCTGTCATTACTCCCCAGCATCTGATATGGGGCTGTGTAGTGGGGGCAGAAGGGCACCACTGCTCCTGAGCAGCACTGGACATCCCTGGCTTACATGTGACTAACACCACCCCGTTCCTGCACACTGTGCCCAACAACCAATATGAGACCATAATGCAAAATGTAATATCCCACAGCAGGCTAGCATGTTACATGCCACAGGCAGAGAACAGGAGGAAGAGGAAGGTGAAAAATGGTCAAGACCACTGATAACCTGACCAAGTAAAAAATTCGTTACTGACCAACCGGAATAATATTGCTGCATCAGAAGTCCTTGACTAAAAAATGCTATCTTATTTTTTTATAATTGCTACTTTCTGAAAAACAGTGGAGAAAACCATTCCCTCTTATTTAACTGTCTTTGGCTACGTCTACACGTGCAGCCAACATCGAAATAGTCTATTTCGATGAATAACGTCTACACGTCCTCCAGGGCCGGCAACGTCGATGTTCAACTTCGACGTTGCTCAGCCCAACATCGAAATAGGCGCAGCGAGGGAACGTCTACACGTCAAAGTAGCACACATCGAAATAGGGATGCCAGGCACAGCTGCAGACAGGGTCACAGGGCGGACTCAACAGCCAGCCGCTTCCTTAAAGGGCCCCTCGCAGACACAGTTGCACTAAACAACACAAGATCCACAGAGCTGACAACTGGTTGCAGACCCTGTGCCTGCAGCATAGATCCCCAGCTGCCGCAGAAGCAGCCAGAAGCCCTGGGCTAAGGGCTGCTGCCCACGGTGACCATAGAGCCCCGCAGGGGCTGGAGAGAGAGCATCTCTCAACCCCCCAGCTGATGGCCGCCATGGAGGACCCAGCAATTTCGACGTTGTGGGACGCGGATCGTCTACACGGTCCCTACTTCGACGTTGAACGTCGAAGTAGGGCGCTATTCCTATCTCCTCATGAGGTTAGCGACTTCGACGTCTCGCCGCCTAACGTCGAAGTTAACTTCGAAATAGCACCCGACGCGTGTAGACGCGACGGGTGCTATTTCGAAGTTGGTGCCGCTACTTCGAAGTAGCGTGCACGTGTAGACGCAGCTTTTATGTACTACACTTTGGGTGTATGTATTGTTTTATGGACAACTTTTTTCATTATATGTATTTGTCACCTGGCCCATGCTATTGCACACTTATGGATGTCTTTTTATTGTATATATTTATCACCTGGACCACATTATTTCAACCCTTTTTACTCTTACTTTGAGAATCTGTATAATATCTATGTGCAAAACATTAAAATGAAGACACCTGTTCCTCACCGCATAAGAAAATCAGAGGACTAAATAAGGAAAGATCAGAAAGATGGAACTCTTCTTAATTTGAACCTGGCATCTTTAGCATTTTAACTAGCTTCAGTCTTAGAGAACTTAATTTACTGTATAATCATTAGGCAGACTGCAGTTAGCCGTGATTATTACATTTCTTGGTATGGAACTGAATTAAATCACATTCATTTAGTAGAAGAACACTAAAATAAAATGATAATGGCTCTTCATAAAAAATAAGTTTGTGCCATAGTTCTGAAATACATCAATTAGTATGATGCCTTTGGCAAACTGAAGTATTAGGGAATTTTTTTAAACCAAGAGCCCATTGAATGAACTAAAAATGTCAATATTAAACCTAAAAAGTACTGTAAAACAGTTAACTAAATGACAAAAGTAATTATAAGCTGACATAATAATTGTGTTAACCCACCACCCAGACATTCTACCACTAATGTTCCTTTTCAGATTGCAAAACATGAGACAAAATTATTTACTCTTGCAGTAAATACTGAAGTGTCGGCATTCTCCCACTTCACACTTAAGAGAGAAAACCATGGGGCATACTTTGAAAAAAATATTGTGGGTGTTGGTCTGTCTTTTGATGTTTGACGTCCCTGGGCCTATCCACAATGCACATCTGACAAGGGCTGCCTGCTCCCAAATTTATTGGATAAGGTGACTTTGACTCTTGCTAGAGGAGCTCTCACTCACACCTCTTCACGCCCTTGGACGGCAATTAATTCTGCCCCCAATCAGCCCCTACTCTCACCATTTCATCCCTCTTTTCTCTCACTACACTTAATTTCAGCAACTCTGGTTTTGTCTCTGGCTAGGTCTACACTAGGCATTACAGCTGGCATTTGCATAGCTAGAATTAGCCTATCAGAATCGATTTTCTTTCCTTGTGTAGTCCAAGCCTGTTTAGGCTTATGTCTATGTCTCTCACTCCACACAATAGTGTGGAGTAGAGGGATCAATGGCCGAGCACAGAGAGGTCGATTTTGCCACTTCTTCATCAGATGCCCAAAATTGAACCAGAACATTGATTGCACAGCATCGATCTTCCTGTAAGGATAGATGTGTGACCCTCTATCCAGCCAAGGGCTATGCAGCAGGGTTTGCTCCCTGCCCCTTCTCGGGCTTCCAACTTGACAGGTTTGGTGTGGCATTGCCCAGAATCAACATCAATTTCCCAGTAACTATTCAAAACAATCTTGGAGATTTTAATAGGATATCTTTTATGAATGACATTATATTGGGGGGAAAATATCCCAGAATAATGTCCATCAGCGATGTCAACCCTACCCAGCTTCCTGTATTATGGATATAGCACCAGGGGACCTTCAGCCCCTTCCCTGACTGAGCGATGCAAGGAGGGAGAAGATGGGGGAAGTGCAGATGCTCCCTCTGATCTTTAGATCCCTCCACCATGAGGTTGGCTTTGGGTTGTCAGGAGGAGGGTGACTGGTTACTCTGCGTCAGGAGATGGAGAAGAGGGACAGTCAGCTAGTTAGGGGACTCAGATTAACTAGAGAGCTGTAGCTTCCTGTGTGTTTGAGACAGACTTCTTGCATGACAGCAAACTGGGTTTCGTGCTCTGGCAGAATTATGGCTCTCATGAAGAAAATCATGAATATTAGAACACTGTTATTTAGGACGAATCTGTTATAAATATGTATTGTCTTCAACAAGGACTTACAGCCTGATTCCACTGAGCCCTGTGGGCTTTGGATCATGCCCATTCTGCTGCAGTGTATTTACAATGAAATATATTTAAAGTCCAATGTTTCCTTATTTATGATGTTCTTTCCTACATAATGGAGGCCAGAGCTTAACACTACTTGTACCAGGATTTGTAGGGTGGCATGCTTTGTGGAAACATCCAATAAAATGTAATGCAAATGAAACTAATCTATTTCTGTACAAATGTGGGATCAACTTAAAGTTATACTGATTGATGCAACATGGGAATCTGGCCTGAAGAATTAAATAGGGAATAGTACTTCTTGAACTGTCATATAGAGATCTACAGCAGGAATGTAATACTCATTCTCTCATGCTTTGTTCTTTGTTATATACATTTAACGCTTTGACATCCAGCATCCATGTGACCAGGAGGTTACCAGATAATCAAATATTCTGGATAATAGAGGAATACCTAGCAATGCACAACACTAAAGAAAAAAAAAAGATCAAATAGTAAAAAATGAACCAAAATGTATGCAGAATATTGTTCCCAGTCCTTTTCCACAAGCACCCACATGCACTAGAAGACTGTTACCCCCTGACAGCAGGACAGGCCCTCAGCTGAGTAGCTCACGCTTGGTGGGAGAGCAGAGGAGCCTGCTGGCTGCACTCAGACAATACCTGTGTCCCAAAAGGGGGAGATTGGATAGTTTAGAAGAGTGTTAATGATGGTCGTTAAGTGACTGCCTGATGGCTCCTTGGCAGTTCCTCTGTCTAGATCTTTTTGAAGAAATATCTACATTTAATTGATTTTAATGATCTCTTAATGGGTAATCTCCTTAGAACTCCAGCCTTGCATCCCTCCATGTTGCATCTGTGTGCTGCAGGCTCCTCTGCCCTCCTCTCTCAGTGCTCCTACCTGGTGTCCCCGGACCAGAGCTATTCAGCTGTAAGTTAGGCCAGGAATTTGAGTGTGCTGGTTGATCAAATAGCAGTTAAACAAGAGTTGACTATAGTTGGTTTTTGGGCACTGGCATTAACAGATCTCAGAAGTTGGCATCAGTTGCTGCAGAGATGCTAAGCATAAAATGTAAGAGTGGATGTAATTGTAAAAAAAAATAAAAAAATTTGTTTCCAATCTATACATGCGTTTGTGACGATCATTTCTGGAAAGGTATGCTGCAGTGCTGGCCGATTTAACTTTTAAATCAGTCTCCTCAAATAATTAACAAATTTAAATTTCAGTTTTACATTTTTCTGGTGCTGTTAGGTAGTTACTCACTCCATTCCATCTTGCCGATGCCTGTCTGTCTGTCATACAGGTTGAACCTCTCTAGTCCAGCATCCTTGGGACCTGACCAGTGCTGAATGAGAGAATCTGCCAGACCATTGGAGGTCAGTATTGTCTAGCAGCATTACCAACACTTCCACTGCTTACCGGGCTCTTGGAAGATATTTAGGGATAAATCATAGCTAAATAATTGCACAGAACACTGAGAGACAGGACTGGTGGCTGTAAGACTTTATGGGACCATAGGAAATTTGATCACACCCATGATAATCAGTCATATGGTAAACTAAAATCATGGCAGATTACAGATGTTGTCCAATGAGAAAGTGCTGGACTAGAGAGATTCAGCCTGTACCATATTCAATGGAAATGGAGTCACAGGACTATGTTCACTGGAGGGGAAGATCCTGGGACAGTGAAATAGCTGTCACTAGCAGTAGACCCAGTGAAGAATTGTATCCTTATCATGAAGGGAAATTCCTGTAGGACTGTGAAATCCAATACACAAACAGCTCAAAAAGAGGTATCATAACACCTGTAAAAATCTGGGCAAGTAGTATGATGGTGGTAAATAAGACATAAGGCAAATTATGCATTTACCAAGACCCAAAGCAAATGAACCAGACATTGAAACAATGCCCTTAGCCAATGCCACAACTGACTGCAGCTTGCCAGAACTTTCTAAAGACAGCATCTTTACAGTCTGTGTTATGAAGAACAGCTTCTGGCACATAAGCCTGATGAAAGATTTCAGCATGCTGACAACTTTTGCACAACACCATTTGGTTGCTAAAGATGCCTTTGCATGCAGATGTCTGCAAGCTCTGCAGCAGAGGTGTTCCAGAGAAGATGTGCTCAGGCACTGGAAGGGTTGTGTGAAGTGCAAATAATTGCAGATGGTATTATCCTTGTATATGACAGGCATAGTGACATAGAAGCTGAACAAGATCATATCAGTTGATGCTAGGACCAGAATGCCCCATGGACATTCAGTCATTTATGCTAGCAATCCACTGTCTTGGAGACAAATAGGAGTATGCACAAATGTAAAAATAGCTTCTGCCTGGGGTATGTGGAGTGGAGCAATTTAATCGATACATCTATGACCTCCCAGGAACGGCGTTATCAGATCCCAGGCCCCAGAAAGCAATCATGGCAAAGCCCCTTTCTAATTCCCCACTGTACGCCGATGCGCCTCCACTGCCATCAGACAAAGATGAGATAGAATACAGGAAAGCTGACATCCTGAGTAGGGCATAAATTTCCAGACTCCATGAACTGGAAGATGGAAATCAGGATATAGTGCAGCTTGTTTATGAGTTGGTCTCCCAGGTTCAACAGCAAAGGCAATGAAAATCATAGATGCTACAGAATCACGGAATCAGATTCATAGGACTGGAAGGAAGCTCAAGAGCTCATTGAATTTAGTTCCCTGTAGTCATGGTAGGATTAAGTATTACTTAGAGAACCCCTGACAGGTGTTTGTCTAACCAGCTCTTAATCGCTAATGGTGGACGTTCCAAATTTTCCTAGGCAATTTATCCCAGTGTTTAACCACCATGGCCGTGTCTACACTAGCCCCAAACTTCGAAATGGCCATGCAAATGTACATTTCGAAGTTTACTAATGAAGTGTTGAAATACATATTCAGCGCTTCATTAGCATGAGGGCAGCCGCGGTGCTTCGAAATTGACGTGGCTCGTCCTGACGGGGCTCCTTTTCGAAAGGACCCCACCTACTTCGAAGTCCCCTTATTCCCATCTGCTCATAGGAATAAGGGGACTTCCAAGTAGCTGGGGTCCTTTTGAAAAGGAGCCCCGTCAGGACAAGCCATGCGGCGGCAAGCCGCGTCAATTTCGAAGCGCCGCGGCTGCCTGCATGTTAATGAAGCACTGAATATGCATTTCAGTGCTTCATTAGGAAACTTCAAAATGGCCATTTGCGTGGCCATTTCGAAGTCTGGGGCAAGTGTAGACGTAGCCCATGACAGTTAAATTTTTCCTAATGTCTAACCACCCTTGTATTTTAAGCCCATTGCTTCGTGTTTTATGTGGTCATCCAATCAAAGGCAGTCAAGATAACAAAGTTAGCAGGGGAGCCAGAAGGCAAAAGTTGAACATCAGTAGAACAGAAACATATTTCCAAACTGTAGCTAGGCTGATCATGTAGGATGGAACATATGTGGAGGAAAAAGAACTCATTACTGGCTCACTACGTAAAGATGACAAAAAAACAGAATTCCTCATCTTAGATGGCCTTCAGAGTGGGGTTTTTGGTGTGGAATGGTACACAAACACAGCATTTTACAGAAGGGTGCGACATCTGCCAGTAGTAGGCTAACTGGCAGCTGAAAGACACTGTCACCACAATAGCTGCTCATAAATACTTGCTTAGTTGACTATTATTTGAATTTTTTGGAGGCTGACTGTTTCCCTGTTACAAGAAGCAAGTCAGTGACTGGAAAACTAAAAGCCCAGTTTCTGAAATATGGAGTTTCAAATGCTGTATCCACTGACAATGGTCACAGGTTACCTCAGAACAATTCCTGAGAGGAATTTGCACACACCATATTTCATCCTACAGCTTACCCCTACAGTAATGGTAAGGTTGAATCAATTATGAAACAGCTAAGACACTGTTACACAAAGCTGTTTTTGTAGGTTGGGCCACTCCTTAACACTTTTGGCATAAAGGAATACCCCACCCAAAACATTCCAGTCCAGATACAGATGTGATGAAGAACCAACATCCTTTTTCCAATGAGGGGAGATGTGTTTCAGCCAGATGCATATGGAGACCACCAAAGGGAGATGTCCAACAATTAGAAGAAGCAGGTACTAGAGTATGACTGGCCTGCAAAAGACCTACTGGCCCTAGAAGCTCTCTTGTGAAGAGCCAATCATTAGAGAGAGGCAAGAAGGACTGGACTAAAGAAGTTAGAGGAGTACCATGATATTCAGGTCATAGGAAGTAGCAGGACTGATTTATGTGTAATCAGAATAAAAGAGCCTATAGAAATCATCACAGAAGAGAGAGACAAACAACTACCTATACTGGAGTGATCTGTCAACAGAAATTACTGTTGAAAGAGATCTTCTGACAAAACCTCTATTAACAGATTGTGGCCAGAAAGGAAAGTGTCTCAAAAAATGCAATTTGCTCTGTCAACAGAGAGTGGCCAGACTGCCTGTCCCTCTCCCAACAAAACAGCCAACTGGAAGCACAGAGACAGGGCTGCCCGGTGATCCCTAAGCCCAGTCTCTTGCCAGAGGAAACCCCAGAGAATCCACATGCTTTTTTGTCAACAGTTTCTGTCAAGAGGGGCATTCTACTTCTTGTGGGAGATGCAGAAGGCTATCAACAAAAGTGCTGAGTTCTGTTGACTGTATGTCAAAAGAATGCATTTTTAGTGTGGACACTCCATGAGTTTTGTCAACAAAACACCTGTTTTGTTCAAAAAATCCTTTACTGTAGACAAGTATCAGAGGGGTAGCCAAGTTAGGCTGTATCTTAAAAAAACACAAGATGTCCTGTGGCACGTTATAGACTAACAAATATTTTGGAACATAAGCTTTCGTGGGAAAAGACCTGCTTCATTAGATGCAAGAGTGGGAGTTCCAGAAGAGGGTCGAAATTTATAGGCTCATGAAAAGGAGGGAATCCCAGCCAAAAGGAGAGCCAGAGTTGACAAGGTCAGTTCAGTCATGGAGCATGTGGCCCATTATCAGCAGCTAATATGGAGGTGTGAACATCAAGAGAGGAGAAACTGCTTTTGTAATTGGCCAGCCACTCCCAGTGTCTGTTCAATCCTTGGCTGACTGTGTCGAATTTGCAAATGAATTGCAGCTGTACAGTTTCTCTTTGGAGTCTGTTTTTGAAGAGCTTTTGTTTTGTTTTTTAAGTCTATTACTAAGTGTCCAAGGAGATTGAAGTGTTCTCCTACAAGTTTTTATATGCTACCATTCCTGATTTCTGATTTGTGTAGACATAGCCCTAGAGGTCAGCCCCGAAAGGAAGGAGAGAGGAGACTCCATCGAGATAGTTAGCTGCAGTTGGTGATGGGAACATACAGACAGGTCAGTGGCACTGCAGTCACCTGTTGAGATCAAAGTATCTTAAAGATGAGATAACCAGCCAATTCTGTAGTAAAACTATGTTCTAGAAACCTCTGGCCCGAAGAACACGAAATATGGGGGTGGGGGGCAGGCCTGTACTGGGAATTAATTATTTATTTTTAATTATAGTTTTACAAATGTCTTAATACAGGGAAAATGTATTATGATCAGTAGAACTGGAGTCAGAGGCTATGACACAGAGAACAAAGGGAATAAAGCAGGTAGCAACACAGCCACATGAACACAGTCAGGCACACGGTTTAATAAAATTACAGTTGTTCAACATAGGCGGGATTCAGCTTCATTCTTTGCTAAAGTGACAAGTGACAGCTCCACATCACTTTGCCAGAGTGAAACTAGCTCAAATGATATATTGGGATTGCTGGAGATATGAAAACCAAAAGCTCCATGAAACATGTCATGGGTTTTATGATATGAAATATTACTTTAATATTATCCTAATCATAATTAAAGGAGTTGAAATGCAGGGCTTACAAACATTGAAGCACATCACTACCCTTACATTGCCTTACCACACAAGAGTGACCTGATCCAAAGTAAGGCATTTATATCAGAATAAATCATTGCAGTAAGCCGAGGTCATTTTCCCTTTGTAATAAGCCAGAGGCTCAGCCATTCCCAGAGTGAAGAACTTAAAAAAAAAAACAAAAAACTGCTGAAAATGCTGCAATTATATTCAATTGCTATGTTCAAGGTAGAGCAATTAAAAATTACTAGAAAATCTTTGCTAGCACTTTAACTTGGAAGTAAGTCAAGTAATATTCTTTGTCTGCTTATTTACAGCTACGTCTACACTAGCCCCTTCCTTTCAGAAGGGGCATGGTAATGAGGGAGTTCAGAAAATGCTAATGAGACATTACCATGAATATGCAACACCTCATTAGCATAATACCAGCTGTGTGCGATCCGAAAGTGCCTCTTTTGGAACGCACATTGCCCATGTAGATGGGGGCCTTTTGAAAGGACACCCCAGGACCTTGAAAGCCCCTTCTTCCTAAAATTAAATAGTGCATCATTAGCATCTCCTGATCTCCCTCATTATCATGCCCCTTCTGAGAGGAAGGGGCTATTGTAGATGTAGCTGATAGGTAGATAGATAGATAGATAGGCAGATAGAAAAACCTTACAAAGAAGTCACAGTTAGGTTCTATGCATACATCTGTAAGGACAGAAGGAGAAGTTTCTTTTGAAAAGATGCTGGGTGTGATGATAAAGATATGGTGAAAAATAAAGCATAGGATGATTTAAATGTATACAAAACACGCATATTTGCTACGTCTGAAATTTCTCAATGGCTTTCTGTGTTAATAATAACAGACATCTTTTTTTTTTACTATATATGAAGACACACTGTATTTTTCAGCACAGATGGAATAAACAAAAACAATACTTAAGTTAATTCTGAAATTAAATAAAGAAGCTGCTCCATAAACTGATATTGTATACACTGAAAAATAACAGAGGAGGGCTTTTACTCACTTCCGGTGATGGAACTCAGCCAGCGTGCAGCCATCAGTGGAAAGTCCACCTCCAGTAATCATGGCACTATCACTGTATTCGTCACTCTAGGTAACTGATGGCTTTTGATGGCGACTGAGTGTCTCTTTTGTTTATAAATTAATTTACAAATTTGCAAATGTTGTAAAATCAGCTGCAGTTTCACATCACCTGTGTGATATTAGCATTGTCCATTTTTGCTAGGTATCATGGAATGATAAATTTATTTAGGAAGCTAAGCTAATATGTGTACACACACTTGCTGGGGATTTTTCTGACGCTGACTGTTTTCCTTCCTTTAATGATGTTATTTTTTTTTCTAGAAAGTTTTCCTCTATTCAGTTTTCCATCTCCTTAGCTTGTATTAGTCTCTTATTACCCTGTTGTATTTTTCAGTCTTTTGATCTCTTTTTTGTACTTTTATGTATGATCTTTAGCCCTCCCCACCTCCAAAGAAAGCCATATAACAAGAGGAGTATGGGATGTACAGTACGAATAGTGAATAAAACTCTCACTCAAGATTATTTGCATCTTCCTGCTCATCCAGCAACAGGATGAAAGTGAATTTAAGAAAATACGTCATATGCGAGGATGAAAAATTATACCAGCCCCCATTTTTGTATAGTGTCAATATTTCTGTATGACTCCAAATATACTATATTAGTAACTTTTCATGTTATTTTACAAGTTTAAATTAACTGGACGATGTTTATTATTTCAAGCAACCCAAAGAAAATAAAATAAGATGTTACTATGAAGTAAAACTGATGGTTATGTCTTTAAAAATGTTTTAAACATCCTCAGTGAGGAGGGCTCTATTTTTATTTTCATTTACAAATGACAATGCACTTAGTTTCCAATTACTCTCACATATTTTAAAGGCTTTATATACAAGTCATAGTTTAGCTCAGCTATCTAAAGAAATGAAAAGTGCAAATATGAAAAGTATGCTTCATTGCCCCCTCCTGCATCCATGGTTGGGCTCACTATGGTCCAAAGGAGAAATACTGCAAATAAAGTAGCCTGCAGAACAATTTTATGGTAGACATTTTTTCACAGTGAGTCTAACACTTTGACAGGAACTTCTTCCACTTCTGTGTGTAGTGAACCACATTTGAATTCTGTTTAGAGAAGGAAATGACGACTAATAAAATCAAAATTATGTTGCTGTACACTGGAGAGCTAATGTGTAAGAACCTCTTGCTGTCAGTGAATCTTCACAGGAGAAAAGTATTATTTGCTTGTAAAAAAGTAGGGAATTCAGTGTTGCAGACCAGCTTGTCTTGCTACCTATTCATGTTACTCCAGAGTGCAGATGGCCAGATGTGGTGCTACCAGGATTATAATTCCATCCCTCCTGAGCAACACAAGGATTAGAGACATAAAGAGTATGTAGCCTACAGAGATGTAGCAAAAGCTGCTAATGTGATCTTTGGACATACCAAAGGAGAAATATCAAGTGGAATTTTGAAAGTGATCTTGCCTCTCTACACAAGATGGGTAAAATTGCCATCAGAACTCTGTTGTCCGCACTTCAACTATGTGAATGAGTTCAAAGAATCCAGTCTCAGGGGGAGGTTCTCTGGTCTATATATGGGTGGGCAGGTGAAGGAGTAAATAGGTTTTGTATTGTGGTGGTCCCAGTGGCTTTGTAATCTCAATCTATGGCTCCCTGTTCATCCCCTACTTTCATTGGCCATGGCATGAACAGGACTGACTGCACTGCCCCCAACACACTTACAATACTTGAAGCTCTCTTTAATAATAAAGGTTGTCATCTTATGCTTCAGACAGTCTGATGCAGGAAGAAGTCCCCCACCCCATTTTTGCCTCCCTTTGAAGGATCATACAACAGTTCCAGCTGCATAAGGAATACTGGTTTGGGAAGTTGGTGCTCTGAGTTTGGTACTGTAATCTGTGTTTCCGATGGCCCTGCTGGTATGTCTTTAACTCCTCAGTGTGTAACTAAATAATAGATTTGGGCTTCGAAAAAAATGCACCCGATCAGATTGGCAGAGACCTTGGGTTTTATTATTCATTTTCCTCTGCAGCAGGTGCCATGGGTCACCAGTTAAAATCACATGGGGCTGTCCCACATACAATCAGTAGTGCCGACGGCCTCACAGGGCCCCTGGGCAAGGCAGAGGGGGGATCTGGTCTATGCCTCAGGAAGGGGAGGGGCCTCAAGTGGAAGGGGAGGGGCTGCAGCAGCGAGCCCTGAGCTTCACCCTGATCATGGCATGCCCTCCTGCCAGGCACTTGCTGTGTGGTGCTCCAGCAGTGAAATTAAAAGGTCTGGGGGTCTGTTGTTACTGGTGCCACAGTACTGGTGGCAGCAGCTGGGAGTTCCAGGCCCTTCTGTCGCGCTGTCCTCCCTTCTTTCCCTCCATTAGCAGGCCTATATTTCCAGGCCCTCAGGTATTATGGAACCTCAGGGTCTTCTTTCTTTGCCTATAGCACACAACAGTTTACTTTCCTTGGAGCTAAAATTCTTTAGTTTAACTGAAATCATTGGTCTCACTTTGATGTATTTCAGCGAACTGTCATGGTCTATGCTATGCAGCAGGTCAAACTAGATGATCTAGTGGTTTCTTTTAGCACTAAATTGTATGAAATTATGAATCGCCATACTGGGCAACTTATTCATAAACGATATAGATTGAAAAAGAGGGTTAACAGTGCGGTGGAAAAGCTTACAGACAACGCAACCTAACTCAGCATAGTTACGTACAGAACAAATTGCAAAAATTACAAATGAAGCTCACAGAACTAGGTGACTGGGCAATAAATTGGCAAAAGAAATTCAAGGTAGATAAATGTAAAGTACTGCGTATGGGAAAATGTATTCCCAAGTACACATACAGAATTATGGGGTCTAAATGCTCTCTTACAACTTAAGAAAGATCTTGATGTCATCTTAGAAGTTCTCTGAAGATATCCTCTCAATATGTAGTAGCAAGCAAAAAGCTAACCATTAGGAAATAGGCAGATAATAAGAGAGTAAATATATAATACCACTATATAAATCTATGATGCACCCACACCTCGTGTGGGCACGTGACCACCACATTTCACAACATACACTGAAAATGGAAAAGACGGAGAAAAGAGCAACACAAATTATTAGATGTATGGAATAGATTCCATAGGAGGAGAAATTAAAATGGTGAGAGCAATTTGCCTGGGAGAGAGGGAGGATATGACAGGTATCCATAAAATCATGAATGTTGAAGAGAAAGTGAATAAGGAAAGGCTATTTATCCCTTCACATAACACAAGACCCTTTTAATCATGAAAGGCTATTGAATAGTAACAGAGAGATAGCTGTGCTAGTCTATATACTATCAAAACAAAAAAGCAATCCAGTAGCACTTTAAAGACTAACAAAATAATTTATTAGGTGATGAGCTTTCATGGGACAGACCCACTTCTTCAGACCATAGCCACACCAGAACAGACTCAATATTTAAGGCACAGAGAACCAAAAATAGTAATCAGGGTTGACAAATCAGAAACATTATTATCAAGGTGAGCAAATCAGAGAGCAGAAGGGCAGAATCGGGAGGGAAGTCAATAATTAGATAAAACAAAGTATGTAAAAGAGTCCTTATCGTGACATAGATAATTGCCATCCTGGTTCAAACCTTGTGTTAATGTGTTGAATTTGAATATAAAAGAGTTCAGCAGCCTCTCTTTCCAAATGGCTGTTAAAGTTCTTCTTCAGTAAAACACAGGCTTTCAGGTCATTAACAGAATGAACCACTCCATTAAAATGCTGGCTGACATTTGTGAATCAGGTTTATATCTGTTTTATGCCCATTAATTCTTTGTTTAAGAGAGTTTGCAGTCTGTCCAATATACAAAGTATGTGGGCATTTTTGGCACATGATAGCATATATGATGTTAGTTGAGGAACATGAGAATGTGCCTGTGATTTTGTGAATAACCTGGTTAGGTCCAGTGATAGTATCTCCAGAATAGATGTGTGGACAAAGTTGGCAATGGGGCTTGTTGCAAGGAAAAGTTTCAGGATTGGTATTCTTGTAATATAGTCTGTGGTTGCTGGTGAGAGTCCTCATAAGGTTGGGAGGTTGTCTGTAGGAGAGAACAGGCCTGTCACTTAGGGCCTTCTGGAGTGTGACATCCTAATTAAGGATAGGTTGTAGGTCTTCAATAATGCATTGAAGTGGTTTGAGTTGGGGGCTGCAGGTAACGACCAGTGGTGTTCTGTTCTTGGCTTCTTTAGGCCTATCTTGGAGTAGCTGGTCTCCAGGTATTTGTCTGGCCCTGTCAATTTGTTTTTTTATTTCTCCTGGTGGATAATTCAGGTTAATGAATATTTGATAGAGATCTTGTAGTTTTCGGTCTCTATCAGTAGGATCAGAGCAAATGCGATTGTACCTAAAGGCTTGACTGTAAACAATGAGTGTGGTACTATCAGGCCATCCTTGATTTGTACTGTAGTGTCCAGGAAATGCATCCCTCGCATGGAGTAGTTGAGGCATAAGCTGATGGTGGGGTGCAGGTTGTTAAATTTTCTGTGGAATTCTTCTAGAGTCTCTTATTGAATGAGGTAGTTATTATAGTACTATTCTTTGAAAATGTGCGGCAAATGAGATAAAACTCATTGTTGAGGGGTGAGACATTCTCATCAACCACTTTTTCAATGATACGTGTGTATAAAACACTCTAGCTCCATCATATTTCAGCTAAATCAATCCACATCTTGAATTGCCAGTAAGAACTAGAAGTACCGAAACATTGGACAAAAGGCTGTGCTCACATTTCTGAACCCGGTTTTACTGACCAAAGAGGTTGAAATGTTTTGGAAAAGATGCATATCAGTATGCTAATTTCAGCTATTTATCAACATCAAGCCTTTGAGCTTGCACTGTCTCCTGGAGATGAGGTTCCACCTTAGTCACTTCTGCTCTTATGGCTATCATGAGCCCCTTTTGCTGAAACTGTGATCTATCTGCCTTTGGTACTGTGGATAATATAAGATACCTTCCTGCCAATATTAGCTCTGGCTTTGGAGGAGCTGTATGTGTCAGTGTAGAAAACATCACATTAGAATGTTAAAATATTTCCCAAAGCAAAGTGTGATGAAACATCTATCATTCATGATTTTCAACCGATAAAAGCAAGGAGTAATATTTTATATATGGAACAGCTCCTCTAAAATAGATTTTCTCAGTTCCATCAGCAAATTTCCGCATACTGTACTGCCATTTTCACCAGTTTCTCCTTCTACAACCATTTTTGGGCTACCTGTTTATTTTGTGTAACAAAACGGAGAATGTGTCAGTAAATGGTAGGCAGCTGTGAGATCCATCTTCTGTTAATATAAATACTTATGACTATACATGGAAATTATTTAATTTAAAGAGAGATTGGTTCAGGCATTGCACAACCATCTGCATGTCAGTCAACTTTTCATCTTCTATCTTCCCATAGCTGACGTGATATGGCATTTGGCATATATTTAGATACTGCACAAGGAGAAGCAATTGAAGACTATAGGCATTCCAGGTCACTCCTGGAATCACAGCTTTTCACTTAATACTGTGTTGAGCCCCATGGTGGTGGAAAGAGCTGTCAGGGTATATATACACTAATGCTTTGATAGACCCTCTTGAAAAATAGACTGTGACAATACAGAAAGGGGAATGAACTTCCATCAGTTGCTTTCCTAGCATCTTGACTTTGACAATTACAGTTATTTATATTGGTGGTTCTCAAACTATGGTCCACTCACCACTGGAGGTCTCTGGAGAGGTGTCTCATCACACTGTGCCAGCTCTTTTCCTTTGTTTCTAAATTACATGAAAAGATGGGAAAGTACATTAAAAGAGCGGGGAGCAGTGAACACATTTTTGCTAACATGACTTTGTAAAAGCAATGCTATGTAATAATGAATGGGGAAGACACGGTCCAGATGACTGAGTGGGTGATTGCAGGTTTACCAATGGTATTGGTGTAACATGCATCAATCTCTTTGTTAAGATGTGGCTCATGCTATGAAAAAGTTTGAGGACCGCCCCCGCCAATTTGTTGCCATCACTGTTAAACCTGCTAGTCTACCAGTGTGAAGTGACCAAGCAAATTTATCTAGCAAACATGCTTGTCCATTGTAGATGGAAGCATCTGGATATGAATCAGAAACTGCTGCTGAGAGACATGGACCCAGTCAGACAAAGGTAGTTAAAAAAGGCAAGACATCTGGACCCAATATTTGTTCTGAAAAAAAATTAAAACAATAAAGAGGACTACTTTCAATTCAGCTAACACAACTAGTAAAGTAGCTTGGCTGGTCAAATTATTTCAGCTATTTCTCAGTGCACTTTCTCCACAAATATGCCTTCAAATAGAGGTATAAGGGAGCCTGTTTACTAGCAGTTTTGTTTTTATTTAATATTTCTTTTAAGGTAGAAAATAAGAGCTGAAATCAAGATTAGAACCAAATGATACATACAGTAACAGACAATCATTGCTTCAAAATCCCGTTAAAAATGGAGTACAACTTCTTTTCAGAATTCTGCAAGTTGAAAGAAAACAGACACTGGTTTTGCCCATGTTTGGTACTGGAGATTTTTATTATTATTACATTTAACCACATTATAGTTGAGTGTATTTTTCCTTCTGTCTCCTTATGTTAAGTAATGTGTTTTGGATGGCTGTACCTCAGATCAGGATTTTTGAGATAGTCTTACTGCTTGATTTATGCTGTAAAAAGCACATGCAATTAAGAACGCAGAGTGCTGGTCTCAGCTATAACTGAACTGTAGGGCTAGCGAGAACTGGAAACCAATAGAAAAATCCTTACACATATAAACAAAAAAAAAGTGTTTTGCTTCGCTACTGTGTTGCAAATCAACTTAAATCTATGGCATTGTACCATTTTAACTGAGTGAGGAATGTGGTCTATTATAAATAAAAGCTACAGAGAGTTTGGCGGATCTGTGGGGGAGCAAATTCCCTGTTGATTTTTCCTGTTTATAGCCATGAATTATATGATATTGCACACTATAGTCCATAACGATAAAAATACCCCACAGTGATTGTTTTAAATAATGTTATATACTTTTACTAACAAAATGAAGACTCACAAAGTAACAGAAATAAAATAACAGTTCAGTTATAGCTGAGACCAGCACTCTGCTTTCTTAATTGCATGTGCTTTTTACAGCATAAATCAAGCAGTAAGACTATCTCAAAAATCCTGATCTAGACACTTTCAACCAGGCACCCCAGGCTCTACCACAAGCAATTTCCCAAGATTCTATATAATTTAGTTATCTACAGGCAGAAAAAAGATATTCACATAAGATGTATTTATATGTCTGTGCACTTATACATGCAAAACACTCAGAAAGGTTGACTCTGCTCTGTAATAAGGAAATCATGCCTCATGCATCTCGCCTTTTTCAGAGAAATTAGCACACTAGATAAGATGACAGCACCACAGATCTTATCAGTGGTAAAACTTGCTCAAAAGGAAACATTTGAAATAGTCATGAACCAAAGGAGAAATATTAATGTCCAGATGGTGCCTGTTTCTTGCACTGGGAAAGGAAATATTACAAAAAAAATCTATCACACACTTTTTAAGTGTTAATCACTGTCTTCCTGAATACAGGGATTGCACTCTGCTAGTACTCAGTGGGGGCAACCTGTTATTCTGGAAGACAGGGAAGGTGAAAATAATATCTAGCTCTTTTCAACTGTGGAGCTCGGTGTTTATCTTTGTCCTGTTTTTACAGATGGGGAAACTGAGGAATAGAGAAAGGAAATGGAACTGCCCAAAATTACCTGGAAGCCAATCAACAGAGGTGGGGCTAGAACTTCAGTCACAGTTCAGTGCACTGCTCACAAGGCTAGGGTGACTCCCTTAATTTTATTTAAGATATGCTCTAATACTTTAACGACAGGTGGCAGTACAACCTTCTTAGACAAATAGGGATCAATGACCAAAAGAAGGTAGCACCTCTTGACACAGATATTCCTTTTTATGTGCAGGGAAACTACAGAAGTAACTATGCCTCACTAAGTTAAATGGACTTCATCCTTCCCTCAGCTACAGTGATTTCACATTAGTGTAACTCCATTTACTTCCAGTTAGTTGTTTCCATTTACACTGATGTAAAGGAGAGGAAAATCAATCCCACAAAGACTCTAGAGCTCTCTCTGGAATGGTTCAGCACCAAACAGACCCCAGTTTTCGGCTGAGTCTTAATAGTGTAAGATTAAAATGAGCTAAAATGCTGGCTTTGGACTTGAATCTTATTTTGTTTCTAGTGGTTGAAGGTTTCTGGGAAGTGAATTAACTTAGGGTTTAAATATGGGAAATAACTGGAACAAATTCCTTGGCGGTCTCAGCATTGTACTTAATCTCCAAATTGCAGGGAGCATGCACCAGAGGTAAAAGACACATGCATTAGTGATAAAAATGTTGTGGTAAGGCTCATTAGTGCTCCTCCTGTGGACAAATTTTGCTGCTGATTTCAATAGGAGCAAAAAAAATCAGGGTGTACGCATCAATAGTGGCTCAATGGGTGATTTTTGTGTTGAAGTTGAAAAAATTGGCAGCCTGACTTTGACTTGTGGGCTAATGGAACACATCAAAATCTGAAACTCTGCCTGAAGAGCTTATACTGCATAATATGTGACGTATGACCACAAGGACTGACAATTTGTGCACATAGCAGGTTTTCCATGCTGCTTTTATTTCATATTTGCTTAGCTCTTGAGGAAAAATAAAGAATTTGCCACTAGATTTCAGTCTACCACACAATGAAAGAGCCTGTAGTATCTAAAGTGGAGGAATAAATGTAGCAATACCAAGAAGGATGGCCTCAGGCTTCCATTTTAAATCTTCACAACATTTTTTATGATGGTGGTTGCATGCTTATGCTAACTGTAGTCACATTTGCAGTAAAGTTGCTTTAAATATCTTCTGCATGCTCATGCTCAGAATTTTCCAAAACAGTCATCTTTATTATTGAAATTTTTCATCCACCATTTTTTAGGAAAGACAATATAGCCATTTTCTGAATTCCTGCTGAGATAAATTCACTCCAGAGAGTGCCATTTGCTCTATTCATAAAGCCCAATCTCCAGCAGGAGGGATCTGGCCATTAAACCAATTAAACCGAGCCCCATTTTAGAACATCAGGGCAGGTAACTGCCCACGTCACGTGTGGGGGGAGGGAATAGGAGGGCTGGGTGGAACTGTGCAGAGGAGGTGGTGGTGGCGGCCCAGTGAGGGAGCAGTGGGGAGCAGCAGTGGCAGAACGTGGAACTTGTGTGTGGTAGGTGGAAGGGTGGGATGGAGTTGAGGGAGGGTTTTAGCCTAAGGTTAGGGTGTTGTGGCAGTTGAAAGGGGTTTTAGCTTGGAGACAGTGAAGGGCGGGTGGGGGTGCTGACAGCCAGCCAGGGTTCTGCACCCCAGATGACTCCCAGATGCAGGGTGGCAAGGTCCCACTCACTACCCCAGTTTTTGGAAATCTTATGTGGGACAGGCAGTCCTGGCTGTAGATCCCACAGATGGGACTGCCTATCCCACGTAAGTTTTCCAAAAAAATCTGGCAACCTTAGCTGAGATGGATTTAAGCCTCGGGACAGGGAGGTGTTTTGGGGCTGAGAGAGGTTTATGCCCGTGGTGGTGGGGAGGATGCATTCTTCCCAGGGCAGAACCTCCCGACCAGTTTTGAATTGCCTTGGGTCACAAAGCCTTCCTGAATTGCCAAAATGGGTCCCTGTCTCAAAAAGTTGGGAACAGCCGTTTTATTCTCTTTTTAGTTTGGTTTTATTCTGGCCTTTACAAAGTCAGGCCGCAGGAGAAGGGGAGAGAGGCAACACCTGGCTGAAGGACAGAAGGACACATCAGGGCAGGGAGGAACAGCTGACCTGGGGAAGCATCCAAGGAGGGGCTGCTACAAATCAGTTAGGACCAGCTAAACTTGAGGCTGCCACAGGACTGTTTTAAAAGGCCTCCCTTCTGGGAACAGGGGAGAAGAGTAGGAGGAAGAGGAGGCTGAAGTGGTGAGAACAAAGAAGGGGAGAGTGAGTTATAGAGCAGAGAAAGAATATCAGTGGTATCAGAGAGCAGGAGAGGTGAAGAGTTCCTATAAGGAGCATTTGGATTCCTCCCTGCCACAGGTGACTGGGCTGGGGGCTCTATCCCAGCCCCCTTCAGCCTACGGATATTGGGGGTGTCTGGGGTCCAGGAGCAAAGCTGACCCTACCACATTTTATAGAAGTGACTGAGTGGGAATTACCAGCCAACGTGTCGAAGGAACATTTTCTTTAGCTTCTGCCACTAGATTGTTATGACCTGGAACCTTTCCTTCATCTTATCTTTTGCCCTCTCCACTTTCCCCATCACTGCTCAGTACATTTTCTCTTTGCTTCAATTTGGTGTGGGATTACACCACATGAGATTTTTGGGGGCTGGATTTTTCTATTGGTTTTACATAATTGTTGGATTAAGCCTCTCACCTAACTCCTGGTTTTTTGTAGGACTGTAGATTCTGGAGCAAGGCATAGCCAGTCCAATTTGCATTGTTGTGGATATAAGTGTCCTTCAGCCTGATATAAAAATGATAATATAGTCCGTTTTTATAAAAATTATATCGGGTATTCTAAACCAATGCTCTTTTACCATCTCACATAAGTGACATCAGTCTGGTAGAATTCCATATATTATTTTAGGGTATTTAGCTAAATGAGCAATATAGAGATCCCTGCCAAATTTATAATGTTGTGGATGATGAGGGGAGAAGAGGCTTTTGTATTAATGTTGTCTGTTAAGTAGAATCTTATGGCAAATGTTTCCATTAGCCAGAGACCAAAAAACTTGCAGATATTTATTGCTGTCCTTGATCTGTTATCAGGTTGGCAGGCTTCACAGGTGTGAAAGCCATCACTAAATGCATTTTACTGAAAATTGGAAAATAGTTCCTTTTTATTTAAAGGGTATCTGACATGGATGAATAGAGATTATAAAGGAGAGTCTCCGAGTGCACATCTGATAGGGCGCTAAACAGAGAAAGTCAAACTGATTTTTAACTTTCAATCATGCTTAGAATTTTCATCTTAAATGTACTACTGCATATGACTCGCCTTGCAGTGAAGAATCTAGTACTGAATGTTAAGCAAATATAGAACTCAGCTATCATTTCTTTGATCTGGTATGGCAATATGTATGTTCCTAACTCTCATGATATGTCTAGGCTAGTACCTGTCTCTTCAGAAAGAGAAAGGCAGAATGGAATTTGGTCTCTGGAGGTAAACTTCACCTCTGTGCAGAAGACCAGACTATGCTTTAAATACCAGTGAAGTAGTAGACAGCCTTTGAGTCGGCCTTGTGCACAGAGATAAATTTCATCCCAGGTGTAGGGATAAACTACTGCATTAAAGCAGTCTAAGAATTCATTTGTAGTGGCCCCAGAGATCTGTTTATACAAAGTGGAGGTAAAACAGCAACCTGATCATGAAGTCTGTAACTGGGCTTCCATATAAAATGAAATTACAAATTTCAAGGTCAAATTTTAATTGTCCCACTCCGGCAAATGATTCCATTAGCTTATCTCCAGGGAACTGCTAAAACACTCAGTCATGATCTTCACATTTTAACTTTAGAAATAACTCAGGAGGGGAGGGAGATTTGAATCATTAAAAGGCTCAATGACTAAAATAACAATGGAATCAATTATTGGTAAATAGCACTGAGCTGTTAACTACATGAGCCAGTGAAATAAGAATCATGGAAGCATAGAACTCGAAGGCATCTCATCATGTCCCTTCCCTTGTACTCAAGGCAGGAACAAGAAACATGTAGATCATTGGTTACCAACCTTTTCAGTAACACAGCACACTCAATGAGACAAACAACTCCATGGCATGCCCACATTTTTCAGCTGAATTGATTACTCAAATGTCACACTTATTAGCATTTAGTTAAAGTCTTACTAGAGACTTTTGGAACACCCCTCTTCTTCTTCATGGTGGTCACTCGATAATGAGTAGAATGTCTTCATGTCACCCTCCTATTTGTGAGTCCATTGATGGCTGATCAGCTCAATTATGGAGCCACAGATCTCATCACAGAAGAGGCAGGTGTTGGTAGCTGTTGGAGGGGATAGTTTTTATGCTCTTTTCTCCTTCTCCACCTATGCCCACCCACACTATGGCAGGACCTCTCAAATTGTGCCACTCCCTCATGGATTACCACTCTCCACGGGGGATGGTCTTGGGCACAGTTCTTTTTCATGTGTGTTTTCAGCATGTATTTATATTGCTTCTGCTGGCCCCCACAGCTCCTCTGACCTTCCTCCAATTTGGAAAACAGAATCTGTTTTGGGAAGGGCTGATCAGACATCTGAACCATGTGATCAGTCCAACAAAGGTGTGGATGAATGATAATGGCTTCAGTGGTGGTCATGTTCAACTCTTCCAGGAGGTTAGTGTTTGTGCGCCTATCGTCCCAAGAGATATGTAGGGTTCTCCTGAGGCAGCATTAATGATATTCTTCAAGTGTATTCAAGTGTCTTCATGCTGCTTGTATGTTGTGCAGGTTTCACATGCATATAGTAGTGTTGGAACAACCACTGCACGGTATACTAGGAACTTTGTCATGGGATAGATATCCCAGTTCTCAAAGACCCTTTGTCTCAGTAGGGCAAGAGCAGAGCTTGCATGGCTCAGACAATGTTAGATTTCTGCATCAATGTCAACTTTAGTAGACAGATGACTTCCAAGGTATGGGAAGTACTCCACATTTTCCAGCAGTTTTCCATTGATTTCAATACAAAATGCATGAAATTCAGCCATCGGTGAAGATTGGTGTATCATCTTGGTCTTTTTGATGTTCATACCCATGGGGGGAAATTGACAAACCCCACACCATCTGGGACTTAGGCAGCCTTTCTGCTTGAGCTCCAGCTGGGATGGTGGTATCAACTTCCCTCCACATGATGGAGCTGCAGTGAAAAGAAACTGATGAAATTTCATGGCACACTTGGACAGTTCTCATGGCATACCAGTATGTCACAGCACACTGGTTGAAAACCACTGATCTAGACATCCCTAGGCAATTTATTGCACTGCTTCAACTACCTGACAGATAGGAAGTTTTTCCTAATGTCTATCCTAAGCATCATAGGTCATCGTTTCTAGAACTTCAAATCATTTTTATTGCTCTACTGTCAGCTATCAAAGCTTAGTCCTGAGGTCTGGGATAGTGATCAGGGCTGGCTAGATCCAGGTCCTGGCGCAGGGCAGACCAACAAATTAATCAGAGTTCCAGTTAGTGTCACTGGGCCCAGACCCTGATTCAGAGTGAGGCAACAACCAAACAGCAGCTCAGGATAGATTTACTTGGCCCAGGCCCTGGTTTAGGGCAGGGGCAAAAAACAAGCAATAGTTCAGGGTATCGTCCCTGCAAAACAGAGGACTGGCACACCCAGGCTTGTGCCTAGAACAGTGAGAGGGGAAGACTGCCACCCTCAAGTTTGTGGTGGTGGGGAGAAGGCACAGGCCCACCCACTACACAGCACCCCAGCCCAGGGCCCTATTAGCTGCAGAGCAGTCTGCCACTGGGGTCAGCAGGCAGCCGCACTGCACCATGCTGACCCAGCTATCCCTGAGTCACTTCCAAAACTCCCCCCTCAGATCATACCTTGTTGGGTAGCTGGTCAAGTCCCTCTGGGTTTGGGTAGAGCAGAGTATTTGCACCAGCTGACTGGGTGATCCTCGTTGTCTTGGTCGTTCCCTTGTTAATGCTCAGTCCACTCATTGAGGCAGTCTTGTCTAGCATTGTGACTTTTTCTTCCATGCTTTCATGTTTCTCAAAACTTCAGATGAGACCTAATCAGTGTGGAGTCAAGCAGTAAAATTACTTTTTGTGTCTTGCTTACAGCACACCTGCTAACACATCCCAGAATGATGTTTGCTTTTTTGCAACAATGCCAAACTGTTGACTCATATTAACTTGTGGACCACTCTGACTCCTAGATCCTTTCCCTGGGTGCTCTACTTAGTTTCCATTTTCAATGTCTGCAAATGATTGGTCCTTTCTAAGGGAAATACTTTGCATTTGTCCTTGTTGAATTTCATCCTAATTCCCAAACTGTACCCCACAGGTAAACTGTGTGTAGAACAGCATTTATCAGACTTCTTCTGAGAACTATGAATAAACTGTGTTTACAGCACTGCATGTGTGAAAGCTACTTAAAAAACAAAAACAAAAAAACCCAAAACGGTGTCTTTATTTCTATCCATTTTTTTCTGGAGTGGTTTGAAATATATGTGCACAGGCCGGCTAAACAACTTTAACCTTTGCCCAGTCAGTAACATAAAAATGTGTCAAATACTAAATAACGTGAACATAAGAAGATGAATGTGCCACCACATCTGAACTGATTAGATATTGCCCCCTGGAGTCTGGTAAACAGAGATGTAACTTGACTATCACAGATTCAAACTTAATTGCATGCCTAAGGTATTCTAATGATCAACTTGTTACATCAATACTAATATGATGCAGAAATTTTATCAGTGAAATGCAAGCAGCTTTTTTAAATATTTAACATACACTTAAATCATAGCAAAAGTGTAATTTAAATTATGAGAAATGTGGCATTATTTTAACTTTAAGGTTATCAAAGTTTTCTATTTCACAATGCTTAAAGAAAAAATGAGTTTGTTTACATTGACTGCTGCTGCCAAAATCAGAAACAAATATCAGTTTAATTATATGTTCACTAAAGCAAATGAAAAGATCTCTGGAATATGATTCAAACTGTGCACTGTTCTTAATTATTTTATGCTTGATAAATGGGTCAGCAAAATTGGGAAAACTTGTGAAAAATGAAAAACTAGCCTCTCCAAAATCGGTCTCCTTCCACTGAAAAATGTTTAAATAATCACCAACCTGATTTCAGGGGATTTAAATTCAAAAGTGGAGCCCATTAGTTTTCTAAGTGGTCTCCAAGTTTCTGGCTTAATGTCTCCCATTAAAGTGAAAAATGACCACAACTAAAATTCCACATAACATTTTGAGAACAGAGGGAAATATTGCAATGGTGGCCACTCTGCTCAGTGGATCCTCACCAGAACCATTTGGCTTTTTTGTAACCCTAATCCATGTCATGTGACTGGTCCCAAGAAATACTGCTCAGACTATTCCGACCTCTTGTGTGTGTGTCACAGTCTTACAGAAAAATAAATATACCGCTGTACTGGCCACTGGCCATTTATCTGGTCGCTGTACTCTTTTTCTGTGGTATGCCTGCTCTGTTGGATCATGAAATGCACCTGAGAGTGATGTTGTAGGAAGTCTTGTGCTCCCAGCAGGGTCACCCATAGTGGCAAGGTCAAGGGGAAAGGTCCAGACAAAGAGTGATCCTAAAAGTCCTCAATGGCAGAACAGGCAGAGGATAGCAAGGGGGATACTACAACAGCTGAAGGGGACAGGAGAATCCCAGTTCTCGTAGGTCCCATGCTGTTGGATCTGAGTCTTCTATCCACGAAGAAGCATATGGTGGTTGCAGTGCAGCAGTCATAGACTCGCAGAATCATAGAATTCTATGGCTGGAAGGGTCCTCAGGAGGTCACTGAGTCCAGCACCCTGCCCAAGCAGGATCAACCCCAACTAAATCATCCGAGCCATGACTATGTCAAACTGGGACTTACAAACCTCTAGGGATGATGATTCTACCACCTATTCCAATAATACATTCCAGTGTTTCACCATCCTCTTGGTGAAACAGTTTTTCCTAATATCCAACCTACACCCCTCCCTCTGTAACTTTAGGCCATTGCTCCTTGTTCTGCCATCTGTCACTGCTGAGAATAGTCTCTCTATATCCTCTTTAGAGCCCCACTTCAGGAAGTTGAAGGCTGCTATCAAATTGCACCTCACTCTTCTCTTCTGAAAACTAAATAAGCCCTAATCTGTCAGCCACTCCTCATAGGTCATGTGCTCCAGCCCTTAATCATTTTTGTTGCCCTCTACTAAACCCTCTTCTAAGTGTCCACATCCTTTTTATACTGGAGGGCCCATAACTGGGGCATCTATCCCTAGACAAATCTCCCTGTATATCCTGCAGTGGTTGTTTCACCGCTACTGTATGCATGTGAAATCTGTACAACATACAAGTGTTGTCTGAAGAAGCTTGAACAATATCATCAACACTGCCTCAGGAGAATCCTAAATGTCTCTTGTGAAGATAGGTGCACAAACACTAGTGTCCTGGAAAAATTAAACATGACCAGCATTGAAGCCATTATAGTTCATCAACAACTTCATTGGACTGGTCACATGGTTTGGATCTCTGATCAGTCTCTCCCAAAACAGATTCTGTTTTCTGAGTTGGAGGAAGGACAAAGTAGTGTTGGGCACCAGCAAATGCATTATGAGGACATTGTGAAGGCACACATGAAAAAGTACAGCTTTGGTGCTGACACTTGGAAGAACCTTGCTCAAGACCATCCCCGGGGAGAATGATAATCCATGATGGGGTGGTGCAATTTGAGAGGTCCCACCACAGTGCTGATGAGAAGAGGTGGAGAAGAAGAAAAGAGCAACAAAAACTGCCTCGCCAACAGTTACACCTGCCCTTTCTGTGACAACAGCTGCAGCTTCAGAATCTGACTGGTCAGGCATGAATGGCCTCACAAATAGGAGGGTGACATTAAGTGACTTCCAAGACTTGCATTTAACATCTGCTACATACTTACATGAGTTGCAACATACAGCCTACCACCCTTCATGCCATACATAAACAGAGCCCTTCCTGAACAAGCTATAGCAAAGCCAAAGAAAAAAATGTAAACTGTACTTTTAGGCTATCTGGCAGTGGATGGGGCAGGGTGGGAGTTTCCTTGCCATCCCTACGACCCTGCTCCTCCCCACACCTGCCAAGTAAGGGATGGATAGTGCAATGTCTGCAATAGGTCTTGACCAAACCTGGAATTTCATGGGTTAAAAGGGAGAGAAGGCAATTTCTGCCTTAGTCTTCTGCATGTCAAAGGTGACTGCAGGCACAGGACAGCCCTTCTGCCTTTCTAGTTCCCAGAGGATGAGTCAACACTGCCAGGATAACCTTTATCATCAGTTTTCCTCTCCCCTTTCCCCTAGCCGTAAAGCACTGTTTCCTTCATTTGACCAGCCAGATTACCTGGCTCATGCACACACATGCACTTAAAGGTGTGGTGCCGTCGTTCTGTGAAAATAGCCCATGTGCTTTTTGCTTCAGACTTTCATGTTAGATCCCAAGAAAGGGAAAGAAGCAGTCCAGGAGACATGGATTTTGGAATACTCTGCACATGTGCAGCTTACAGGGCAGGACAAGTAAACTGGATGGATTCAAACATCCAGAAAGCAGAGTGTGATGGTCACTAGCCAAGCTCAGAAAATAGGGAGTTTTCATTCTGGGTAAGGAATCTTGCATGTCCCAAATGTATTCACCAGTAAGAACTCATGGTGATCCGGGGAGCAAGATTCTAAATACAGGAGTTGAACATACTTCTGTGGGCTGAGTGGTTTATTGACATGGGACCAAGAGATATGGCTTCTGTGGTGGGCAGTTCCCTGGGACCATACTGCTTTGACTATAGGCAAGAGTTAGTCCAGATTTAATTAATAGAGAAGCCTTTCCAATTAAGATACTATTTGATCCATCTCAGTGTGTTTTATGGACTTAGTGTGAGAGATGGGCATGGAACATCTGTTATCCTTAAAGGCTACATTTACATTTAACTACCAGTTTTCTGCTTTAACTTATGATGTTGTCAGTTAAAGGAGAGACCAAGGGCAGAGCTGAATGAGGTTCAGGGTTTGTATGTTTCAAGGCTGTTCCCCTCTCTAGCCTTCTGACAACAGAGGGTGAGGGCCAACAAGAACTTTAAAATGCCCTGCCACTAAAAGCTTCTGCATATCAAACAAACAAACAAACCTCCCCAAAGTCACAGATTGCCTGATCTTGGGGAATATGCTGCTACCACCCAAATGCAAAAACCCCTTTGAGAATTCAGGAAGACAGAACTGTGATGTCTCTCTGTAGGGTAATCCCAATTCTTAACCCTACCTTGGAGAGAGCTTCAAAGCAACTGTGATTTCTTAATAGTTGTTCTTTTAGTCCCTTTTAGTCTCTGGCACATGCATGCAGAACATGCTGCCTTCTAGAGCACAGGAATCAGATCATAGTTTTTAAAAGGTGCTTTTATTAATAAAACAAAGAAGACATACTTGGTAAGTATGGTAAGAATAACTGAAAGAGGTAGATTAAAGCAAAAAGAATTGCTTTCCAGGGATTCAGTTTAAAAGTTATAGTGTATGGGAGGTACGCAGAGGTATACATAAATTAGCACAAAGAAATCCCATAAAGAAAACCCAAAATTAAAGAAAATATCCAAGTTGCATCTGACTGAACACCTCTATTTTACACATATATCTGTTGTTTAAAGGTTCAGTCCTTTTGAGTTATGAATATTACTGAAAAATTCTATACCTGGTTTCTGGCTCATTCCATTATCTTTCCTTTGCTTGCTCTCTCTGTCACACACACACACAAAAACCCTGCAGAAGACAAATGACTGCTTCTATTTCAAACCTCACACTCTCTTTCCATTGGCTATCTGGCTGTCTGCCAATATGTCCAGGATATTTTCAGGGATTCACTGTCCCTGGGTTTAACCCATACAGATAAGTTAGTTAACTGAATGACTGGGATGTCTACAAAGGAGTAGTAACTCTCCTGTCCATCAAAATACGCTTAACTGATTTACCTGATTTATGGGGTAATACAGCACCTGTATCATGAGATGCTAATGGAATCCATGATATGTTTATTTTTGTATGTCGAGCCTAATACCTATATCACTTTTGATACAGGCTACAGATTTCTGTTGTACAGGCAACTGAGGAGCTCAGTCACTGAGAACCCAAGCACTGAAAAGTGCTAGCTGTAAAAGTCCTCACAGTGAGGTTTCGTTAACAAGGCGCTGACATGTTTTGTAACAGAGTTGCTGCTGTTCTTTTCAAGCTCTGAAGACTCCACATGACTTTTGCTGCATGTTACAGTCACACTCTCAGGTCTAAGAAATCAGCTCTGAAAGAAGATGAATGAGGCATGTATTCATGTTTCCACTGGAAAACTGCCTGGCTTCCTGCCAACTCACGGTGGATACAGGGGAGAAGAGGCTTCCAGTATCCACAGCTGCAGGGCAGCCCTACTTTGCCATGGATTCTTGGCTGCCTGTCATAAGCAATACTGGGAAATAACTGTCCGTGGAGTTCAGAAGCCCAAAGCACATTTTTATATCTTCACCATTGTCACAGGAAATATGTCCATGGCACATCCCCATTGCCCAATAGAGAAGCCCCACAAACTTATCACTATTGTTGAAGAGCCTTTAGCCTGCCAGCTGTTTTTTCTGCTGGGAACTGAAATCAGCCCTGCCCAGGAAGTCTGATCTCCCCTGCTGCCGGGAGCCCAGGTCTTCTGGGTACTAGTCTAGACATGGTGGGAAAGGATTGGTGTTGTCCATCCCCTACATGGCTGCGCTTGGTGGAGAGATACACATCTCATAGAGCTGCAAGGGACGTCACAAGGTCATCAAATCCAGTACCCTGTCCTCTTGGCAGGACCAAGTACTATCCCTCTTTTTCTTTTTTTCTACTTTACGTGGATCCCTAAATGGCCCCCTGAAGGACTGAGCTCACAACACTGGGTTTAGCAGGCCAATGCTCAAACCAAGATTCACACCTTCATTCTGCACTGCAGCTTAGCTTTGGGGTGCCATCCCAGCCCCAGCCTCTTGCAGCTCTTGCTGCAGCTTCCAGCACCAAGCCTTCCTCCATCAGTGGCTCCTGATAGGCTGGGGGCTTCTTCAACCAGGGCTTCCTTTGCCAGTGATTCCTGGGGCTGCAGACTTCTGTTCCTCCTGGCTCCATCTTGAGCAGCACAGGGTGATGGTTTTCACATAAACACAGGTCTTCCAACAGGGTGAGGGGTGAGCAGGGGGAGGGAGAGCAAAGGGGTCTGTTGCATAGGTTCCCATTGCTTTAAAGAGGACGGGAGTGCTGGTTGCTGCCACTGCTACTTCAGTACATCTAGGCTGGGGGGCAGTGCTGTGGTCCAGGTGGTGCTAACACCTGTCTGTCCTAGGCCCCACCCCTTCCATGGCATGGAGCCAGACCCTCTGTTCTCAGGGTCTCAGCGTGACATAGATGGGACATATGCCTGGTTTGTCCAGAGGGGCCACAAACTGGCCATAGACCTCTGTCTTAATCTGTCACTGGGCTAGACTAGCACCTCCAGCTGGGGCACTCCTAGCAGCATAGGGGAAATTCTACCTGACTTCTGGGAACCTCCTTGAACTGCAGGCAGCTTGGAGATGGTGGGTCTCTTGGGACACCCCCCGCCCTCACAACTTTGGAACCTCTCCACAATCCTATTTTCAGATATAATCAGCTGAAATCATGAACTAGACCAATTTTTAAATCCTCTGGCATTGAAATTCACTAGAACAGACAATTAATTTGGTAGGGCCCTAACTATGGGCTAAAAAGTTCAAAAAGAGCAGTTGCTATTATGAAAGATTAATCTTCAAATGTTGTATGCAATTAATTTGTGACCTCACCAATGTAAAACCACATTACCTTCTCACTCTCAGTTTCAGACACATCAGATGGTAGTTGATGCTGAAGCTGAAATGGGAGTTGCGAGTTTAAGCAGAGATGGAAGGAAGGTTTTAAAATTTAAGGATTAAGATCATTGTCTTCAATCATTAGAAAGATGTATGTTTCTTGCATGGTGCTGAGTTTAAATTCCGTCTATTCCATTGGTCCTATGTATTGTGTAAGACACCACACATTACCAATACTGGCTAAACTACATACCATAATGTGTTGCTTTTTGGTAGTCATTTAATGATGAAGTAAAGGTAGTTTAATCTCAAGCTTCATACTGAGTGTCAACTGATTGCTGCATGAGTCTGAAAGACTCCCTGTTCTTTACATAAATTGCCTGATGCAAACCCATTAAAGTGAGCGGAAAGATGTCCATTGGCTCCAGTATCCATATGGATCAGAGCCATATGATATTGCAGAAAGGAGACTGGATTGACAGAAATTCTCTCTCTCTCTCTAGAGAATCAGGTATTATTGGACGCAGAAATAGGAAAGCAATGCTGATGGGAACGTGATTGGTATAGCAAGTCTTCTAATATTTATTTAAAGCTGTATTTTATAGGTATAATAATCTAGAATGTGTGAGTGTTGTGAGATAATCAATGAGGCTATTTTGGTGCTTGGAGGCTCTGCGCTTTTGATCTCATTGTACATCAGACTGCATGCCAAAGATGTGCAGCTCTCTCTCAGCACTACACCTCCTGCCAAATGTTATTTCTCAACTATATGGTATAATCAAGGAGGCAGAGAAAAGAAAAAGGCAGAATTTGTTGCTCTTATCCCTCGAGATTTATAGGTAGGAACAGAAATAGAAAAAGATATTCTTTGATTTGCAGCAGTTGGTCATACATATTTGAACTATCAACTCAAGAAACATTGCTGAAGTGAAAGCCAATATATGTGAGGTTACAGGGGGGGAAATGCTTTTAATTACAAGCTACTTGTTGAAAACTTTCTGGTCATTCAGAGAATAGGTACAATGTGTCATTTGGGTCATTGAAAGAAATGTCTGAACTGAAATGATAGACAAAGTACCATTTCACAAATAGTAAATGTGAGCTTTTGACTTACTTTCGCCCATCAGAATCAGCAGAGTAAGGATCAGCAGAGCTGTCTGAAATCAAACAAATTCTATTTGAGATCTTTTTATGTATCACCAAGACTCTGAACCTGAAACGTTTTAATCTCTGCAAGTTTTCAATAGGTGTTTCTGTTGTTTTCTGCCTATTTAATATGTAAACTTAGTTGAAGTATTTCAGATTGCTTGCTAGATCTGAGTCACATAATTCTGTTATTCTTAAAATATAACTTTTAATTAATTGGCAGTGTGACTCACACTTATTTCAGCTTCAGTGAGCATCATTCACACAGTTCACTGTAATACAATTGTTTAAAATGTAATAAAAGGAATACACTTAACAGTATTCACATGTTCCAGTGTTATCCTGTATGTAAAGAAATGGAATGCCATTCATCTTATAAGGAAGATGTCTAAAATGGACTTTGTTTTTGGTTAATTTTAAAGTTTCAGCCACAGATTTGTCAGTTTCAAAGCAGAGATTGGGACTTTGAAATTGGTTAGATATATGCCTAGTATGCTGAAGAATCAATTGGTGTTTTGGTTTACATGCTCTATTCATCTTGGGTTGCTATATGTAAAACCTAATAATGGCCATACTGGATCATACCCAAGTTCCATCTAAATTAGTACTCTTGTCTTCCTACAGCTGCCAATAGTAGATGCCCGACAGGGAATGAACAGAACAGTTAATCAACAAGTGACCATCACCTGTCTCCAATTCCTCTTGAGAAACAGAGGCAAGGCACACCATCCCTGCCCATCTTGGCTAAAACCTATTGAAGCCTTGGACTTCACAACATCCTCTGGCAGTGAGTTCCACAGTTTGACTGTGAATTGTGTAAAGAAATACTTCCTTTTGTTTGTTTTACAGCTGCTGCCTATTAATTTCATTTAGTGACCTTTATTTCTTTTGTTATGAGAAGGAGTAATTCACTTTCTCCACAACAGTCATGATTTTATATACTGCTATCATAGCCCCCCTTTAGTAATCTCTTTTCCAAGCTGAAAAGTGCCAATGTTTTCAATCTCTCCTCCTATGGCAGCTGTTCTATGACCCTCATAATTTTGTGGCCTTTTTCTGAGATGATGCGACCACACCTGCATACAATATTCTAGGTGTAGGTGTTCCATGGATTTATAAATAGTCAATAGATATTTTTGTCTTATTATGTATCCCTTTCAGAATGATATTCATCATTCTGTTTTTTGACTGCTGTTGAACATTGAATGGATGTTTTTAGACAACTATTCACAATGATGACAAAATCTCACTTTTGAGTAGTAACAGCTGACTTAGACACCCTGATTTTATATGGATACTTGGGATCATGGTTTCCAATATGTATTTACTTTGCATTTTTCATCTGCCATTTTGTTCCATACTCACCCAGTTATGTGAGTTCCTTTTGAAGCTCTTTGCAGTCCATGGTACACTCAACTATTTTGAGTAATTTTGTATCATCTCCAAATTTTACCACCTTGCTGATTACCTGGTTCTCTAGATAATTTATGAATATGTTGAATAGAATTGGTCACAGTACAGACCCTTGGAGGGAACCTCCCCCCACATGGTTTACCTCTCTCCATTCTGAAAAAGTGACCTTCACAGAATCATAGGGCTGGAAGGGACCTCAGGAGGTCATCTTGTCCAGCCCCCTGCCTAAAGCAGGATCAAGCCCCATTAAGTCATCCCAGCCAGGACCTCATCAAGCTGGGACTTAAAAAACTTAAGGGATGGAGAATCCACCACCTCTCTGTTAATACCCTTCTATTAATACCCTTTGTTTCCTGTCTTTTAACAGCTTACCAGTCCATAAGAGGACCTTCCTTCTTTTCACATGACAGCTTAGTTTACTTAAAAGCTTTGGTAGGAGGCTTTGTCAAATGCTTTCTGAAAATCTGAGTGTACTACATCCACTGGCTCCCCCTTGTCTGCATGCTTTTTGACTCCCCTCAGAGAAGTCTACTAAATTGATGAGATATGAGTTCCTTTTACAAATATCATGTTGATTCTACATAGAGAATGTGTCTACCCTACCAGCTTCCTTTGAAGGAAGGATGGTAATTAGGGTGTTGGGAGTTTACTAGTGAAGTGCTGCTGTGCATAGGCAGCACTTCATTAAGCAAATTCCCCCTCTTCTGTGGCAACTTCAAAGTTGCCCCAGGACTTTGAAGTACTGGCAGGTGCACTGTAGCTAGACGCGTGCCGGTACTCCAACATTTAAAACTTCAAAGTTGCCGGGGGGGGGGAGGATTTTGCTTAATGAAATGCTGCCTATGCACAGCAGCACTTCATTAGTGAACTCCCAACACCCTAATTACCATCCTTCCTTCGAAGGAAGGTGGTAGTGTAGACACAGCCATATAGTAGCTCTGTAATGGGTAACCGCAGTTCTTCACACGTTTGGAAACGATACATATGGACCTACATCCTCTGAGATAGGGGAGCACCTTCACCTTATTGCTGGTTCATTGCCTCTGCTGATATGTAGGTTCATAGCCAGTAAAACAGCAAATTAAATTCTACACTTTTAAATATCAAAAGCATCAAATTTAACAAATACATGGAAAATGACAAAAAACTTAAAACAAGTATGAATAGTAACAGAGAGTAAGCCGTGCTAGTCTATACACTATCAAAACAAAAAGCAGTCAAGTAGCACTTTAAAGACTAGCAAAATAGTTTATTAGGTGAGCTTTCGTAGGACAGACCCACTTCTTCAGACCATAGCCAGACCAGAACAGACTCAATATTTAAGGCACAGAGAACCAAAAACAGTAAGCAAGGAGGACAAACCAGAAAAAGATAATCAAGGTGAGCAAATCAGAGAGTGGAGGGGTGGGGGGGAAGATCAAGAATTAGACTGAGTCAAGTATGCAGACGAGCCCTTATAGTGACTCAGAAAGTTCCCATCACGATTTAAACCATGTGTTAATGTGCCGAATTTGAATATAAATGTCAGTTCGTCCACTTCTCTCTCTAAAACGGAGCGATAATTTCTCTTCAGTAACACACATGCCTTGAGGTCATTGACAGAATGCCCCATTCCATTAAAATGTTAACTAACTGGTTTGTGGATCTGGAGTGTTTTGATGTCTGTTTTGTGCCCATTGACCCTTTGTCTAAGGGAGTTAGAAGTCTGTCCAATATACAAAGCATCTGGGCATTGTTGGCACATGATGGCATATATGATAGTAGAGGAGCATGAGAAAGTGCCCGTGATTCTGTGAGTAACCTGGTTAGGTCCAGTGATGGTATTTCCAGAGAAGATATGTGGACAAAGCCCACCCTTCCACTCTCTGATTTGCTCACCTTGATTATCTTTTTCTGATTTGTCCTCCTTGCTTACTGTTTTTGGTTCTCTGTGTCTTAAATATTGAGTCTGTTCTGGTCTGGCTATGGTCTGAAGTAGTGGGTCTGTCCCACGAAAGCTCACCTACTAAACTATTTTGCTAGTCTTTAAAGTGCTACTTGACTGCTTTTTGTTTTAAAACAAGTATGTGTTTGTTCTTGATCATTTGCCTTTGCATCACCCTGCTGCTCCTAGCAGAGCATACCAGTACTTCTTCTTATAATGCAGTTTGTAATTTAGAAATAAGGCATTGAGTTTTCTGCATTAGCATATAAACTTATACTTGGGTTTTGCCCTTTGAGGACAAAAAAAAAAAAAATGAAACAAAACAACAACAAAACTCATCACTTTTCCGAGCCAATACATGAAATAACTACTTGGAACAGAAGAACTAGAGGGGACCTCAGGAGATCACCTAATCCAGTCCCCTGCCCTTAAATCAGGATTAAATATTATCTAGACAATCCCTGGCAGATGTTTATATAACCTGCTCTTAAAAATCTCCAATGACTGAGATTCCGGACCCTCTCTAGTCAATTTATTTCAGTGTTTAAGCACTGAGATAGGCAAAGAGTTTTTCCTGAGATCCTATCCTATCCTTGCTGCAATTCAAGCCCATTGCTTCTTGTCCTATCCTCAGAGGTTAGAGAGAACAATTTTTCTCCTTCCACTTTGTAATGGCCTTTTATGTACTTGAAAACTATGATTATGTCCTCTCTCAATTTTCTCTTCTTCAGACTAAACAACCCAATGTTTTAAATCTTCCCTAATAGATTATGTTTTCTAGACCTTTAACCATCACGTCCAGCTCCATTATCATATTCTCGAATACTGTGTAGCCTATGACGGAGGCAGTAATCTTTGTTCCCCAACTATCTAATCTATATATTTAAGGTTTTTTTTTTAAATTTTGGTTATGTCTTTACGAGCATCTCTCTTTCTAAATAAGCATGCAAACGAGGGAAATCAAAATGCAAATGAGAAACAAATTTACATAGCTGGCACCTCATTTGCATATTCTTCTTTGAAAGAACTTCTTTTGAAACAAGAAAAGCAGTGGAGACACAGCTCTTTTGAAAGTAATCACCATCTTTGAAAGAACTACTCTTCCTAAGAAAAAAAGAAATAGGAAGAAGGGTTCTTTCGAAGACAGGATTTATTTTCGAAGGAGCCTCATCTACACTGCTTTTCTTCTTTTGAAAGAAGAATATGCTAATGAGGTGACAGATATGTAAACTTGCGCCTCATTTGCATTTTTATTTCCTTCGTTTGCATGTCTCTTTCAAAAGAGGAATGCTAGTGTAGACACAGCCATTGGGTTATAAAATTTGGGTGGAATATCAACTTTATTCAAAGGAAAAAAGAGAAGGGGGGAACAACACTCTTCAGTTCAGAGCTGAAATACTTTTCTCAGTATGCTTCACTCTTTGTACCAACAGAAAGCTGTAAAGTATACGGAAATGGTCTCTGACAAATACCTTGTGCGTTGGAGCTCCCTTGCTGATGTACTCCTAAGCTAGAGAAGTTGCAGGGTGCAGTAGCTCCCAGTAGCCTCTTCTCTGTGGGCACTAAAAGCTTGTGTTTAAAATGGGATCTCACAAAGATATTAGGAGTTTGAAAGCAGACTTTTTCTCATACAAAAATGTAGAAACATTTCTACTCTACATAGAAACATTTCTGTAATACTTCAGTCAGTTGCCCTTGAATGATTACACGTGCCTCCCAAATGTGCAAAGCAGTTTCATGCTGTTACTGAACACAACAAGCTGTTCACAATGACAAGCCAATGACAACACATATTCTGAGCAATGGTGCAAAAGAAAGGGAACAATGAGTTCTATAATGCAAGGAATGACTGATACAGATGCAAAACAAACTGTGGATCAGTGAATACTGATTCCATCAATATCTGAATTACTCCTGTTGTGGTATTTTCTAACTTTGTATGGATGCAATCTACAATTTCTATAGCATTTTCAATGCAAAGGTCACAAATAACCCCTCCAAGGGCTGAGTCCATTCCGTACAACCACATGGGAAGTGCTACACTCAGGTACGCTACTTCTATAGTAGAGTGATCTGTTGACAGAAGTTGCTGTTGGAAGAGACCTTCCGACAAAACTTCTGTCAACCGAGAGCATCCACACAGCAAAGCGGATTGCTCTGTCAATCTGCCCTGTTAACAGAGAACAGCCAGGCTTCCCAGCCACTTTTTGACAGGACACCCCCAGAGCCGGGGCTAGTATATTTTGTGGGACCCTTTACACTCTGGGGTGGTGCCAAAAATAAGGTGTTCAGTGTGGAAGGGGGCTGCCAGGAAGTGAGTGTGGGGTCTGGGCAGGAGATAGGGTACAAGAGGAGGCTGGAACCTGTGGTCGGGGGGGAATCCTTTGTGGGAGGGAAGGTGCAGGAGCAGACTGGGGGTGAGTAATCTGCCTGAGAGTGGGGTACAGGAGAGGGCTGGGCTGAAGGGAGGTACAGGAGAGGGGTGGGGGTCTGACTAGGAGGGGATGCAGGAGCGGGGTGAAGGTTTGGGCAGGAGGGGACCCAGGACTGGGCTGGGGTGCAGGGCCTTGGTGGGAGGAAGGGTGCAGGGTCTGGAAGGGGGAGATCAGAGTGGGAGTCAGAGTGGGAGTGGAAAGTTGGGGTGGGATGGATGGTGCAGGAAGGGAGTACAGGAGCTTTGTATGAGTGTAAGGTCTGGGCAATGGCACTTACCTGTGCCATACCTTGGATGCCCTCCCGCCAGGCACCACGCTCCTGCTGCTCTGATTGGCTGGAATTCCAGCCAGAGAGGTGGGATAAAGCCTCCAGGAAGCACTACAGCTGCTGCTGCCTTTCCCCCTCCCCTTTCCCTGGCTGGGGAAATGTCAGCGGGTGGCAGAAGCTCTGTGCAGAGACACTTCATTCCCCTTCCTTCCCCCCAGCAGAGCACATGGGCTAGACATACCTATCTCATCGAGCTGGAAGGGACCTTCAAAGGTCATCGAGTCCAGTCCCCTGCACTCACAGCAGGACCTATTGCTATTCTGAACAGAGTTTTTTAAACAATTTGCCCCACATCCCTAAATGGCCCCCTGCAGGATTGGACTCACAACCCTCGATTTTGGCAGGCCAATGTTCAAATCACTGAGTTATCCCTGCCCCCAAGCCCCAGATCTGGCCCCAGCTAGCCTGATCCAGCTCACAAGGCTCAGGGCTTCCCATCTCCCTCCCCACTGTAGGCCAGAAACTGAGGAAGGGAGCCTCATGGTACATATCTAAGCAAGAAACAGTACAGATCTGGACCATGGTCTGGGGGTTCCCTCCCCTACTTGAATATGCCATCTTACACTGCTCAAGACTTTACCTTGAATGATACAACTTCATTAATTGCTTCAACAGTACATCAGTAGAAAATGGACATGCATCAGCTTTTATACCCTGAGAAGATTTGCTAAACATTTCAGGCCAACTCATTGGTAAAGAGTAAAACAAGTTGATTACAAAAGATAGATTTTAAGTCTTTATAACTAACAGGCAAATGTCATAATGATCACCAAAAGGAAGTAAAATAGAAGCATTCAGTCTGATAAACTTATAAACTGGGCAAGATCAACATTATGCAGTTTTTCTCACCACACTCTGTATTTCAGGTTGTCTTCCATATGTAGAGTTTTCCTCTTAGCCTCAGGACCCGTCCGTTCATCTCCTGCTTTCTCTTTGCCTTCAGTGTAGATGAGGGAAAAGAGAAGAGGCAAAGCATGGACTCACTGTGTTCTGTTTTATACTTTTATTCCACATGTTTGGACAACACAAGTTGAGGCAGTTCACCTGATGTGGCCTTGTACAAGTGAGTCATTGATTTGCAATTCCCTTTCTGGACAACGGAGCTATGTTTTGACTGTGTGTGTATTTCAAAATAATTTAAATAATTTGTGATGTTCAAAATAAGGGACTAGTCCGAAAATTCCATTACTCCCTCTCACAATGAGGGTTAGTGGAACTGGAATACTGTGCCCGAAATATACCTCTGTATCCCGAGATAGCACACAGAGTCTAAACCTAGCCTGGCTGTTGATGATAGGATGTTGGTTAGCTTCTTTATTCTTGTTTCTGGGAATCTAATATTTGGATGATTCTCCAAGTCAGAGCACATTTTTCTGACTGTTGTATAACAATCTCATAACTTCATGCACACCAATGTGATACATATTTAGATAGGCCAATGGCCTTCAGCCAATAATTCCTTTCCCATAAAGTGCTTTATATGAAGCATCACAGCTATATACATGCGAGTTACAACAAGCTTCTCGAGGTACAGAGAATCACAATGGGCAAGCAAATTCAGATTGTTAGATTCATACCTTTCCCATGATACCTTTATATGAATATGTCCCTCAAGTGTAAATTTTAGAGAGGGTAATTAACCACAGGAAAGGATACGGTGGCTACTCCATCATTTGACGTTTTTGAAACAACAGACTTTTTTGTCTGTCTTTCTCAAAGATATGCTACAGCTGAACCCAAAGTTGTAGGCTTAATACAGAAAATACTGAGGTTCTGTGGCCTTTAAAAATGTATGAATGAGAGGGGGGGCCCCAGAAACATTACTCACTGTTATAAAAGTAGCAGATTACTTCTCCTACAGAGCAAAGGGGCTGCCAGGGAAAGAATTGTGATTTTCAGAATAAATAATCTTTCCTCAGGCTGCTCTTGAGGCAACACAGCTATGCAATACCCTTGAGGGCAGACTATAAAGATAAAATGTAGCCTATTATATTTGTTAAATATAAGTGTGTGCTGAACTCCCTGAAGACAATGTATGATCAGAGCTGCATGAGAGGGGTCACAGCATCTGGTATTTTATGGCTATCTTGCTGACAAGACATCACATTTAGTGATACTTCCTTCTCTAGCTGTCATTTCAGAAATCTGCAGTGTATTGTAAACACAATAGGTTTTATTACCCTCTGTTCCCTTGATGATATAGCCTTTCCATTACTCCTCGTCTGGTAACCACTATTCACTGCCATACACTACAACTAATACTGATAAATTGGAAAGCTTTGTACACTGTGCAATACCCCTATTGAGAGAAATGATGTTGATTTTACTATTCCTTGGCTTGTCAAATGAATCCTCTTACTGTGAAATGTAAATTCTGTTTCTTCCTCATATGCACAGCTAAATATCAACACACAGGCAAAGATCTATATGTAACATTTGAGCAGTGGGTGGAGACATTTTTAGCAGTTAATAATTGGTTGTTTTCAAACAGGGAGTCTAATTATGCCCTATGAATTACGAGCACAGGGAAAGCAGCTCCAAAATATATACTAAAGTCAATATTAACTGTGCTCTTTATTTCAGCAACTCCTCATAAATTTACAACACCGGCAGCAGTTACTGTATTCGGTTTTCCCCTAGTTGTGTTCCATCTGTAAACGGTATTACCCACATCTTCAAAAACAAAAAAAAACAAAAACAAAATAACCAACCTTGAGATCAGCTTACAAATTATGAAGTCATGATTTAAAAAAATAAATAAAATGAGTAATTCTTTTAGTTTGAGCCTTTGGGTCACATATTCACATTTTTCTTTGCAATGATGCGCACTAGAAATCTACTTTTAAAAAATGAAAGTTGAGTTTTGTGTGAACCCTTGACTTCAAGACTTGGGTGTTTAAATAAAGAACTAAACAAAACAAAAACACACCAAACACTATGAGTTGATACCACTGTACAAAGTAGAGGTGTTGTGTAAAAAAAAAAAAAAGTATAGCATTTAAGTGGGTCGACCATAATGATAGAAATAGCCTCAGATGTGCAATCTGTGCTACCTTGTATAGCATTAAAGGTAGTGGGAACTGAGAGCATCACTAGAAGCACGTATACAAAAGTGAACAATGGAAATGCAATCCATGATTGCTGGAGATCTCTCAGAGGTACCTAAGAAACACTTGCCTGTGCAGTCACCATTCTGTTACAGGAATGCATGCCTGTCAGCTGTGGGATGTATTTTTCATTTCAACACATGCTCACACTGTAGCACATCTTCACATTACCCTGTCAGTGCCTTTGGCAAAGAATAGAGTTTGGATAGCAGGGAATGCAAGGAGCCCAAAACACATATGCGGCAAGAAGGGGTGAGGCTTGCTGCTCCCTACTCTGCCTGCCAAAGAGGTATATTATCAGCTGACTGATGGCTTGTGCCCCCCCTTCCCTTTCCCCCACCTTCCATATTTAAGCTAAGCCTCGGCTTTTCAGAAGCATCTTAGGGTAAAAGAAGAAACATCTATAGCTGGCCTGTATCACCAGAGGCTGCAGGGCTATAAAATTGCAGTGCAACATTCAGGCTCTGGTTGGAGTCCAGGCACTGGGACCCTTGGAGGCCCCTCTGCCCAGCTCAAATGTCTATACTGCAATTTTTATATCCTTCCAAGCTGAGCATGACTGCATCAGCTGACACAGTCAAGTCCTGGGTGTGTCATTTCAGTATCAATCTACCCTTACTTTCCAATTACCTGCAAGGAATGAGTGCTGCTTCGCCATGCCTGGATCACAGAAACACATGGGTAATGATGGAAGGGGCACAAGAAGAAACTTATACAGGGTGGGGGAAGTAGACATGAAGGATGGGCATCTTTTAGATTCTTTGAATAGCATCATTCTCCTACTTTACTGTAGGCACTCATTCACAGGGGTTTTTCCTCAGTGCAACGACTTAGAGCTCAGATTGAGGCTTCCTCTCTCCACCTCCTGGAGCAACAGTGGCAGTGGAAGCTTGCTTGCTCCAAGGGATGGGACAAGGAGACAGGGCAGCTCTATGCTTGGGAGCAACAGCATCCCCCTGCACCATGCTGTTCTTCTGAGTTGGTGTCTAACTGCTACCATACACTTCCAGGATGGAATGCCAAGAGGGGACTGACTCCCTCACTCCCCTCATGCCTGAAAGGCTATAGACCACAATAAAAGCAGTTATTTCTGACTCATTCCATCAAAGGCAAGAGCACCTCCTACATGGTTGTGGTGTGAAGACAGCAAGCCCCAGGAGTATATGCTAAACCAGAGTATAGTGACACCACCAGCCCCAGATAGCCATAGGTGGGACTTGACAGGTCACTTGTGGGTTCATTTGTCAAAGGTGATTAAAGACAAGATTTAGAAAGGATGCTATATTAACATTTGCACCCTCCCATTTGGAGATGACAACAAGGATGACAAAGAGAAAAAGAATGGTAAAGAGAAAGTGAAAGCCACTTTAATCTCAAGGTGATCGCACACTGGCTTTCTTCATACTTGCAGGTGTGATATGCAAATAGAGCTTGGCACAATGTATTCCCCGTCACAGATACGTCAGCCCTTATACCATATTAGCATCCCTGTGGGGGGCATGGCATTACTGAGAGATAAGGAATATAGAAAGAGCGGGAGCCAATGAGATAAGCTTGTAGGGAGAAAGGACCACAATTTGTTATGTGAATTTAAGACCTCATGTAACTGACACACCTATGTGTGGTTAACTGTCCGATGTAGTGGTACCTAGACCACGTCACAGAGAAAAAATAAGTGTCCTCTACAGCACTGAGCTGCAGAGATCCCACATTCAAATCTAACTGTGGGCAGGTACGCTCTCCGGCTATGGTTACACTGACCTGAACAGCTGGCAGCAGTATGCAAATGGCTGCTTATTTGCACATTCACTCAGCATTAGACATTGCTGCCAGCATAAAAAAGTGTGTAAGTGTGGTTCTGCCGGAGAAAAACACTCTTTTTCAGCAGCCTTTTATGGCTGGAAAAATCATGCATAAGAGGCGGACGACAAAGGGGCAGAGGGTGCAGTTTCACGGCCATCTGCATTTTCGAGACCTCCCACTTGCTTACAGCTGCTGTTGGTTCAGGTCAATGTAACCATAGCCACATTTTTTATAGATGATGGGTTACCAGTCCTGACACCTCAACTAGCAAGATGTTAATATGTTTTTATTTTAATTAAGGATAATGTTTTGCAGAGGTGAGCATCTGCAGAGGATATGTGGGGAAGGCAACACAAAGAACTACTTATTACAAAGCAAAGGATGAATCAGAGGAAGGAGAGGTTGTCACTAGCAGCTGAGGGCTTCAGCTGGAGCAGCAGGTAGAAGTGGAAATGTAGATAATAGCATTATTTCAAATTGAATTAGAAGTATGAAGGGTCATATTATTTCATTATATTAACAAAAGAGATGAGGATTATATTTGAAATGGATTTTTAGCCAATTGTTCAGAGCCTGTTTCAAGGACAGATATTTCAAAAAGTATGGCAAAGTATTTAAAATCCAAAGAAGATTTTGAATATATAGTCTCTCTCTCTCTCTCTCTCTCTCTCTGTGTTTCAGAGGGAGGGAGGGGAGAGAGAATAGCAGCTAAAGGGGTGCCTGGACCCTTCAGGAGTTAATCAATGGTGGACCTGTGGCTTTCACCTCTGGTTTATTTCTAAAGGAGTTGAAGAAGAGTACAGAATTATTACCATTTGCTATGCCCCCGGGGTGCTTCTGTTAACAACAATATTGATCTTATCAGATGGGTAGCCAAGTTAGTCTGCATCTTCAGAAAAAACAAGAAGTCCTGTGGCCCCTTACAGACTAATAGGTATTTTGGAGCATAAGCTTTTGTGGGCAAAGACCAAAGCTTACGCTCCAAAATATCTGTTAGTCTATATGGTGCCACAGGACTTCTTGTTAATATTGATTCTAATCTCTGTTCAGAGCAGTATTCCTAATTTGGTATGGCAGTAGCCATGATGCGGTCAAGGCATAAAGTTAACACAGTGCAACATTAACTCTGTATTTCAATTGTCATCCCTCCCAAAGATAATCTTCTGAGGGCGTTGTTACAGGCAATTCAGGGTCGTAGGGAAAGTGCACTCAAGCAGACCTAAGTTTACTTTAGAGTATTTGAATTTTTGATTGTAGGTGGTTACTTCAAGAGTGACTTTTGTGCCTGGCATGTATCCTCCACCACCAAGGTCAGAGAACCTCTTCACTTTATAAGGAGAACCCAGCAAATGAAAGCTGATTTGAAAGTATGGGAGACATTCCTCAATCAATCACTTTAACAGGTCATCTATCTGGTGATCAATCCAATTGGACAGCAAGAACAGAGCTTCCGTACAAGCTCCATGTGACATTGGTTTTGGAATATATTTCCAAGGGAAATGGGGCAGAAAGAAGTGGCCAGCAGATTGCACAGCACAGGGTACAAAGGATCGTACGTACCTGTTGTTTTTTCTTATCATGATAATTGCCATATTCAGAGTGAGAAATTGAGAAATACCTAGGCAGTGATTCATACCATTAGTTTCTAGTCAACAAACCCCTCATGACTAATGAAGATGCTGAGGGCATTTGTTTTACATTGCCTTTCATCTAGCATCCTTTTCTGTGCAATTGCCATTTCAAGTGTAAATAATCTTGTTGCCAACTTTGTCTTGAATTCACAAGCATAGATTCTTAGAGCTTATGCTGTTTGCCAGCCATGATCCACAATCAATGGGTTCACTTGTGATGGAGCCTCAGCTCATGACAGCTTTAGGATTGCCCCCCCGCCAAAATCAGATAAATTAGAATTCAAGAGTGATCTCAGTGCACATGGTGTGAAATACAGAGTCCCTTCCTCCATTGTCCTGGGGTTCTTTATTGTCATGACATTTTATAGTAAGCTAGTGGGCATTCCCAGACTTAGCCATGACTAGGAATACCTCAATTTGCACTAACTTTGGCATTTATAAATGTGGGAACATGGGAAAGAAAGTTGTTCGAGGTATTCTGTTGTGAATTTGATTCCACAAGTCTCCAGGTGAATCACAGCTGAGCTTCAAAGCTAACAGTATTTGTGTTCAGAAGGATGGCAGATGACTCCTCCATAAAAACCTTTACAGTAGACACCTGACTTACGCATAGGCTGTGTTCCTGGACAATCACGTGTAAGTCAAATTTTGCAAAAGTCAGGACCTGATGGGGAGGGGTCCTGGGTTGCACCTGGCTCCCTGCCCCCGTGAGCTGGGGGTCAGTTTTCTGGCTCCCAGTAGTTGCAAGAAACATGCACATGGAAACTGTGTAAGTTGGGGGTCTACTGAATTTGATGAAATCCTACATGCACAATGGACAAGATCCATGTTGAAGCAGGCTTCGGGTTCTTGACTTGCTCTCTGTGCTTGCTTTGAGATTTAGTTTTTAGAGGTGTGCAAAGTAAGAAAGTTAAAATAGACAATCTTTCATATCAAAAGCAATATTCATTCTTCCAACAGAATGCAGAAAAATGTGGTAGTTTTTTGTTACTTTATGTCCATTGCTCATGCTGTAAGGATGAAGAATACCCTTTTTGATGTAATTAGCATTCTGTTCCTTATGAAGAAAAAAAGGCTGAAGTGAATCATTTACCCATATTTCTGTTAGTATCAACTGAATAGTTGTACATTTAAAAGTATCTATGCCCATATGGGAGATGATAACCTGGAAGATGTGGAGCAGATCACCTTCTTGGGGAGTATTATGTGCAGAGACGGGGGAACAGACAAAGATAACATCAATAAGATAAGACAAGATCAATGCCAAGATATGGAAAGCAACAGCTGCATTCAAGACTCTTCATCCTATATGGGGATCTCAAATAATATCTGTGAAGATGAAACTGAGGATCTTCAACATACATATGAAGAGCATTCTCTTGTAAGGATGCAAGACCTGACATTCTACAAAGTCTTCAAATTACAAGCTGCAGACATTCATAAACAGATGCCTGAGTTACATCCTTTGCATCAAATGGCAAGACTTGGTCACAAATGAAGAGCTTTGGAGCAGAGAAGGACAAGAACCACTTGATATTCAAATCAAGAGAAAAAAGTGGGGATGGCTAGGCCACACTCTCAGAATCCATCATCCAGCATAGTCGTCTGTCAAGTTCTCAAAAGAACCTGGCAAGGAAAATGCACAACAGGGAGACCTCAGACAACATGGAGAAGACCTACTGAGACTGAAAGACAACTGGGATACTCCTGGGGTGAGTAGAAGTTTTGTCCTGAGACAGAATGAAGTGGAGGAGTCTTGTAGATGGCGTATGCTCCACCTGAAGTACAAAGGTTACATCAAGTAAATTATGCCCATACATGCAGACTTGTCGAATGTCTCATCGGTATTTAGTATTTCTCCTTATAAAGTTGCAGCTGCATATGGCTAACGTCATTGCAGCAGGATTTTATGACTGAATTCAGTGGAGTCTAGATGTAAGGGTACTCAGCAATACTTACTTGAGAAACATAAGTTTTAATATTATGTTCTGACCAGAATGCATGTCATAAAAGTCTCCAAATGACATCAAGCTTCTTAGACACATTAGTAAAATCCTGGCAGGCTATTCTGACTCTTAACTGATTTGATAAAACATCTCTGGCATTTACAACATGAATAAGCCAAAAAGAAGATGAATGATTCTATAAAGAGCTTTTGTGTTTTGTAACCAAGCAGTCCCTGAGGTGAAGATATTCCTATTAGTGCTTTTCACTGCTCTGGTACTTCTCAGGTGTGGGTTGTAATTAAAGGCTTTGATGGTTGTTTTATTAACAGTTGCAAGTGAGTTTAAGTCAATTTTTCTTGCATTTGAAGAGGGAATTTATGAGTGATTGAATGAAGGCCAAAAGTCCTACTTCTCTTTCCAGTGAGGCATGTGTGAAAGAGAGAAAGAGTGTAACTTGTTTAACCTTTGATTGAACATCTACCGCGAGCTTCCAGCTGTCCTGTGTATTAACATACTCTCTACTGACAGTCTGCCACCAGCTATGTGATATGTCACGAAGATGATCCATAGTGCACTTGTAGAAAAATCATTGCACAATGCTTAATATCCCTCTAGCAGACTGACTTCTCCTGGATACACAGGAAAAAGGGTCAAGCCACTAAAACAACTCTGTTGCATATATAGTCATATAAAGTAGAAATTGCATAACATAAAGAAGCAGCCAAATTTAACAGTGGCATCTACATTCTGAGCAAATGCATGAAACCAAATATTTTCAAAGGACTCACCATCTATAACCCTCTGACCATTACAGACAACTCCAAACATGCTGTTCACCTCTGCAAAAGAACTTCAGAAAAACTTCTGCAAGTCACATGCTGCTGATCTCTAACAAGAAATTATCAGGTGCTCCCATACACTGAAACTAAAATGTCAGGAAACTTATCTGGAGAGCATGCAGGACTGATTTATGGTTAAGTAACATGTCATATATAATCATTGTATGCTCAATAGAGTTAAACTGTAGGCTTATAGATATATGAAATTGATAAACTTGAGTAATTAGAAGGGATAATTACCTACTAGCTATCTATGTAGTGAGCCATCTGTAAATGGAGGAAGGCTGTCTACAGGCTGCGTCCTGTAAGATTTCAGATTTACCATAACAGGCCATAGGTTTAAGAAATGAGTTACTTACTTATAAAATAAGTGGCTGAAGAATGACCCTATGCCACAAGATTAAGGGACAAGATATGTGAATGGGTGATATTGTGGAAAATAAAAAGTAGGAGTAATATTTTGCTTACAGGATCTTCTATAGTAATATTTTTCCAACACATTCCCTAACTGCAGGATGTGTTATGTGCATAAATGGTAATGGTATAGTCAAAAATCATATTTTAAAAGGAGGATACACACAGACTAGGATCTAGTTCCCTATGGGAAACTCCAGCAGGAGCCACCCCCCTACTGATGATCAGCCCATGAGAGATCTACCAGACCCAAACACTATCTAGGAAAATGTGAGTACAGTAAATCTTCAAAATGCACGATTTCGAGTTGCACCCAACTAACATTAGGGCGAGTTAAGCACAACTCAACCCCGCCCCCCAGCTCAATCCCCTCAGCCCTGCACGGCCCAGGCTCAGCCCTCCCCAGCCCCGCTCACCAGCTGCACATGGCTCCAGCTCATCCTCTACTGTGGGAGGGCTGCTCGTCCCAGCTGCACCAAGCCTCGGGGAAGCGGAAGCCACAGGCGCTCCCTGCCCAGAGCCCCAGCAGCAGCTGTGGGTGCTCCCCGCCCAGGTTAAAACCCTCCACGCATGGCTCCACTTCAGCCCCTCCCCAGGCCCTGGTTCAACCCTCCCATGAGTGGCTCTGGTTCAACCCGCCCACCCCAAGCTTAACTCCCTCTGCCCCCCTCCCATGGCCCCAGCCCACCACCAGGCTTAACCCTCTTCAACTGCCCCTCCCTCCCCAGGACTTACCTTTCAAAAGGAGCTCCAGGTGCTCCTGTTGCTTCCCTGGCTGCACAACCTGCATTCCACTGGGGAAAATAGCCCACACCCCTCACTTACATGAAATTTGGGTATGCAAGGGTGCATGGGAACGTAACCCTTGAGTAAATCAAGGATCTACTGTATAACCATAGTGGTGGCTTGTGCATAGAACCAGATTACATTTACTCTTGAAGAGAATCATTGTCTACCACTTCAAGAATTGTTTCATAACAAAGATGACACCATCCACCTACTTAGTTGCTAGCTGTAATAAAACAACTCAAAACATTGCAGCTGCATCACTGAGAATTACTTTCCTGGAAGTCAGCTTAGAAGTTACAGAGTACAGGGGAAAGAATCAACCATTAACCAGCCTAGACATCCTAGACCATATCCAAAATAAAATAATAATAATAATAATAATAATAATAATAATAATAATAATAATAAAACTCTGATCACATCTAACCAAACATTTCCTTTCTACTTACATATGCACGCTCTGATTACGGTGTCTCCAGGAGATTTACTGGATTTATTTCAGTTGCTTAGGATCACTCATTTCTGTCTGTCTCCTCCGCATCAGCCACACAGACAAAGACCCCTCAGACTGCAATTGTTCTGAGTTGAAATAATTTATCTTTATCCCATTGGCTTACCTGGTGGGACTCCAGAGAGAGAGGGCCCTCTAAGAGTTAACCCTTTCCCTGAATTCATTCATGACAACTATGATGATCAATAACCCCCTTCCAAACACACATTTCAAGATCCTTGGGTCCTACAGAGGCCTATCACAACAGTCTACTGCATCCAGTATATCACTTGCTCCAACCAGATGAGCACTGTAAACCAGACAAACTCACACACGAAGCTTATAAAGACAAAAACACTCCATACTTTCATCAATGATCACTCCCTTTCTGACCTCTCAGACCGTGTCCTCAAAGGAAATTTCACAACCTTTTTAAAAGAGAAGCCTGGGAACTTAACTTCATAACCCTGCTATATACTAGAAACCTCCCTGTCTCTGTTATGGCCCTATCAGGTATGCCCCTATCCATGTTAGAACTCCTGTTGTAGTCCTCAGTGGGAGCAGCTAGGTGCTCCTTACTTTGGGAACTCTGGGTATTCACTCGGCTGTTGACATATAGGGTTAAAAGCCTAATCTAAAGCGCCTATGTTTTTAAATGTTAGCCCTACTGGTGACAAAGCCTCCACAGACTCAGTAGAGAAATTTTAAGAATGCCATTTTCTGCATGTGTATTAAATTGAACCAGGATAATTACAAATATTTTTGTAAGGTTAAAATTATACCATTCTCACAGGTTAATTGTACAGTTTTACCCTCATTTAAATTGTTTCACTCAAATGTGTGCCCTATGATCTTGAGTAAAGTTCAGTAGTGAAGCAAATTACAAGGCTATTAGCGGGAAACATGAGAGACAGGGAGCTTAATGAAAAGGGGGTAAATGGATAGTACGTGAGTAGTGAGCTGTTGTGCATATTGTAAAACCCAGCAAATCGTATAGCCCACAGATTTAAAAAGCTGCACACAGAAAACAAAAGATTCACGTAACACCTGATATTTTCATTCAGAGTCTTATAGTACATTATAGGCAAGAAAGGAGGGATGTTAAAAAAATGTGTGGCATACTGTAAAACAAAATTGTAGCCGTAAAAATGACCCAATAAATGTTTTGGAGTTAATATAGATGAAGAGATAATTTTGTTAGTAGTGTCTGTTTTTTAATAGACACATCTTTCTTAATGTCATTGATGCGGCCATTAAGGTAGCCCCAGCTCTTCCAGAGACTATAAATTATAATGTGGTATAAATACCACAAACACAGATGGCTATCTGTGGCAATGGAAAGGAAATGGTGCAAATAGAGCTTGAAATTTCATGGTAGTTTAGGACATAGCAGAATTAGATACTATATCCTGAAAGCCAGCTTTCCGATATTGGTTTTGTTTAAATCTAAAAGCTTAAAGAAAAACTTTTCAATAGATTTATTTCCAGGGGCAACTATACTGTTGTAATGGCTAGACATTATCCCAGCTATATTGACTTCTCGGAATTATGTCAAAGTGTGTCACTCTTTAAAGTGGTATATACATGATTATGTCAGTGGAATTTTTGGTTTAACCTATTTCTGCATGATACCTCTCAAAAGTTGTTCTATAGTATTGAATAGTACCACAATGCCAAGGCATTTAATCTGCTCATGACTCTTTCATTCATTCTTGCATGACTCTAAGATTCTCTGGTTTTTGTTCTTGTTTATTTTTTTTTAAACCACACACAAAACTGCAGCTGTCAACGAAATTCTGAATAGCCAACAAGGGCAGAATATATACATCAACATTCTGTTAGAGTGACACAAGTCCACAAAATGAAAATTTAATGTCAATAGCATTCTGGATTACATGGAAATGTGCTCTAAACAGAAGGTAGTTAGAAATCAGAGACTCTTCATACACACACAACCCATTCTCCCAGGGAAAGTGTGTGAGAGTGTGGGTGTGAAACTAATAAAATTTACATGCTTTGAAATAAAGACACAGCTTCAGAATCCCTGCAGTCTCCTCGTAGCGAGCTGCTGTGGCCTTCCACAGACTCGGAGGTGGAGGAGGCTGCTCAGAGGCCCTGGTGGGCAGGCCCTGAGCTGGAACACCGGTGCCCCGCCCCTCAGAGGGCAGGACCTAAAGCCGGAAGGGCCAGGGGCGGAGCTTGGGGCCCATTAACTGCTGGGCCGCCATGCTGGGAGGGAGCTCCTGCTCGGGCTCCTGGGCGCCAGGGGCAGAGAGCCCACCACAGCCTGTTCTGTCGGTGAGAGCTTCCCCCCAGCTGCCCAGACCAGCCTGGGTAGCTACAGATACGGATGCCCCAGGGGACCTACCCGGACTTCCCAGATCTACCAAGGCCCTCATGTCGGTGGAGAGCCCCCTCCCTGGAGGGCCCACCAGGCCCAAACAGACAGCCTGGGCCTAGCCACCCAGAGGCCCCAGAAGCAGCTGACCCCGGAGTTCCACCAGACCCCTGCAGTGCAAAAGCCCCCTATTGCCTTGGGCCCACCATGCTGCCCTCGCCAGACTATCCCAACGACGTGGAGATGTCGGACTGGCTGGAGCCCCCAAGGGCAGATGACTTGGAGGGGACCTACCCGCTGGGCTTCACCAACCAGGCTGACTGGGACCCTACCCAGATGGAGGTGGAGGTAGGAAGTGGCCCAGGGAATGCTTCACCAGAACCTATGGCTGTGTATTGCAGCCTGGATCCCCACCGCCACGATCAGGTGTAAGCGATCCACAGGGCCCTGGGCCGGGTCGCAGTGGAGTGGGAGGGCCTGCAACCCCCTACCCCCTCCCTGGTGGGGTAAACCCTTGCCAGGCTAAAGCCAACCCCACGTAGGGGAGAGCCAAACCCCATGTGCCTGCTGCCCTGCCCTGAACGGAGGGCTGGGCTTTCTCTCCAAACTCCGTGTGACTGCTGCCCCACCCTGAACAGAGGGCTGGGCTTTTCCCCCAACTCTGTGCAGACTTACCTGTTGCCCCGCCCTGCCACAAGGGCTGGGCCATCCGAACTACTTGTGGGCTGACTGCTGCCTTGCCCTGAGGGAAGGGCGAGCCTCCAGTGCTGCCCTGCCCGGGCCAGAGGCAGCCTCCCCAGCTGGGGCCGACCACCAACCGGTTCCTTAAAGGGGATTGAGCCTGGCTTCCGCTAGGACCGTGGGCAAGCTGTGGTAGCCCGTTCCGCCCCGCGGGGGGCGCTGTTGTAGCATGGACCTCTACACTCCTCATATGCTGTTCATTTCCCGACAGACTTAAATATAGCAATGTTGTTGGAATAATAATTTTACCTGATAGATACAGAACACATTAATCAAACCTGAACTGCTGAGAAGGAAATATGTTTACTTTAGGCAAGTGTAGTAATGCCTCCTATCATTAAAGCTGCCCAACATTTTGCATTGCAAGATCCTACATTCAGTTGCATATAAGTTTCCTACAATTTTACCATTTGAGCTGAACTTTCCCAATTTGGTATTTGCATGATGCAAATGTATTTTTGGAAAATGTCAGCTTCTGAGGATGGAGTTACGGAAAATACATGGGTTTGCCCATGTTAAACTAATGGCAGTGTTTTCCTTGAAATGTGTTATTTCTCCATGCTTTGGAGGAGGAACTAGAAATTTTGCAAGTGGGCGTCCTTTGCATTAGAGATGTAGCTTTGTCTAAATGTTAAGCAGACCCAGATCCCTAGGTCCTTTAAATTGCACCTGGAGCACCACATGATGTACTTTTGGCAGTACTGAGAGCTGGGGAGTATGGCACCACAGTGTGGAGGGCTGGTTGCCCCCGGTCCTGCCTGGCTGACCTGAGGCTGTACCCATTCTAGGAGCACAGAGCTGCCCCTGGGACTTGGTGAGACTGTTGGCTCCCTTAGTTATAAGCCTTTGAAAAACTGATTTATGCACATGGTCAGTGGAAAATTCTTATATTTTTTCATATCTAATATCTCTGAAGATGCCAGACACCCTGACTATGCTCAAGCAGCTTCTTAATCACTCTGCAGAAGAAAGCTGAATTGAGGTCACAAAGGCAACTTTATTCTGGAATTACCTAACTTCTGAGTGCTTGACACTGCAGCCTTCATAATTTTGAATGCATGTTGTTTGTAGTGTGTGTGCATATAAATAAAAATTAAATGTTTAGCTAGTGTAAACAGACAACTCTATTGACTTCAGTTGAGCTTTACTGATTTACACCACCTGTAGAGCAGGCTCATGGTGTGTTTATGTTGTAATTGTGCTAATTAGTTGATTGGAAACACTAATATTTAACTTTTTTTCATCCTCCGTCTTAATTATTTGTATGGCCTAAATGCTAGTACAAGGTTGCCGTGAAGCTTATTTTTTAGCATCCAGCATTCTTTTACCATTCTGATCACGTGTACCTCTCCTACCTCCGTATATCTGCTTTGGCATCTCCTCATCATCACATTAAATTCAGTAATTAGTCTATTAGCACTTTGGTGATTTCATTTCTAACTAGCTACATCTAATGAATATTCATGGTCCATTTCCTCACTGTAAAAGCCTGTGCCAACATCTCTTTCCCTATCAAGCTACATCTTCTATCCAAAATGTGGACGCTCACTAATTCTAAGCCTGGTGCCATTTTTCGTGCTGCTTCATGAGTTTCATCCAGCTTTGACTGTCAAAATCTTTCCCTCTCCCTCTGAAAATTACTGATAAGGTTCTACATTATCTATAAAAAGGTAAATAAGGGCAACCCAGGGAATTATAGACCAGTCAGCTTAACTTCCGTACCAGAAAAGATAGTGGAGCAAATAGCTAAGGAATCCATCTGCAAACACCTTGGATATAATAATATGATAAGCAACTGTCAAATGGCATGTATCAAGAACAAATCATGTCAAACAAAGAATCTGATCACTTTCTTTGACAGGGTAACAAGCCTTGTAGGGAGGGACAGGAACAGTAGGGCTATGTCTATCCCAGAGAGTTTTGTAGACAAAACCGGGGTTTTGTTGACAAAATTTGTGGAGCGTCTACACATAAAATGTTATTTGTCAACAGCAGCTGTTGACAAAAAGCTGTATAGACACTCCAGGGTGCCCTTTTGTCAACAGCAGGTCAAAAGATGATCCACTTTTATGTGTAGACGCAATCTGTCGACAGAAGTTTTGACAAACCGTCTCTTTCTACAGTAACTTCTGTAGACAAATGCTTCTAATGTAGACATAGCCAAGATGTGACATGTCTAGACTCAGCAAGGCATTTGCTACATTCCTGCTGGCTGTTTCATTAACAAAGGAAATACAATCTAGGGGGTATCATAAAGTGGGTGAATAACCGATTGGATAACCATTTCCACAGAGTAGATATAAATGGCTCAAAGTTATGACAGAAGGGTATACCGAGTGGGGTTCCAGGGACCAGTTTTGGGTCTGATTCTGTTTAATACCTTCATCAATTATTTAGATTTTAAATAATGGCATAGAGAGGACACTTACCAGGTTTGCAGCTAATACAAAGATGGGAGTGCTTTGTAGGATTGAAATACAGAATGATCTGGATAAACTGTAGAAGTGAGCTGAGATAAATAGGATGAAATTCAATAAGGAGTATTCCTCTCAGGAAGCAACAATCAGATGCACACATACAAAATAGAAAATGACTACCTAGGAAGGAGTACTGAAGAAAGCGATGTCAGAGCGTACCAAAAGCCAAATATGAGTCAACCGTGTAACACCGTTGTAGAAAAGCAATCATCATTCTGGGATGCATCAGCAAGAAATTTATAAGCAGAATATTGGAAATAATACTTCTGCTCCACTCTGCAGTGATTAAGACCCAACTGGAGTGCTGTGTCCAGTTCTGGGTGCCACATTTCAGGACAAATTGGAAGAAGTCCAGAGAAGAGCAACAAAACTGGTTAAAAGTATAGAAAACATGATCTAAGCAGAAAAATTGAAAAAAAATGGGTTCATTTAGTATGGAAAAAAGAATGAGAGGGGCACATGACAGCTTTCAAGTATCTAAAAGATTGTTACGAGAAGGAAGAAAAAATATTCTTAATCTTTGATGGTAAGACAAGAAACAATGGGCTTAGACTGCAGCAAGAAGGTTTAGGTTGGAAATTAGGTAAAGCTTCCCATCATGATGGTTACCCACTGGATTAAATTGTCCGGACAGATTGTGGAATCTCCATCATTAGAGATTTTTAAGATCAGGGTTAGACAAACAGCAATGGTTTAGATCAGCAGGTCCCAACTTTCCCACATGGGGACCCATTTTGACAATTCAGGAAGACTTGGTGACCCAATGCAATTCAAAAACAGAGGTTGGGGGGCAGGGGAGGAAGGGAAGCAGTGCTGTAACTAGCTAATTTTGTACCTGAGGCAAGTATATAAAATTGTGCCCCCTCATGTTTATATATTGATAGCTATTCCATAAAAAAGGAAAACATGTTAATAAATAATAACACTGCTTATTTATTGTAGTTTATTATTTTATATACTTAATCTGAGTTACACTGGGGGAAAGACTCATCCTCACACCGCTCCCTCCTGCCCCAGCTTAAATCCTACACTCTGAGGCTGGAGGGACTGGAGGAGTCACAAACAGAAAAAGTGAAAGTTGAGAAATCAGCTACATAGAACAGAAGTGGATGCAGGGTTCCTAAGAGAATGGAACCAGGCTATTCTATGTGGTGGCAGATGGCAGTATAAGAATAAATTGTCTCAAGTTTCAGTGGCAGGGTGGGGCAGGGCAGGCGAGGGGGCCAAGTTAAAAAGATTTCAGTGGGAAGGTGGTGAGGCACCAGAATGGCGTACCAAGGGAGGGGGTGGAATCTCCATCCTTAGCGTTTTTAAGGCCCTGATTGATAAAACTATGGCTGGGATAATTTAGTTGGGGTTGGTCCGACTTCACCCAGCAGGTTGGACTAGCTGACCCCTTGAGGTCTCTTGGAACTCTAATCTTCCATAAATGTACAAAAGTAAACAAACTGAAAAAATAAACACTTTCCACTAATCTTTTTTTCATTTATATAGATCCTATGCATTTCCTGTAAAATTAGTAGGCCGAAGAATGTGAGGCATATGTGAGATTTTGAAGGTGGTTGGCCTGTAAGTCCAATTAGCTATTGTGTATAGCTCAACTTTTTACACGATGCCACAGAAATAGCTCCCAGGATATACAGTGGAGGTCTATTGACTATTATGAACCAGTATATTGTAACAAAAGTTTACGGTGGATTATTATTTTCTTTATTTAGGTCTGACCTGTCATCACTGAAGGAAATAGAGTAGGATTGAGCTGTTGATGATACATAACAGTACTTTGACGTTTGTATTGAGAGAAAGGAGGCAGGTAGGTAATGTCATACAAAGCTTTGACAACCATACAATGCATCTCAAGGCTGTTGTTGTTGCAGTTGATTAGAGAACAAAATCCAAGCTTCCCAAAATGTGTCTTGGTGTTTACAAATGGCAGCCATGAGATTAATTTCACATGGGCAAGAAGAGAATGTTGCCTTGTATGTAAGAGTGAATTAGAGCTGGTGATCTACGGAAGAACACCCATAATGCATTAGAGTGAAGGTCTGTCTACCTCAGTGTCTTGTTTTCTGAAAGTGGCCAATGCTAGGTGCCCCAGAGGGAACGAACAGAACAGAAAATCTTCAAGTGACCATCCCGCCTTGCCCAGTCCCAGCTAACAGAGGCTATGGAAACCATTCCCGCACATCCTGACTAAGAGCCATTGAGGAACCTAGTCTCCATGAATGTATCTAGTTCTTTTTTGAATGCTGTTACAGTCTTGTCTTTCATGACATCCTCTGGCAAAGAGTTCCACAAGCTGACTATGCACTGTGTGAAGAAATACTTCCTTTGTTTGTCTTAAACCTGCTACCTATTGACTTTATTTATTTATTTCATTTGTCCTGAGAAGGAGCAAATAACCCTTCCTTTTTCACATTGTCCACACCAGTCATGATTTTATATTTCTCTATCATATCATCTTTTAGTTCTCTTTTCCAAGCTGAAAATTCCATCTTATTAATCTTTCATCACATGGAAGTTCTCTAAATCAGTGACATTCAATATCTAAGCTTTCCCCATACCAATGCATCTACAGCTAAAGTTTTCCCAAGAAGTCTTTAAAGGTCTGACAATCTGGGACAAAAAGCTTAATGTCAAAGGGCATTCCAATAAATAATGGAGCACAAATATCATTTGTGTCAGTTGTGTGCTATAAAAAGCATATAATTCTTTCCAAACTGTTATTTGAAATGGAAAGTAATGCATTTTGTGTACAATATAACATTGTATTTGAATATATTTGTTCCAGATAAACAAATTGTGCACTTTACTTACTGTTTGATGCCAAATGGCTTGAGTCATGGCAAATCCCATATTTGTACTCAAAACTTGACTCATTATTTGACATTTTAGTATCTGAGCAGTTTGGAGTATATTACAAAATACAGAGATAAAATGCTGAGGGTTTGTTGTTCTATTAATTGCTTCTCTTTATCTGCTTCTATATGACTCAGATTAAGTAAAAAAATGCTTCGGTTATTAAGTCCTTTAATTGAAAACACACCAAAAATTTTCCCTTCACCCATCCAGAGACATGTATGCATTTATCATGAAAACAATCAAATAAAATCGTATACCTTTTCTTTGCCAAAGTGGATGTTCAGACTAGCTAGGAATTTTATTAACCCTTCCTTCATAGCATAACAATTCTGTGAGTTATGTTAGCTAGTTTATGCATTTGAAATTGGTGACTGAATTATTCATGTGAGTAAAGTCAGTTATGAGAACATATATTTGCGGGAGTAGGAACTTAGTTTGAGCTATAAAGTGAATTTCCATTTTTTTTCCAAGATACATCAGTGATTCTGTGGCATTATAATGAGAAAAATCCACAGTAATCTCCAACTGCATGAATACTATTGGCACAATAGGTGGAATTTCAAAATTAACTATAGTGAATTGGGAATACTAGTATCAAGCAGAACAGGATTTACACTCCTAAATTACTAAGGCATTTTTTTATATCTCATCCCACTGTTTAATGTAAATCATTCATGACTATATAATATGAAAATTCCAACATTGTGTTGGTTGAGCCAAAACAAAAAAATCTAGTCACTCCTTTAAGTGGCTTGTATTATTATTTTCTACTCGTGGCCCTGTCCCTGAAAATACTTGCACAAGAACTTTAGATGTACAGAATTTCAGGATCTATACCCAAGGGTTCCGGATTGTTATTTCATAATGTTTTCTATGTCTTCTTGGATTTATTCAACAGAAAAGTCTAAACCAGGTCTTTCAGCTTGTTGAAGTGTTCATAATGTGATGATAATAATTTGCTTTGAATAATAAAGCCTCAGAAACGTGGTTTAGATGTTTAACATAAATGTTACAGCAGCTTAAACTTTCTTAACAGAAACAGAGTTTTGATTCTGAAGACAAAATCTTGTCAGTGACAAACCCTCTAGCCCTACAAGGATACAACCACATGCTTAATTTCACTTCTGGAATGATCCAGTTGTCTTCATTGGGACTATTGTTATAGTCAAAGTTGATTATATATATGAGGAGCAGCAGGGCTTATGTAAGAATTACTATTCATGTAATAGTTTCAAGCACATCATATCCTCTGCCTTTAATAACAATCTCTTATAATCACACACTAGATAGCAATACTAACAGAGAGGGAGCCATGCTAGTCTGCATCCAAGGCCATGACCACACAAATGGAGGCCTAGCAGTGTTGCAAACTTCATACAAGATGTTTGTGCTGGTTTATTAAAGTCCAGTGTCCCATCATCATCATTGCCCTTTACACCTACTGGTGTGTAGAGAAGCAACAGAGGTCCTCCACTTCTGTCTGTCACTGGCCAGCCTCTCAATTGTGCCCCAAGTGTGATTAATGCTCTTTATTTCTACTTCAAGAGCCCAGCGCCATGTTGTCTTGGGTCGCCTCGTTTCCACTTCCTTTCAGGGGTCCAGTGCACAGCAGTTGTTGTGAGGGAGGTTCCATCTTTCCTGAGCACGTTCCCCAATTCATGTCTGGCACCATTTTATAATGATAGTGGCCATATCATCTTGCTTGCGCTGTGCAAGCAGGTCCTGTTATGAAATTATTCTTGGCCAAAAAATACAGATGATCATCCAAACACTTCTGGTGCGAATGGTTGACAATTTACCAAGGTCATCCTCTGTCATCTGCCAGCATTCTGGTCCATATAATTATGTTAATAAGACATAGTTCTAAAAAAATCTTCACTTTAGTGTGGATGCTGTACTGCGATGACTTCCATACAGCATTCAGGCTCATGAAGACATTTCTGGCTTTACTGAGTCTGCTCTGGATACTGCTTCTGACGCCTCCATCTTGTCTGATGATACTGCCCAAGAATGTAAAGCTCTCTGTGGTAGGTAGGTCATGGCCTACATTTGGTGCCTCAATGTTTAGGGTCATGACTTCTATCTTCTTCTGGCTAACTCTTAGTGTGACTTGTTTTCTGCCTGTAACCTGTTTATTTGTTTTCTCTTGCATAGGCCAATGTATAAAATATGGTAAATATGCACCTGTCAGTCATCCAACAATCCCTTTGTTTGGATTTCAAGAGAGCACAGAAAAATAAGTTGCTTGTAACATTGGCTTTTGGAAGAAGTGGCAGATTTTCCTTGTTAAAAGCTATTCTCATGAGAAACTCAGAGAATATTTCAACATTTCAATGCGCTTCACCAATAATTATCAACAGCACATTACACAACTCCTGGAAGTGTTATCTTAGTATTTTGGGATGCTGAGAAAGACTAAAATGTGTGCTTGATATTAAAGTCCTTTACTTCTTTAACATAATTGCACTGTTCTGAAACAGTTCACCTGACTGTTACAGATAAGTTATGTTGTGTGAGAAATGCAGGCTATAGAAGTATATTCTGCTCAAAAGCTATGAGAGAACTTCTATTAACATAAAGAAACACACACATACAATTTATACTTATAAAATACTGCCTGAGGGAGACTTCCTTTAAATATCCCAGATTTCTTTGTTTTACTTCATTTTTATTTTTCTCCTTCCTTTGTCCTTCTTTATTTTTCCTTTCTCCATCTGTCAATTTCTTGCTATCTGTGCTTCCCAAAGCATTTCATTTCCCCCACAATCTGTTTCTTTGTAGCTTTTCTGCCTTTGCCTTCTTTACTCCCCTCTGTTCAGCCCTGCATTTTTGCAGCTTTTTGAGAGTGGTGATTTTTCCATTCAATGCACTATCAAGTGTAGCTGTCACAAGATATCCACTCACTTTGAGGTCCAGAAAACACCAATGGGTTACTGAAATACAGGAGGTCAAAGGCAGCTGCTAAATAGAAGAAGAAAAAAATTAATTGATGCCAGAAAGCAAAAGGTGACATCCAAGACAGGTCTTTTTCAGTCAACTATTCAAGTTCTCCATTTGTATGGAGTGACACATCACCCAGTTTTGATATACATCCCCTCAGCTAGTATATGATCAAATGTTTTCTATGCCCTTTCCTGGAACCATAGGTTTATTTGTGTATGTTCTAGCACAAATGGAAGCTCTAGTTGAGCAAGGCTTGTCTCTCCCAACCCATCCCCCATAACAAAGACAACACAAGATATGTTCTTCTCCTATCCACTCCTGCTCACTACAGGGCTAGCTTTAATTCATCTGCTTCAATGATTTACCTTCAAAGAGGTAAAACCTCACTACATCCCAACATTGCCTCAACCCACAGAGGCCTCCTGATTTAACTCACCCAAGTACTTTTCCTTGAAGAACTTGCTCTTCTTTGAAGCTCTTATCTTAGAGCTCAGATATTTGTACTGCTGAGATGGAGATTAATGTTACTCCTTTGTTTGGGTGATTTGTTCATTAAGCAGATTAACTCTTCCACCTCCACAGAGAGGCCTAACACTAAAATCCCGTCACAGAAAATAATTTGGTCTCTTACTTCCAATGGAATAATCAAGGGGGAAATCATTTCTCATACAAAACCTAACCTTGGCTGCTTCTACACTCTCACTCTCCGTCAGAGCTGCCATGGTGATGAGGCAATTCAAAGCAGGCTAATGAGACGCTAACAAGCAAATTCAGTGCCTCATTAGCATAATGGCAGTTGCATGAATTTTGAAGTGCAGACTTGGAATTGCAGATTGACAGTGTAGATGGGGCAGCTTTGAAATAAGCGTCCCGTTCAATGTTCTTTTTACACCAGTCTAGCTCTGTGGGAGTCAGGGGCCACGTCTACACGTGCACGCTACTTCGAAGTAGCGGCACCAACTTCGAAATAGCTCCCGTCACGGCTACACATGTTGGGCACTATTTCGAAGTTGAAATCGACGTTAGGTGGTGAGACGTCGAAGTCGCTAACCCCATGAGGGGATGGGAATAGCGCCCTACTTCGAAGTTGAACGTCGAAGTAGGGCACATGTAGACGATCTGCGTCCCGCAACATCGAAATAGCGGGGTCCGCCATGGCGGCCATCAGCTGAGAGGTTGAGAGATGCTCTCTCTCCAGCCCCTGTGGGGCTCTATGGTCATCGAGTGCAGCAGCCCTTAGCCCAGGGCTTCTGGCTGCTGCTGCGACAGCTGGGGATCCATGCTCCCTGCACAGGGTCTGCAACCAGTTGTTGGCTCTGTGGATCTTGTGTTGTTTAGTGCATTTGTGTCTGGGAGGGGCCCTTTAAGGGAGTGGCTTGCTGTTGAGTCCGCCCTGTGACCCTGTCTGCAGCTGTTCCTGGCACCCTTATTTCGATGTGTGCTACTTTGGTGTGTAGACGTTCCCTCGCAGCGCCTATTTCGATGTGGTGCTGCCCAACGTCGAAGTTGAACGTCGATGTTGCCAGCCCTGGAGGACGTGTAGACGTTATTCATCGAAATAGACTATTTCCATGTCGCTACATCGAAATAAGCTATTTCGATATAGCGTGCACGTGTAGACGTAGCCAGGGAGTCAAAGTGGGGTGCTTATTTTGAAGCTGCTCACAGCTACACTGTCAATGTGCAATTCAAAGTCTGCACTTTGAAATTTCAGTGACTTCCATTATGATAGTGAGGTGCTGAATATGCACATTAGTGCCTCATTAGCCTGCGTCAAGTTGCTGCATTACCATGGCGCCTCCGATGGAAGAGTGAAAGTGTAGAAGCAGCCTGTGGTTACTTCCTCTTAGAGCATGGGTGTCCAACCTTTTGGCTTGCCTGGGCCGCATTGAGTGAAGAGGAATTGTCTTGGGCCGCATATAAAATACATAATATAGTTAATGTATGTAAATCACATAATAATGTTAAAAGTTTACGATCTTGTGGGGCCGCATTACTAGCTGTCCAGGGCCGCATGTGGCCTGCGGGCCGTGGGTTGGACATGCCTGTCTTAGCACATCACATTCTGGTCTTATTAGGGTAAGGGTTCTGTTCCTATTAGAATTGCCTTTGTTCTCTGGAGAGCTGAGTGGTCTTGCTACATATCAGAGATAGGTTCACATTGCACCTGGGAATGAGCCTCCCAGCCCAAGTAGACAGAGTCACGCTGGTGAGTTTTGAGCTAGCACACAAAAAAACAATAGAGTGGACATTGTGGCTCAGGTTCTCAAGCCTAAGGGGTCAGGTCAGCTTCTCGTTTTCTTTGGCCCTATTTATTCATTACAATATAGAACAGCTTTCAACAAGTACACTCCACTTCAAAAACCCCAGAGTCTTCTGGGTGAGGATCTCATCTGAGAGGTCAGAAACATCTGTTCAAAGTGCTTCTCCATATCAAGCTGATGGGGAAATTGAGTTAGGATCCCCAATATCCCAGCAAATACCCAAACGACTGAGCTAAAGGTTTCAGGTATTCTCCTGCCTATCTTCACCTGATCTGCGAGTTGCACTGCTACTTAGCTGTGAGCTAAACACTTCAGTGCCTATCCGGGGCACCAGTGAGCAGGCAGACAGGCAAAAATATAGGTATGACCTAGGAAATTTTACAGTGAAAATTTAGGCACTAAGGGAGTTTAAGTGCCTACACAGTTAGACAGAGACTTAGCAGGCGTCTTGCCATTTGCAGAAGCACCTAAACCCCTTTGCATATCTCAGCCTAAACTTTTCAGTGCCTCCTGACAATCTTTTTTTCTGTATCAAGAATCCCACGTGAATGAGATCATAAGCCTAGTGTCAGCATGAACTGGAGTCCTTAGAGTGTATCCTCAATCTGTTAGTTCGCATTTGAGACTAATTTGGGCATCCTGCTAATCTAGAGACGTACAGACAAAGGATTCCCACAGCAACTAAGAGATGTTGTCTGACATGGCTAACAAGTCATAGGGTTATGACCTGTGGATTTTTTCCAAACACTAGCTTGTTTCACTATACTAATGTGGAAACCTAGCGCAATTACTCCGTGAATTTGACAGTTATCGAATGGACATCTTAGGCACTAGCAAGATGAGATGGACAGGAAGTAATAGGCTAGTTAGTGATGGGAAAACCATTCTTTATTCGGGGAACGATAGTCAGCATATACACGGCGTAGGCCTGATATTAAGTAAGGAAGTGTCACGGGCATTGGTTGGATGGAAGCCAGTGAACGAACATGTTATCACAGCGAGATTCAAGTCAAGGCATGCGAAAACTACAATCATCCAAGTGTATGCACCAACCGAGGATGCTGACAAAGCTGAAAAAGACACGTTTTACAATCTGTTACAAGACACCATCAATGATGTTCCCAATCATAACATCAAGTTACTCATAGGTGATATGAACGCGCGAATAGATAACAGAAGACAGGGAAGGGAACATGTGATTGGCCCGTATGGATTGTCAATGCAAACAAGCGACAATGGAGAGCACTTACTACTATTCTGTAGCATGAACAACTTGTGCATTGGAAACACCTATTTTGCACACAAGAATATCCACAAGAAAACATGGCAGTCATCTGATGGTACCACTAACAATGAAATAGACTATTTGTGCATCAGCAAACGATGACGATCAGCTTTACTAAATGTGATTGTATACTGTGGAGCTGGTGTTGCATCAGACCACCATCTTTTGATGGCATCGCTCCGTCTTCGCCTAAAAAGAAAACAAGAATGGCAAACAGCTCAGCCCTATGCAGTTTAAAAGTTAAGAGACCAAGCCATAGCTGAACAGTACAAACCTATTTCAACAAATGCAACATGAAACTTCACTCGAAGACCAGTGGATGCAGTTCAAAAGAGCAGTGACTGAGATCACAGAAGAGATGATTGGTCGAAGGAGAAGCACACAAAAAAACCACTGGATACAGGACAGGACCTGGCAGTTGATTGATGAATGTAAGGTTGCGAAGAGGCAAAGAGATCACGCAAAGTCACCAGGTGAGAAAGCGGAAGCTGTGGCGAAGTACCAGTTGCTGGATCGTAGAGTCAAGAAAAACTGTCGCACTGACAAGAAAGAATGGTTAGAATGTAAAGGTGCTGAAGCACAAGAGGCAGCGAAGAAATGAGACACCAAGACACTATATTGTATTGTCCGGGAGTTAACAGGAGCATGAAGCAATAGCAACGCTCCCATCAAAGACAAGAATGGGAAGAGCTTACTCAGTAAAGAAGAGCAAGATGCGTGCTGGGTAGAACACTTCAAAGAAACACTAAATCAACTGAACCCAACCGCAACCTATGACTTCAGTACCTTCAGTCTCCCTGACGAGCTGGAAGTAGACCTAGACATGATCACGATTGAGGAAACACATCGAGTGATAAAGGCGCTAAAGAACAACACGGCTGCTGGCCTAGACCAAATTGCAGCTGAACTGTTGAAGTATGGTGGAAACTCTGTGGTGCAGGAACTGACTGGGCTGTTGAATGAATGTTGGAGAACAGAGTGCGTCCCAGGTGAGTGGAGGAAGGGAATGATTGTCAAGTTACCAAAGAAGGGGAATGTCACTGATTGTAACAATTGGAGAGGTATCATGCTCCTTTCGGTCCCAGGAAAGGTCTTCTGCATCATCCTACTCAGGAGGTTGCAGAGCGTGGTGGATAAAACACTGCATGAAGAGCAAGCCAGATTTCGCTGTGGACAATCGTGTAGTGAACAGATCTTCACGTTGCGCAACATCATCGAACAAAGTATCGAGTTCCAATGGCCGCTGTTAACTACATCGACTTTAAAAAGGCATTTGACAGCGTTCATAGAGAATGATTATGGAATATAGTGCAAACATATGGCATCCCACAACACTACATCAACATCTTCCGAAATCTTTATCTAAATTCTAGTTGCTGCGTGAGGACCGATAATGGGATGACAGATTTTTTTCAACATCGACTCTGGAGTGCATCAAGGGTGCATCCTGTCTCCATTCTTGTTCCTTCTGGTGGTGGATTTCATCATGAGAAAGGTGATGAGCGACGCACATCTAGGTATCTCATGGAAAGATCAGCGTTGACTCACGGATCTGGACTTTGCAGATGATATTGCACTGCTAGCAGAAACGAGCGAATGCTTGCAAGGCATGACGACAAATTTGGAAGCAGAAGCCGGCAAAATTGGGCTGAGGATAAAACAAAGTTGATGCGGGTTGGGAACACTCAGACAAACACACCACTAGTGGTCGGATGCCAACCCATAGAAGAAGTACAGCGGTTCACCTATCTTGGCAGCATTCTGTCTAACGATGGAGGTGTCAAGGCAGATGTTAACTGCAGAATCGGTAAGGCGTCAGCAGTGTTCCAAAGACTGCGCCCAATTTGGTCTGCACCAACAATTGACACTGCAACAAAAGTTCAACTGTATAACACCATCATCATGCCAGTCGCCATTTATGCTAGTGAAACATGGAAAATAACGTCAAGAGTAGCATGCAAGCTCAATGTATTCCACCAGTGTTGCTTACGAAAGATCCTGCGTGTCACCTACCATGATCATGTTACCAATGAGGAGATACTACAAAAATGCGGATCATGGGCACTGCAGGATATCGTGACAGAGCGCAGAGTGCGGTTTGCTGGACACATTCTGCGTCTGCCAGATCAACTGCACCCAAAGGCTATGTCTACATGTGCCCCAAACTTAGAAATGGCCACACAAATGGCCATTTCAAAGTTTACTAATGAAGTGCTGAAATGCATATTCAGAGCTTCATTAGCATGCGGGCGGCCGCGGCACTTCGAAATTGACGCGCCTCACCGCCACACGTCTCGTCCAGACAGGGCTCCTTTTTGAAAGGACCCCGCCTACTTCAAAGTCCCCTTATTCTCATGAGCTGATGGGAATAAGGGGACTTTGAAGTAGGCTGTGTCCTTTCGAAAAGGAGCCCGGTCTGGACGAGACGTGCGGTGGCGAGGCGCGTCAATTTCAAAGTGCTGCGGCCGCCCGCATGCTAATGAAGCGCTGAATATGCATTTCAGTGCTTCATTAGTAAACTTCGACATGGCCATTTGCGTGGCCATTTCGAAGTTTGGGGCACGTGTAGACACAGCCAAAGACTGCAATGAGATGGATATCGGCAGAGGGAAGAAGGAAGAGAGGCAGGCCACTCAAGACCTGGAGCACACCACATTTAAGGAAGACTTATTAAACATTGGTATATCATGGGAGGAGGCAGAATTATTTGCAGCCGACCAAAATTGCTGGCGAGCACTTGTTGCCCAATATGCCCAGATGCACAGGCGGACCTAAGTCTACGTAAGTCTAAGCTTGTTTCATAAATCAAGATTGCTTCACTCAACCCCATAACTCTGAACCTCATGTAATGATGTACTGCTTTATGACTCACGTCTGCGATAGCGTCTTGGCACCTCAGGAGCAAGTAACTAAGCACAGGAACACATAAGTGTCCATTTCCAAAAATCTACCTGGTTGGATTTGATTGCAGAACGGGGGCTTCAGATATTAAGTGGTGCTTCAGTGGTACATATTCCTTGTGCTGGTCTTCTCAGTGCACTAAGGACAACCTGTCAGTCTCGCTCAAGATGCAGTCTGGGCCAGACTAAATATACATACACTTTGTTTTGCACTGTAAGAAGAGACATTTGAAGATACCATTTAAAACTGACTATAAAATTATGAAAATTTGTTTTGTCTTCTACCACTCACACATCAATCAGAATATTGGTTCTAATGAGCAAGAGAACAGTACAATCAGATGTAATTAAGCTTTGGTGCTCAAGCTGGCTGATGGAATGATATAAAATTAACTTAATTCAGGAAAGAGTATGAAGCTGAAATTCCTTCTAGAATTGCAAGGCACAGCACAGTATGAAGGCAATCAACACATTTTGACAAAAGGAACAACAACCAATCATGCTAAAACTTTCAATCGATTTAGCAGGGTATAATCTGTAGTGTCCAATATGGGATTTGTTTGTTGATTTGTTTCTTGGCAGACAGGGAAAGCTAGCAATTTTTCTGGTTTCTTATTTCCTCAACCATGAAGATACTTTTGCAAAGCACTGCGTGTCTACTTTGCAGAAGACAAGGCTGACAGAAAAATCAATCAGAATTTCAAAAGTTACCAAATGAAAAAGAGATTGGTTTGTGGGTCTGAAAATATCAAACAGTATAAATTTACCACTTCCAGAACATTTGTGAAGTCCTGTCCCAAACTTAAATACAGAGATTTTGACCAACAGCAAGATGATCATTACAGTTACTAAATTTCTGCTTCCAGATACCTGGAATTCTTTCATCTTCAAATGTGGTATATTCCAGGTAACTATAATATGTAGACTAATAAATTTGTTTTCAGGTGTGTTACAGCACCGAGGCTTGGAATACCTCATTAATCCCCAACATTACCTATAATCATAAGAAATTCATTTCCTGATACAATAGCAGCCTTTGATCCATAAACCTAGAATACAAACGTTACTTATAAAGGCAGCTTCTAGGCTTTATTCTTGTTTCAAAAGAGCTATGCGAATAAGGGAAATCAAAACCACAAAGGAAGCACTGATTTATAAATCTTGCACTTCATTTACATAGTCTCATGTGATTGATTTTTCAGAAGGGTTTAAAAAAAAAGCAGCGTAGACTGGGTTCTTTTGGGGAAAAAAAAACAAAAAAACCCACCTTTTTCCAAAGAAACCTTATTCCTGAAAAAAATATTAGGTTTACAAGGTTCTTTCAAAAATGGTTGGGTTTTTTTCCCCCCCCAAAAGAACCCCTCCTACGCTGCTTTTTGCTCAAAAAAAAATCTCTTCCAAAGAAGCAATTGCATAAGATTATGCAACTGAAAAGTGGATTTGTAAATCAGCACTTCATTTGCATTTTTGATTTCCTTCATTTTCATACCTTTCGAAAGAGGAACGCAGTCTAGACTAGCCGTAAAGATCACAGTTCATGAAGTTGAGTTGATTAATCTGCTGTGCATGAGGCAAATTAGATTTATTGAGAATGATGCGTTTCAATGAAAGAAAACAGTAGAGACTCTGTAAAGGAATGCAGTCTCCTCACAATACCTTTAGCTATGGAAAAAAAACAATGGCTGAATCTACACCAACCTGTAGTGCTGGCAGTGTCATGGAAATAAGCAGGCTGACAACTGCAAATGGCTGCTCATTAGCATAATCACACAGCTAATTAACATAGACATGCAAGAGCTCCCTGCTAGCAGAGGCTGCTGCCGGCTGGAAATAGGCTGTGTAGATGTGCCTTTGCCAGCAAACCCCCACCCCTCTGTCACCAGCCCATTATGCCTGAAAAAATTCATAAAGGTATAAGGAGCTGGCGACAGAGGGACTTTTTGCTGCCAGAAGCACATCTACATGGCCTGTTTACTGTGTGGAGCAGCCTCTGCTTGCAGGGAGATCTTGCATGGCTATGTTAATTAACTGTGTGATTATGCTAACGAGCAGCCATGTACAATTGTGAGACGGCTCATTTCCATGAACCTGCCAGCCCTATAGATCTGTGTAGACCCAACCGATGAGAGCTATATTTCAGAACCACCTAAGTACACTCATTTGAGAAAGAAAAAGAACTCCTCTAGCTGGAAGCTGGAGATAGTGTCTTCTTAAATACTTTTTACAAACAAAAATTGCCATAACTCAATTTAAATGAACAAATCAAAGGAACATGAATGAGCCTGATGTTAAGCTAAATTCATTTTACTTTTCTTTTGTTGTGTTCAAGATGATCGCAATAAACGAAGGATTAAGCAAACTTTTAACAGAATGGTTTTGTAAACTTACCACTGGATATGAAGGTGCCTTTGCATGAGTTGTATCCATCCTCCCTCCAATGTTATTAATAACAAGGAAATTATTCCTCATTAGGCATATGCTCATGTAGGATAAAGCTACAAGTACTTTTATTGTTAAAAAATGTCTTATTTACTGTTTACTGACAATCAGAATACATTCCTTTTAGTCCTTTAGTACAGTCCTTAGCACAGTTAAGTACCAGTGAGCTGAGATTTTTTAATAACCACAAATCAAAGTAAAATATAATGGAGGAAAATGAGAATTAAGGCCCTGATCATGCAACAGTGTTTGCTCATGTGGGTCTGATAGAAGGATCAGGGCATAGATTACTCAGTTATAGACCTGATCTTGCAAACTCACTGTGCACACAATTCCCTTTGAATCAATCAGCTAATATAAGAAAGTGTCCCTGTTCAGCAGTAGCATTTAAAATTAAATCTACTGAATTGCTTTCCTGAATAGTGATGGATTTAAGTACATGCTTAATTACTTTTCTGAACGGTTGCCAGAGAGGCAAAAATAAAATTGCAGCAGGACACTGAAAGAATTACTCCAGTTATTCCAGATGGGATTTTAAACAAAATTTTAAGCATTTATCTCAATAAAAGGAGTGTTATTTGTCATTTTTAAAAAATTATTATTGCTCAGACTGTTTCTTTTCAGTAGTAATCCCAAATGGTGTTGTCATGCATCTATCACTCAGCTGTTAAAATATGCTCTTGGCTGAAACATGCAGCACAAGAGCTAATTATTTGTATTTTGTTTGGTTCATGAGTATAAATATCAAGCAAAATTGCTTTAGATATTAAATAATGAAACTCAGATTTAAATGATCAAGATGCTTCAGATTGAAGAGCTTTAGGCAAACAAGGAGTCCCAATTAAGTTATTAACGTTGCTGGAGCTTAAATTTAAAATTAGTCATGTGCTCATGTAGGATCAAGCTACAAGTACTTTTCTTGTTTAAAATGTCTGATTTATTTGTTTACTGACAATCTGAATACATTCCTTTTAGTCTGCATTTGTACAGTCCTAGTATAGTCAAGTCCTGGTGCAGGTATGCATACTATGGTAATACAACTACCCACAACCACTACCACTGTCTTTAACAGAAAGAGCATCCCAGAGGAGGCCAATATAAAATTATCTGTGGAAAAAAGTATTGGCGTCCATAGGTGCAACTGAGCATCTTGGAAGAGCTGGTCCTCAAAATGAAATTTAAGTGGTTAAATGTCTTTAAAAATTCTAGCCTTAGCTTTCAAAGTAGCACATATGGATTTAGCTGCATCACTTCCATGAACATTGATGGAAGCAGGGTGGTTGTATTCCTGGGTGAAGTATGTAAATTTTATTGTTTCTCTTTCATGATTGCTATTTTAATAATTACTGAAGATAGTATGACACATATTGGCAGTGTGTACACTGGCAAATACCTTTGAAATTGAGGTCAAAAGACGGCCTTCTTTTGAAATTACCCACAGAGTGTCTACACACACACACACACACTGCGGTCTTTCGAAAGTAACTTCAAAAGAACGGGGCTGTTCCGTCAAAATTGGTCCACCATTCTCATGGTGGGAAGAGTGCCCTCTTTTGAAAGATTATTTCAAAAGAGAGCAAGTGTAGATGCTCCACGGCCGGCTATTTTGAAAGCGGGAATCCTCCATGGTGCCGATCAGCTGGCAGGCAGTGGCACCACTAACTGCACAAACGGAGCTCTGGGGCTTTGGTGTCCAGCCGCATTTAAGGAAGCAGGCTTCCACAAACCCCCAGGCAGGAAGCTGAGAGTGTGCAGGCAGCAGGGAGACCATGCTGCTGCTCAGCCTGCTGGCACCTGTGACACCCCAACCAGCCCATCATGCTCCCCAGCTCCATGGCCAGCACCTTGGTCTCCCACCCATGCCAGGTGCCCCCCAAGGAGACCAGGGAGTCCTCCCAGGAGGGGAGCCATGCCTCAGAAGGGGCAAGGCCTCAGGCAGAAGGGACAGGGCTAGAGCTAGCTTCCTCCAGGCAACCTGCCCACTTGGGCAGCAATTTACAGAGCCTGGTCCTCTGACAGCCAGCACTGCCGTATTCAGCTGTGGCCAGGAGACCTGGGCCCTTTTGAATCACTGGGCTTCAGGACAATTGTCTTCCCCTCTCCTCTTCACCAGGCCTGGACAATTATTACCAAGTATCTTAATACCGACTCACAACATGGATCAAAACAGCTAAATCTCAGGTGCTTTACACTTTCAAATTAGCCCGTGTTATTTCAAAACTTTCCATTAATTTAAACAATCTTACCAATAGTATTATTTACAATAATCTTAGCTCTTATTCCATGCTTTTCATCTTTGATCTTACAGCACTTTTTCAAGGAAAAAAAGTATTAATTATCGCCATTGCACTGAAAAGGAAAATTGGGCTCAGAAAGCTGAAATGGTTTGCTGGAGGTCACACAGCAGACAGGACCAGGAAAAGAACCCATATTTCCTGCTTCACAACCCAGTTTCCTAGCTCCTCAACATTCTGCTTATTTATGGTCTTCCATTGATGCGTGTTTTTGTCATCAGTTTCAAAATAGAATTCACTTTGCCACTAGTGATTTGGAGCACTTAAGCTTTTTAACAGCATACATCAACATTGTATATCTCAACTGATTAAGGCAGAAAGTAGTAGGCTTATTCACTTGCTTGTTCAGTGCATTTGTAGGATAAAAGAATGCATTTCTGGAAGTTAGTGATTGTTTGGTAGCATACCTGCCTAGGTAATAATAAAACTTGACAGGATTGAGCATTTTCGGTGGCTACAGATACAGAATTAGAGTTTTCTGAGTTTACAGTAAAAACACAAAATTGGACACTTTCCCACAAATTCTGATTGACATTTTTCAAATTTTTATAAAAAATGATTCATTGGAAAATTTCTAAGCATAGTGACCTGTTAAAAATAAATGAAAACATAATTAAATCATAGTAAGATTACCTTTCGACAGAGCCTTCGAGGTCAACCATTGATTTTCATGTGGATTCAACACACAGTTGAGCAAGATTCTATGTTTGTATTTCAGCATCTGGAACTAAGTGTATTGGTGATCCCATTATAGCTTGCAATTGTGTTTTGATGCATAAGAATTTTGTTGATATTCAGACTTTAAGAATATTTTTATTATTATTAAATGAGCATATATCGTATGCCAACTAGAACTGGGCCTGTGGCCAGATCAATATTTCCAGGGAAAGGTCCAGATTCAAAGGCAAATTGGTGCTGGGATTCATTGTAATATTCAAGAATGTGAAAATATTATAAGGTACTCTTATGAGATTTCTGCCATATTCAAATCTGAATCAGGCAACAAGAGTACTTTGACACTGAGTTCTCCCTAGAATCATGCATAAGTCTAGGTCTTAGAATCTGAATTTAGGTTCTTCATAAAGAGATTTGAAAAGGTTTGGAATCTAATTCTCAGCTTCTCTAATGTCATTACAAAGAGAGTTTTTTTAAAAAATCTAGTGCAATAAAGCATTTGTAAAATACAACTTCCACAAGTCTGAAAATTGTGGAACAAATTCAGTCAAGTACAGACTGGACAATTCAAATATTATGTTCTCACAACCAATGGTGTTCCTCTGCAAAAAATTCTCTCCTCCCCTGCTTTTGCATTATTGTCATATCAATCAGGATTTAGGCTTAGTCTGTAAATGACTCATTTTTAGGAAATATACAGGGATCAAGTCCTTAAAGGGCTAATCTAACATTTGTACTGTACATATTTTGCCTCCTTCAGCAGAACAACATGGTAGCTTGAGGTCTTGCAAGATTTTAGATTCAGTTATTTTGGGTTACATTTGGCCTGGGCAGAAGACCTGCATAAATCTCTCCTTTCTACTTAAACCTAAGCATCTGCTTCACCACAACAAAAGGTAGAGACCAGGAGTCAGCAAACTTTCCAAGGCAGAGTGCCCAAATTTGACCTTTTGACTTCTATGTCCAAGTGCTGGTGATACTTTTTAAAGTTGCTAATAGTCCTACTTACAACAGCTTCATTAATAAATAAGGATGCAGAACTTTACGGTTTAGGTGGAGGTCGGTAGAATTAAGTTGTCCTTTGTTAATCCACAGGTGGCATGGCTTTGAGCAAGCTCCTGGCTGCATGGGGGAGGAGGACAGGGCTGAGCTCCTGCCTCATGTGCTGATGGAAAAAAAAATCAGCTCACGTGCCACCCTTGGCACTCGTGCCAGGGGTTACTGATCTCTGGCATAGATAGAGTACATATTTAGGGGAGACCTCTGCACCTCTTCCATACTGGAGGGGTGTGGTTCTCAGTGGAAAAGAAAGGGGACTGTCCTCCCTTATCTCCAACCATTTTAAGTAAAAGAAAAGCAATGCTTTGACCAAATCATATCAAATTTAAAAAATCACAATTTTTAGTGCTGGGTTGTTAATTATTTTTACATCAGTGAATGTAATGCTTGTGGAAGTTGTGGGATTAGCAGCAGTGCAAACTTTCCTACCCAGGTTCACCAAAGTGCTTTTCCCCTGACCTGGTGGGACAGCTGTCACGGGATATTAAGTCTCATGTCTGTTCTACCATGTAATTTGAGATATCTTTTGAGATTGCCAAAAAGGGTGCATCTTAGTGCTAATGCTAATTGCCGGTTTCTGAGTTTGAGAGCGATGTGGATGCTTGCCCATTAAAACTGATCTGAGGTTAGATCAGCAATTCGTTTCACCTTGATCACTGAAGAGACTAGTTCACTAATACTAGGTTCCTACAAATTCAGACAAGACAAAAAAAAATATCTTGTATCCCAATAGCTAACAATAGCAAAGAACTTAAACAAAGGTTCTTTCTCATGGCCTGACTATGGAAAGGATAGGGTACTAGGATACACATGAAATGGAATCCAAGCATAGGCATTGTTGAGCAGAGAGTCCCCAAATCTAGTATACATTAGACAAAACTTGGTCTCCAAAAGGAATATTGAAGGACACCACAGTCGGACTCTCTCATACTAGAGAACAGAACTCTGAAAAAATTTCAATAAGTAAAGGAATGATTGTAGCAGTAGGGCACTTTGGCATACCTTTAGTCACAACAGGATGCTGGAACGTTATTAGCATTCAGCTCATTAACCAGTGGGCATACCAGTGTGTATACCTGTACAAAAAGGCTTCTCTTTGTAGGTACTAGACTGCTGCATTGTTTCAACATGCATGCATTCCCAGGCCCATGCACAGGAATTGCTGTGGGTGGGACGTGTGCTCTTTTGGTAAATGTATTGGTAAAATTAGTGTGTTATAATGTATTAAAATTATACAATAATAAAAGTTTTATAGAAATTACCTTCTGGGATCTTTTTGTAATATTGTGTGAGAGAAAGACAATATTCTAAAATATTCCAGTATTTGTCTTTCAGTGTATTGCTGTTAAGACTGCAGATAGGCGACTAGTACTGAAATAGATTTTTGGTAACAGCAACCTTTTCTTCATGACAGTAAGTTCACGGCAGTGTCTACAACATATTCATAGTTAGCTTCCATCTTTTTTTCTGAGAGTTCAGATGCATGGTTTTGATTCATCTGGTTACTTAGACCAGCACCAGCATAATTCACCCCCGTCCTCAAGGGCTGAGACCAGTGCAATAACTGTTCGTCATGGGTTGTCAGGGACAATTGAAACCAGGGCATCTGACACTGAACGGTGGGTATCCACTGTCTACTGGGTAGCTATAGTAAGTTAATTAGCCCATTTCATGGACCAAACACTAGGGCTATGTCTACACTACAACATGTTTTCAAAAGACCATCATTCAAAATTACTTTTTGAAAGATGGCCTTTTGAAATCGAGCATCCACACTGTCAAATTCGGATTGAACTTTCAATCTGCCCTTTTGAAAGGCCCAGCCACTGTTTCAAAAGGGACTGTCCACACATCCCAGGGTGCCCTTTTGAAAGTAAAGGGCCAGGAAACACCAGGTGCAAGGTCATATGGTAGACAAGCTCTTCCGGGGCAGTTGCCGGCCACTTCCTTAAAGGGCCCCCTCCATAACTCCCTGAGCCAGAGCACACTGAGGGCCAGCTAGGGGTCCTGAGGAAGGCAGAAGGAAACTGTGTAGAGGAGGCACTGCGGGGCACAACATAGACCCCCAGCAGCTTCTGCCCACCATCCATTGAGGCTGTGGCCAGCAAGCTGGCCACAGTGCTGGCTGTCATCCTGCAGCAAATTTGGGTGGCCACCTTGATAGCCATCATCCTGGAGGCAGTCCTCGGGGTGTGACACCCCTGACCCACCCCCTGGGCTATCTGCCACGTGTGGGGCTACCCCACAAGCATGGACTAGTAGGACCGACTGGTGCTGGAGGATTGAATCTGCAGAACTTCAGAATGGCCAAGGGGACATTCCTGGAGCTGTGCCACTGGCTCACCCCAGCCCTCCAGCACTGCGACGCCCACATGAAGCCTGTGTTCCCCCTGCAGAAAATGTAGGCATTGCCCTGTGGAAGCTGGCCACCCCGAACAGCCACCACTCAGTTGGACACCAGTTTGGTGTGAGCAAGGCCACTGTTGCGGCTGTTCTTATTGAGGTAAGCTGTGCTCAGGTCACACTCCCACCACAGGCTCGGGGGAAGGAGGCGGGTGTCCTGACAAGGTGCACTGCTGGGGACTGGGCAGGGGTGGCCCCCAGCAGGAACTTGAGAGGGGACAGGGATGGAGCATCTACAGAGGGCAGGGGCAAGGTGTCCTGTGGAGAAATGCCCTGTTGGGAATAGGGGCTGGGACTAGAGAGTGAGGACGGGGATGGGTGGGCATGAAGTTCCCCAATCCACGCTCATGCGTGTGTTCCCCCTTCACGTGCTGCAGGTCATCCAAGCCATCAACAACACCCTCCTCCATCAGCTCATCCGCACTGGGGACCTTGCTGTCACCCTGATGAGATTTGAGGAGCTGGGCTTCCCCTACTGCTTCGGGGTGCTGGATGGCACCCATATCACCATTCGGGGCCCAGAGCACAGTGGTGGGGTCTACATAAACCACAAAGGCCACTCCATGGTGCTGCAGGCACTCATAGACATGATGGACATTTGTGTGGGGTGGTCTGGCCACCCCCATGATGCCGGAGTCTTCCAGAACTCATGGCTTGGCCTCAGGATGCTGGATGGAACTTACATCCCCCTGTGGGAGCTCCTAGTCTGTGACACCACAATGCCGCCCTGCATTGTGGCCAATGCTGCCTACCCCCTGCAGCCACGGCTCATGCAGTCCTACATGGGACACACTCAGCCAAGCCGGGACATTTTTAATGAGTGACTCAGCTGGGCCCATAATACCATTGGGAGGGCATTCGGTCATCATCAGGGGTGCTTCCACTGCCTCCTAATGAGGCTGAAAGTGGGCTTTCCCCAGTAGGCCAGCTGCAGCTGGGGTGTGCTGCACTTTGCACAACCTTGTGGAGGCCAAGCATGAGCCCTTTGTGCAGTGGTGGGCTGCTGAGGCTGGATGCAGCTATGCAGTGGTGGGCTGCTGAGGCTGGATGCAGCTGGCAGCTATGAGCAGCCAGCTGCCACCCAGTGCTGCAGAAGGAGAGGAGGTCCCACAGGTCAGCCACTGTCCAGGAGGGGACCTTTTTGTTGGTGCCTGGATATGTCCCTGGTGTCTCCGTGGGGTGCCTTAGGGGAGCGGGTGCCTTAGGGGAGCAGGTGTCTTAGGCCATGGGTCCGAGGGATGGGCTCTTGTGGCTCAGGAGTTGCCAAAGGAGCGGGTGGCTGGGCAATATGTGCTTCCTGCTAACAGCACACTCTCAGCTTCCTGCTTAGGGGTTTGCAGGGACCTGCCTCTTTAAACACAGCTGGATGCTGGAGCCCTAGAGCCCCACTTGTGTTGTCAGTGGGGTCTCTGCCCACCAGCTGATTGGTGCCATGGAGGACTCTCACTTTTGAAATAGTGGTCTGTGGATTATCTACACACACTCTCTTTTGAATGGGCCTTTTGAAAGAGGGTGCTCTTCCTAAAAAGGGAATGGAGGACCAATTTTGAAGGACCAGCCCTGTCCTTTCAAATAGCATTTCAAAAGGGCATAGGGTGTGTGTAGATGCTCCGCAGAGCTCCTTTGAAAAGAACTTACTAGTGTAGACTCGGCCTAGGATAGAGCAAAGACCCACTGTATGGCAATATGAGTCAGTGGTATACTATTGTGATGCACTTAACTGTTGTCACAAGCTAGTTTTGTGCAGGTAAAATCTCACTGGGTACGGTGAAATCCATAAATTTAAACATAATTAAGGCTCAGGTAGGCTGGATGTTACTTACTTATTGAATGACTTTTGTTTAACATTGGAACATGTGCTTTCATTTAGCAATCAGCATCAATAATTGCACATATGGCCATTAAGGGTCACATAATTTTTAAAGAATCATGTTCTTATTTTAGGCCTAGCTAACCTAGATGAACATTTAATATTTGCAGTTTGGGCTTCAGAAATATCTTAACAAAAGAGTTTCCTTAAGATCCAGCAATGGTCTGAAGATTTGTCTGAGCTGAGCAGGGAGTTTGTGCACTGCTCCCCTCCCACCCCCAAGAAAAATATCTGAGCTCTCATTGGCTATTTTCTGGCAAATAGGAGCTCAGAGATTTTGCTGAGAGGTGGGAATGGTGTGCGAAGCCTCTCCATCCCTATGGCATCTGGAGCAGTGAGCCGCATGGAGCCTGCTTGATGGTCTAGGGCTGCAGCAGGCAGGGAGCCTGCCTCATAAGGCTGATGGCCAGGAGTCACCTCAGAAAGTGCCTCCCGGCCAGAATCTGCTTCTGGCTCCTCAGGCCCTCTGTCCCTCAACCCCCTACCAATCAAACCCTCTATACCCCTCTGCACTGAGTCACAACTACCTTCCAAACCCTGCACCTCTTCCTGTGCCTCTCCCCCAGACCAAAATCCTCCCCTGAACCCACACCCCCTCCCAAGCCCCTGCTCTGGATCACAACCCCCCTTTACCCACTTCCACCCCAGACCCTGCACCCCCCCATATAGAAAAGTGCAGCTCTTAACCACTTACCAAAATCTTGGAGTGACCCCCTCCACCAAAAATTACTGTCCTCCTCTAATCTAGAGAATGACAGAGCACTTATCTAAGTTGGGTGTCCTGAAAGACAACACAGCAAACAATTTGTAATCATCCAGAAGAAAATAAAATGCTAAGTAACAGTCAACATGGATTTCACGACAACAAATCATGTCAAACCAACCTAATATCCTTCAGTATCACGGTAATAAGGCTCATGGAAGAGTGGGAAACAGTAGTCATGATGGCAAGGCTTTTGATACTGTCTCATGTGACTTGTTTCAAACAAACTAGAGAAATAAAGCCTAGGACAACCTACTGTCATCTGCATACACAACTGGTTTTCAATGAAGCCAAAGGGTATATTAAGTGGGACCCTGGAGGGATCTGTCCTGGGTCTGCTGCTATCCAATGTCTTCATAAATGATTTGGGCAGTGGCATAGCACAGTGGTGTTCAACAGGAGTTCAAAGATTGCTACACTTGCGGTAGTCATCTTTCCCTATTTGCCACATTCCCCCCGCCACAACCTCTAAATAAATGTCCCCAGTGCCAGACACCATCTAACCCAGGGATCAGCAACTTCTCTGAGGCAAAGTACCTGCCGAGGCTGCCTCACCCCTCTTCCCTGCATCCCCCATTACTGGTGGGGGATCCACTCCAAGGGGCTCTGGCCATGGCCTGGCACTCCAGCAGGGCCCTGTGGCAGGGGCGCAGGCTCCTATCCGCACCATGCTCCAAAAGCCCCATTTGCCACTATGCAGTCTCCTAGTTGCCTCATGTGGTGAACAGAGACTGTATTGGACACCACGGGCATAGAGAAGACACTGTTAAAGTTGCTGATGGTACCAAGCTGGAAGGGGTTGCAAGTGCTCTGAAAGATAGGATTAGAATGATCTTGAGACACGGGAAAAGGGGTCTGAAATAAACAAGATGAAATTCAGTAAGAACAAAGGCAACCTACTAACTTAGGAAGGAATAATCATCTGCACAAATACAAAATGGGAACTGACTGCTTAGGAAGAGTACTGCAGCAAAGGGTCTAGTAGCATTCTAGTAGATCACAAATTAAATACGAGTCAACAATATGATATTCTTGCAAAAATGAGAATTATTTTGGGCTATAATAGCAAGCGTTATAACAAAATCCCAAAAAATAATTCTTCCACTCTATTCAGCATTCATGTTCTCTACTGGGATACTGTATGAAGAGCTGCTCTCAAGACATAAGGGCAGAAGGACAAATTGGAGAAACTCCAGAGGAAAGAAACAAAAGTGATTAAAGCTCTAGAAAACACAACATACATGGAAAGATTTTAGCAAATGCAGTCATTTGATCTGGAGAAGGCAAGACACGTATATATCCAAAATATAGTTATAAACTGTTCTCTGTAACTACTGAGGACAGGACAGGTAGCAATGGGCTTAAATAATAGCAGGAGCTACTTAGGTTAGATATTAGGAAACCACTCCTAATTGTAAGGGTAGCTAATCACTGGAGCAAGTTACCTAGGGAGATTGTGGAATCTCCACTACAGGAGGTTTTTATGAACAGACTAGACAAACACCTGTTTAGATCATACTTATCCCTAATACAGGAGGATGGACTAGATGACCTATCAAGGTCCCTTTTACTCATGCAATTCTATTATTGAAGATGCCAAGAGGTGCCACTTCTCTTGCATTAATGGTTATTCAATCTTGCTCTTAAATTTTTTGGTTTGTTGTTTGTTTTTGTTTGTCTGGTTTCAGCTTCCAGACGAATTTTGTCAATTTTTCTTTAAAAAAATGCTTAGCTATCCTAAAGGGACCATTGGAATCATCTCCTCTGTAACATCTATCTGGAGCCACAGCAGTATACAGTTCCAGAAGACATCCATTGCCTCTGCACGGGGATGGTTGATGATATATTTACTGTCTGAAAAACAGAATAAACATAAAGGCTGTGTCTACACTCAGAGAAAACTTTGAGATAGCCATGCTAATGGCCATTTCGAAGAATACTAATGAGATACTGAAATGCATATTCAGCACCTCATTAGCATGCTGCCAGCTGCGGCACTGCAAAATTGCTGCTTTTTGCTCCCACGTGGCTTGTCTAGACAAGGGTCTTTTTCTAAAGGACCCGTCCAACATCGAAATTCCCTTTTTCCTATCAGCAGATTTCGAAGCTGGCGGGGTCCCCTGTCTGGACGAGCCGCATAAGAGTGAAAAGTGGCAATTTCGAAGTGCCGCAGCTGCTGGCATGCTAATGAGGTGCTGAATATGCATTTCTGCACCTCATTAGTATTCTTTGAAATGGCCATTAGCATGGCTATTTCAAAGTTTTGTCCAAGTGTAGACATAACCAAAGAGATGCATAACCTGGAAAGCAGAACTGAAAAAGGGGTTGTCTCGGTGCTGCTAAAAATACTAACGATATAATTTAGGAATATTTTTTAGTGATTGAAACTGGATTCTCTGCTTATAACATGAGACAGAGAAAAGGACTCTCAAAGTGTTAGTGTAAAAAGGGCAGAAATATTATAACCAATGCCAAATGTGACATTTCAATTGTTGAAATATAATTAGCTAATGCTACATAATATTGAGCAGAAAGCAAACAAATTTAGTTTAAAATGTTTCCCCTTTTTTCTTAAATTTTTGAAGACAGAAGTGAAGACAGATCTGTGGCTGAGGACAGTAATGCCATAAATAACAGAATAAAACACATTTTCAGAGGGGGGAGGGCTAACATTAGGTATGACCTCAGTTATCCAGCTCTCTGTACTATCAATCTGCCTAGTCTGCTGATTTTGCCAAACAGATTTGGCTGACATTTCAAAGCAAATAGATCTAACATAGCAGTTTGTCTAAGAAACCTTTGGATTTCTTCTGAAGTGTTAATGCACACTTTCTAGACCAACAACTTTATCACTAAAATTAGAATTCCGGTGAGGCTGTGCAAACTATTTTACCAAAAGTATAAAGACCTGTTTTACCTGAGGATATTCAAAGTTTTTAGTGAGACAGTAGCATGTGTGGACTGCATGTTTACTTATTTTAAATGCTAAAAAGCTAAATCCATCCCTGGTGCAACATTCATTCCCCACAAAGGTGCTGTGCGGAGTGTAGCAAACTGAGTGGTCCAGTTTTACAAGTCACTCCATGTGACTATATAACTATACCAATGTGGAGCCACAACAAGATAATTCTTTGCTTGTGCCATCAAAAGCTGTCTTGTATAAAGCTTTGTAACAGTGACTAATGAAGGATACCTTTAAAATTTTGATAGTGTTACAGCAAACTTTTAAAAGTAATTTTCTGTCTCATTCATGAAATAAGAGCTAAGAAGGCTTCATTACTAACATACTACTCCGAACAGCCCAGTTGGGTATTCCTGTGACTCTTTTAATGGGGTCTTTATCAAAAATCTCTGCTCATGAAATACGGGGTCTTATGTGCAATCAATTCTTCATATAACTGTACTCCACTAGGGAAGCTGAAATACTCATCACCATTTGTTTTCAAGGGAAAAACACTACACTTTTTTTTGTTATGTCTGTCATCATGGAGAGAACACTGTTAAATACTGTACTGTTAAATACATGTAGATCTGCAGTACAAGGCATAGAATGTAATTAACAGATGACATCAGAGACCTGATATTTGTCTTGCAGCACGAAAATATATTTTGCTGTCATTTAAATAGAAGAAAAAGGTTACATCTGGACTGTAACGAAGTGCAAGTCCAGGAAGTAATGTTGACATTCAGCTAATAATCAATAAGAACTTGGTCAGATGAAAAATCCTTAACTAGGGCAGTAATCAGTCTGTGCAAGGTTTGAAGTTTAGGAAATGCATTAACCTTTAGCTGTTTAATCAATTTTTCATTTAAAAAAATGCTCTGCTTGGACTCATTACCAGTTCGCTTAAGACATATAATGTATATTTCATTGCAGAAAGTGTATCAGCCTTTTAAAAATGTGCAAAGCTAACTGCAGAGACTTGGCACTATTTTGATTTACTTTGTTTACAGGTAAAGTAATGACTCCACATTAGCCAGTCTGCTTCACTGAGGTTTGAATATTATATAACAAACTCTTGCTGATGTCAGACATGCACAATAAGATGCTTATAATACGCCTTTTATGCATGTGTAGCAGTGGGAGGCAGTCTACAATATTTTACAGCTGTATCCTTTTCAAGAAGATTTCAGCCATAAATGTTCCATCTGTTTTCGCAGCTCTTTTCAAGGTAACATTTTCAGAGAAAGTCTATGCTGCTCTTTCAAGTATGCTCATCAGAACGTTCTTACTCTGAATGGCCTTCCTTAATGAACCTTGTAAATGTTCTTTGCAGCTAACTGGGAAATGTTAATCAAGGGTTCATTTACAAGGAGCTGCAAATGATCCAACCTGTTAAATTTTCAGATAGCCATCTTTGATTTAATTATTGGTGCTGGTTTTTATCCACCTCTTAGTGACAGTGCACTGCTTGCTTTGACTATCTGATAGATTGCATTTTCATGGGATTTTTTGTCACTGTAATAAATGATAAATCTGCTAAATTCCTACACAACCTCAGTCTAGTTAGCTGTTAACAAGGCTCTTAATAGTTATCTTTACTGGACATCTGATCGGTATAATAAATCTTAATATAGGAAAAAATTATGCAAAGAAATAAAAGTCCTGTGAGCCATGGGGCAGCCAAGCAAGGATTAAGTTGGTAATGGATGTGGAGAGCAGGAAATTCCAGATTTAGAGCTCCAGTTATTGACATTTCATGCACCACTTATACATTTTCCCCTATGTACTAATGTAAAAGTGCCCATTAGCTGAGAGAAGCTGAGCACAGCTTCTCTTTCCTCCTGCCCAATGAGGATTCTTTTGGCTCACCTAACACAACAGACACACTAATGTGCACCTGGGGCAGGGCAGGGCAGGGCAGGGTACAAATGCTCATTCGGTGGAAGTTCTCACCAGTCCAACAGCACACAGCCTCACGTGCTTTTCACCCCTCCAACAAACACTTCCACTTTCAATTTCCAACCCCTAAAGGGACTTTTTCTGAAAATGAGGATTGAGGGCCTCATGTCCTTGCATCTTTGAATGTTGGGTCCCCCTCAGCTGACAGTCTTTGGAACATATTTTCTGGTCACTAAACACCATCTGGTGGGCAGCTAAATTGTTCTTTGATGATTATTGTGAATGTACTCAAGGAGATCAGCTGTGTGCTCGACCATTACATCATGCAAAGGAACCAGACTTTCTTAAAGTACCAGAAACATCTGGCGGGCAGAAATTCCTTCAGTAGAGGGTCTGTGAAGATGACTATGGCAGGCTGACTTCTGAGGAACCCCTCTTAAGCCCTAGTATAGTTGTTGAACAAAGGGTGAGAGAGGACACGCCATAGGTAGGGCAGGGGACAAGGTCATTAGTGGTAGGTCTGCAACACAGCTCTCCAGAGATGTGTTGCAGCCCATGAATGTTGACAGAACTCAGACCAGCCCTTTAGATAGTCCCGCCAACCACTGGAGCAGCCTAGAATCAGGAGACTACAAAGATATTATACGAAACTTTAGTGCATTCACTGCAACCTATACTGAGCTCTGTGCCATACCTTGGCATCATGTGTGTTTTGAGTGTCAGCCAAACCCAGATTGAAAGTCAAGTATATAAGGCCATTTTTGTTGATTCTTGATAGAAAATCACAAGATATTGTCTAAAGCAAGAGACTCACATTTGGGCTTCATGTGCTACATTTACAGTAGCTAACAAGCCCCATTCAAACACCTTAAAAAGTAATTCCAAGTACTGAACAAGTCCTGATATTTTATTTTCTTGCTCTGCTTCAACACAAACCAGAGATACCAAGCAAATTTTGTTGAATAATATCAAATATCAGTCAAACAAAAGCCAGGAGTACTTAGCTATATTGATAAGAACATATTAAAAAGGCTTTAGCAACTTAGTTCAGCTGATATACTTTTTGAAAGAAAAGGACAAATTACATAGTTACACCAGTCGTATGCTTTTATTAGATTTTTTTCATTGACTGAATGACACTCTACAAAGTCCAATTTGAACTATAATCTAAAAAATGACAATACAGAATACTCTTCTCAACTTGTAAATGTCATCTATGTAAATGTAGAGAATCTGAGTAAAACCGGTGCAAGAAGTTATAAGCATTTCTCTTACAGAAGTGGGAAGGAATAAGTCAGGGGACACATCTCTGAACATTTCTAACAAGTCTTTGAAGTTCCCTCAAAAACTTTCCTGGATTTATCAAAGCTCATAAGAAAAATCCAAGTCTAGTGGAACAGAACTAAGCAGCAGATCCAAAATCTTCACCTTCCAATAGGAGTGTGTACATAGTGCTTTTGTACTGAGCTTTCATCAATGACCACCATCAGGTTGAAATGTACACTTCAACCCAACCAAAAGTAATTATATTTGTGGGAAAGCTAACCAAAGCTTCCATTCCAGTTTAATAAACTCCTATTTTAAAAAGTTCAGTTGTTTAATGTTTTGTTTTGTTTTGTTGTTTTGAGATGGGAAGAGAAACATGAATTTTCTGTGGATTCAGTTTCTTAGCAATTTTGTGTGACATACAGGACCTGAACTTCCACTGCCTTTTTCCTGCTTTTATTATTTATACTTATGTTAAAGAAAAAAAGGTTTTACTTATTTTACACCATCACACACATTTGGCACAAGTGTAAATGAGGGTAGGTCTACACAACTAAGTTATTTCAAAATAACAGCCATTATTTTGAAATAACTACAGTAGAGTCTACACAATGCACCCAAGATTTTGAAATGATTTAAAAATAGCAGTGGGCTTATTTCAAAATCGGTAAACCTCATTCTACAAGGAATAGACCCTATTTCAAAATAACATTTTGAAATTGGTGTTGTTTAGACAAGGAATAGAGCCTATTTCAAAATAAGCCATAGTCCATCCAATAACTCTATTTCAAAATAGGCTTTGTGTGTGTAGATACTGTATTTCCAAATAATTAAGTGATATGTTGAAGTGTATTTTGTGCATAGCTGTGTTATTTTGAAATAAGCTCTTCCAGATAGCTCTTCCAGAATAGCTTAATATGAAATAAGGCTGCTGTGTAGACATATGAGAGACATCGACTTTACAGCGATTCTTCAAAAGAAGTTCTGGAAGATCTCTTCTGGAAAACCCTCTTTTGAAAGTTCACATCAACACAAAAAAACTGATCAAAAGAATGATCTGCTCTTTCGAAAGAGAGCATTGAAAGAATAGGCCTGGGATCAAAAAATCTGGTGCCATGAGGAGTGCTCTTTCAAATGAATGGCCCTGGGAGCATCTACACAATCTACACATGCTTTTTTTTCTGAAAGAATCTTTTGAAAAAAGGCACTCTTCCTCATCTTCCAACTCATTTTGTGCATAGGTGCCCCATGGGATCTTTCAAAAGAGCCCCAACTAGTCTGAAAGACCTCACTAGTGTAGATGCATCCTGTTTGTTCTAGGTTTAACATTGGAAAATGTCATGATCTAGTTGACATGAAAAGTTGTGGCAATATGTTATCTAAATTAAGCTGTCGATCATATTTTGGTCCAAAACCTGTTTTGGCAAAATTCCATTGAAATCAGTGCAGATATATTACAGATGATTTCTCTTAATCTTGAACAAAGTTGCTATCAGCTCCTGTGTTTCTTCTGGTAACATTTTCCTTTGCTAGGACTAGAGAAAAGGTCTCTTTCAAACACTGTATTTCGTGATGGATCCCTACCAAAGCCTCAGATCTAACTTCTTCTCCCAAGCATTTGAAAATTTCATGAGAATCTTTTGCTCACATGTTGACTGTGGCTGATTACCAGTCATACTGAATACTTAGTTTATAAGTTCTAAAGAAAGGTTCTCATTTAAAGACATGGATTTGAATGAGTCAAGACTGAAACAGCTGCAAGTATTATCATACAAAAAAAAAGACTTACAGATACAGTGCTGAGATGACTTCTGCTGTCTCTAAGGCTGTCTACACTACAGTGATCTGTCGAAAGAAGTTCTTCCAGAGGATCTCTTCCAAAAAAAAAAAAAAAAACTTCTTTCAAAAGATCACGTCCAGACAGCCTCAGTTCTTTCAAAAAAATAGGCTAGGGATCGAAAAATCTGGTGCCATGAGGACTGCTTGTTTGAAAAATGGGCCCCCGAGGCATCTTTGCACTTTTTTTCTGAAAGAATCTCTCAGAAAAAAGTGCTCTTCCTCATCTGAGAGAGGAAGAGGGAGGCTAGAAAAAAGTACTGTATTCTTTTGACTTCAGATCAACAGAGAGCATTTAGTGTGTAGACACACCATGGGTTCTTCTGGAAAAGACCCATTTTTTTTCAGAAGAACTTGCTAGCGTAGATGGAGCCTAAGAGAAGTGGAAGGGAGGAGAAATTATTGCCTTTCTATTATAGCTTTTTCCTCTGAAGCTACAAAGTATTGGTCAGTTCAAGGCTGCTGACACAGGTTGGTCATTTCGTGGTTTCTGAAGAGAAACACTAATAAGAGCAAAGCATAACTGTATTACTAGTAGTTAGTGTACCAAGAAACAGGCAGAACAGAACATCCTAGGAGTAGCAGTTTGAATAAGTACAGGACAATAGTTCATGGGAATGAAAAAAAAAGCTTTGTAGAATTTACAGAAAATTGAAAATGAACATCTGCCATCTTGGCCAACCGTTTGTATTTGGAGCTAGATTCTTTAATTATTCCTCAGAGAAAAACATTTAAAACTACCCATATAGAGAACTTATGTGGAGACATTAGTGTCTATGAACTATTGCACGGGAATGCTAATGTGCTGCTATGGAAACAGATAAGCAGAGAAGCCTGTGGTCAGAGAGGCCAGAATTCTTTATGAAGACTGGTAGGGAGATGGAGGCAATATATTCACTAATATAAAACATGATTTGTTAAAGTGAAGAATAAAAATCTTTCACTAGAATAAAGAAGTGAGAAGAAATTACTAGAATTACATCGGTGCAGTTATGTAATATTCAGTAGACTATAGGGAATACAGTAATTGATTTTGGAGGGGATGAGGTTCATCTAGATGAATATTTAAGATGGTTATTTTTCCCACCTTGTTAACATCCCTAACAGTAGCGATATGCTCAGAAGAAAGCATTGAAATAAAAATTAATCTAAAGCACCTCCAGTCATGTTTTAGGGCATTCATAATAACAAAAATACAATATTTTGGTCATGCCAACAAGTATAGACACTTTCCTGATCCTTTTTAGAAATATTTATCACATTGAAAGGGACATGTAGAACAAACCAAGGACTCACCTTTCCTCACAACTTACACAAAAATCTGCCTATAAGTATCCTTTCTAACTTACAGAACCAGAAATATAGGACAGGAAGAGACCTCCATAGGTTATCTTGTCCAATCTGCTGCACTCAAGGCACAACTACATCGTAAGTAGAACATGCAAACCTCAAGGTTGGTTTGTGTATCCCCACACCTTTAAAAAAAACAGACTATGGGTTATTACCCATGCAAACTTATGTTCCAAAATATCTGTTAGTCTATAAGGTGCCACAGGACTTCTTTTTATTCTTGAAGATACAGACCAACACAGCTACCTCTCTGATACTTATCAAACATGGTGTGGCTGAGGAACTTCTTTGGGGTCTCAATGTAAATATATTGTGAATTGTCACATACATTTTGCAATTTCTTCCTTTTTTAAATTACTTTGCTGTTGCTAGTGTCTTATAATAAAGTCTGAATTTCACTAGCCCTCTAGTTTCCAGAGTCTTCCAGGGTAGAAAAGATTTGACTTTCTAATGATTTTTTTTAAGTGAAACCTTCTTTTAACAAACATTTTACAGGCCCAATTTGGGACCACTGCAGTCACTTTATAGCCCAGAGCAGCTACAAAAGGGTAGTAGAGTCTGTTATAACCCAGTTGATTAAATAGCCTTTACACGTCCTCTACTTCAGTACAAAGGGACTGGAAAATACAGATGTACTGTGTTCAACAAACAAACACACTTCTAAGGGCTACCCCTGTGCTCTTTGCATTTTCCTCTACATCTGTGACATCTCTTCATATATGTTTGTGTTTCTCTTGGCCTCCCAAAATCCGCTTGCCACTGCTTCCTTTCTCCAAACTGCAATAAGATCCAGCATCTCCTGATGGCTTCATGCCAGAGCTCTCTTGCAAAACTGAGAACTACTTGGCAGATCACTACCATGAGTGCTCATGATTGCAGGAGATGGCTACTGGTGTGATGGGTATTGATGCGATACAATGCAATGGGTAAAAGAAGGTCCACAGAGGACTCCTGGCAGAAGCACTCAGGCAGGGGTGGAGATGGCGGATAGCACAGCTGTCCACTGCTACACCCAGGTCCGCAGAGGACTCATTGCAGAGGCACCCGGGCAATACATTGGTTGTGTTAGCAAGTATCTGGTCAGTGTTTTTGTGCTCAGAGAAACCCCTGTCAAAGTAAAATTACTTTTGCTGGCAACACCTATCATCTTTGTATCAAGCAAATATAACATGACTTCTTTATAAATTCTCACTCTGGTGGTGTCCTACCATAACATTCTCTGAACATATAAACCTTGTTAACTGTTTGCTTAGCTAATACCCTGTCTGCATCTCTCTCATTTTTGCACAGATGCAGAATGATTCTTAAATCAAGCATTTACCAGCTTTGGACTAAGATAAAACTCGAAATAACTTCTTACTAATTAATACGCACTAAAATCCCCAAAGTCTCCCTGGGAAAGCAGCTAATGACACACAAAAACACGCTAATGGAATGTTGGTGAACTCAGATATCTGATTTCTATACCAAAGCACTCATAATTTTAGAGTCTAATTCATATGATTGGTCTTCTTTAAGGACGTGTTCTGACTTTGTAAAACACGTAAGCTCAGTTTATATTCAGGGACATGCACCTCTCTTCACTCTTAGTTGTAGACTTCAGCTTTGTCTCTCTGCTTTTCTAAGTGGCTGACCCAGAGAAGAGGATCAGAGTTCATAACCAATATTTAGATATTTTAATCTGAAATTTGTAGTAAAAGATTCCAATCTGAAATGGACATTTTCTTGCAAAATCCATTGGTGACCACAAGGCAGATGTCCACTTTGCAATTAGAACATATGGGAGGCCCATGTGAGAAGGAGCTGGCAACAGATTTTTGTCTAACAGAATAAGACCCATTCACACTTTGCTAACTATAACTAAATATTCATCATTAATAACTCTTTCACATATTTTCACTCATTCCTTGTGACAGTAATCATAAAAAGTGAAAAGGGATTCACATGGCAACCGGCCATGTGACTGAATGCAAAACCTACTCTTTCACCTAAAACCGAAGCCATATTAGCACTCCACATTAACACTAAAGTTAAGTTAGCATTTATCTATATGCATATTAGGCCTATGTTGCCTATATAGTGCGCAGAATTGGGCAGTAGGTGGTGGGGTGGAGAGGTGGCATCAGGGCAGAAAGAGAATAATAAATATTCCTGATCAGCATGGGATTGCTCCTGTTAATTATTCAGTATGAAGAGACCTTTTTAATATTAAAGAATGTTTTGTAATTTAGCATCATTTGCAACAAGGAATTAATGAATATAATGAAATAGACCAAAAATAACTAAGGTCAGTAAGTCATAGAACTCCAGTTATTGCTATCTTTAATATATATATATATGCATCTGATAGAGAATGAAGTGCTGGTTTTAAGAAGAGGAAATAGAAACCCTACTGTTTGCATAGTGCTCTGGGACAGATTTTTCTCACATTCTAGCACAAAAGATCCAGAAAAGCCCACCTCTGTACAGCCAAGAAAGCTGGCATAGGTATATTATGCCCTCATTGCAGCACCAGCTTAAGAAGTTTGCTGGAGTAAGAAGCCTGGCTAGATCATCAATGTGTTCCAGCAATTGCCAGTGGGTGAAAAGTCATTTAGGCCCTATTGCCTTCTAGCATAACTCTCCTAACCCATACTGATATAAGTATTGGGTTTAGTGTTGTGTGGGATGGAGAATTAGAGCTCTGACTGGCTCCTGGATAGCCTGTACCTCCAATCCTGTGCTAGCAGACATCTTTGCAGGAGGATGGTGACCTGATTATTTATAATCCTAAAATGACAATACACATTTAAAATTTTGCTGCATGTTGTCCTTGTACATTCTTAAAATAATTGCTATCCTAATCTGAAAGGCTCTATGCCATCTGTAGTGACTTCCTCACTTCCCACTTTTCAAAAGTTTGAGTAATGATGCTAGTTTTTCAAAAAGCTATTTATATCAGGGGTGCTCTTTATCTGTAATAAAAGATCACAGCTGAGATGCGGAACCCAGCGTGTTAGGCCCGGTAGAAGACAGTACATGCCCTGAAGAGGTCACAATCTAACTGCACAAGATATAAAAAGGGTGATAGAAAGGAAATACTAGTAACTGAGTCCTTCAGATGCACTTCTGAATTCTACTTATTAACCATTTCCAGAATACCAAAGAGGGTCCATGACACTTTGCAGACAAATAAACTACTTTAAAAACCCATACTCACACCTGTTCTTACAATCTAACTTTCTAATCTTTTGTCTTTTTCTTACATGAGCAGTCCTCTTGACTTCAGTGGAGCTATTCTTACGAGTAAGAGGCACAAGATCAGGCCTTAAGGTGAACATTTATCAGATCATCAGCTGGTGTAAACTGAAGCGCTCAGTTGAAGGCAATGGAGCTATATTAATTTATAGCAGATGAGGACCTGGTCTTGAAGTACCTTGCAGTACTACTGCAATATTTTAATTAAAAGAGGAATTAGCTGCAGTAGTTCAGTGTGGTAAGTAGCTTTGCATGCCTGAAGATCTGTAACTGTTTAAAAGTGATATGCCTAAACTATTGGCCTATTTGCTAAGTGATTTTAATTTTTTCGAATTGGATGGGACCGTGAAAAGGTCCAGGAAGGGATGAGGAATAGGCCCATTTCAGTCACAGGCAATCTTATGTGCCCCTTTCATAACATCACTAGCTGTATAACTCTTTCACGTTTTTTGTGTTTGCTTTCTGCCTGTAACCGAGCAATAAAGTTCCCTTCATATGAATATTCCCAGTAAAATTTAAGCTCACACATTGGAATACTTGCATATTTCATATGCTAGGGGACAACACAGAGATACAGAATATGGGGCTCCCAAAACCATCTTTAACTATGGGCTATTAAAAAGCCAGTCATTACAGTTAGAATCTGGTATGCACATTCAAACATTTAGTATGACTGTGACAAAGGAAAATTCAATTCACTCTCTGCACTGACTCAGTAACCTTATAGTGGCCTCATTATTCCAGCACTGGTTTCCCTGGGTAATCCAATGCTGCTCAGGGAAGGAACAGTTAAAGAATTTCTAAAATTTTCTAATTCTCTTTATTCACTATACCTTCTTAAACTGCTCCCAATTTCAGTCTTCATATCCTCTTTGCACATTTAAGACTGCATACATCCAGTTCATTTATGCTCCTGAAGTACATGTTTTTTTAAGATTTGAGACTAATTGAGTAAATAATCAGGGAATAGGAATAAAGTCTGATTTATAGAACACATGGAAGAACAACACATGGACCCAATTAGTTTTCAAGTAGGAAACCGTTTGTCATGGAATATTTATTTCTATATGCTCTCAGCTTTCTAGCCTCTATGAACATAAGCTGCATATTGCCTAGAGCCAGCCTTAAACTTGAATAATCCACATGTGGAGGGAAAACAAAAAATTCTGTCTCTGGTTTTTAGTTTCATTTTAATGGCAGGTTGTTTACTGCTCTTCAGAGATTTGGAATGTGAGAAGTAAAGCAGGGGTGGATGAAGGGCAGAGCTCAAGAAAGGTGATCTAACCTGAGTGAAGGAGGTTTATTATGCATCTATTTCTCTAAATTACCATGTGGCCCTGCAATTTTTCCTCATAGCTAAGAATGTCATGTATATCAAATAACTAAAATAGAAGCCATTACATTCATCAGCAATTGTAACAGGTTCTTCCTGTTGCATGTGTGAGATAAAACAATCTCAGATGCCACTGTACAATTATTGGTGGCAACTATTACTTTTTCCATGGTGACTGTGAGCACACAAGTAAAATTTTCAGACCACATGTACACAAGAAGCCTCTGTCAACAGAAGATACTGTTGAAAGGTATTTCCTGGCACAACTTCTGTCAAGAAATCACATCTACACATAAAAGCAGATCAAAAGAGCAATCCTTTCTGTCAACAGAGTGCAGCCGGGCTGCCGGACCCTCTCTCGACAGAACAGCCGACTGGAAGCTCAGCAAACAGGGCTGCCTGGTGAACCAGAAACCTTGTCTGTTGACATAAAAGGGTCCTGGAGCATCAATATGGCTGTTTTATTGACAGAACACTGTCAAGAGAGACATCATACCTGAATGGAGAGAAGGATGACACTAACAGCAGATGTGCCCAGTTTTGTCAACAAAGTGTATTTGCCATGTAGGCACTCTGCACTTTTTTCCAGGCAGAAGCCCGGTTTTGTCAGGAAAAGCAGCTTGTGTAGATGTGGCCTTAATGTCCTATAGTATATTAGAGTTTTATGGAAACAAGGGAAGGGAGTTAAGCAGCGCAAATATGATGCAGAAGCAATTATTCTGAACGCTATTTAAAAGAAATATCCTGTTGAGCAATTTAACGGGAAAGAGAGCTTAAATAAATGGAAAGGGGTCAAATATAAGTTACCTCTTTATCAACTCCTCTGGGATCATTAAAACTTGAAGCTGTACTTTGTTCCAGCTACCATAGGAATTTGAATATTTTAACAGTCAGTCTCACTGGCTTATGACACATTTAGAAGAGGGCAGCATTTTCGACAGCCTACAGATGCTCTTTTTTTCTGGAAATTGCTTTTACCATCCTAGCGTAAACAAAGTACATGAATCCACTTCAGCTCCTATGAACTCTTATCTTTCTCCATTATGAACACTGACTGGCCTCTCTCTCTCTCTCTCTCTCTCTCTCTCTCTCTCTCACTCTCTGCACATATACAGAAAGGCCAGACAGTGTTCTTAATGGAGAAGATAAAAGTTCATTGGAGCTCTTTTATACATACAAAAATTTTTCACATATCTCTATGATAGTAACCAGGTTTTGCAATAAGCTTTTTAGAAAAGAAAACATCTTAAAAGCTTTTCTCAGGCACAATTAGGATGTTTTCAAGGAAAATAATTGACTGATTCTTAATTTATAAGGCTGACATCAGACATTTAGTGACCCCGCTGATGTTAAATAATCACAATTAATATTGTGAAATTCAGTCTGAAAAGTGATAACATAGGTGTAATTCAATTCCTTTCATTAATACCATCCAGAAATCATATCCTTTGAACTCTAATGCAATTCAGGCTCAGGAGATCAAGTCTTTAACAAGAAAAGGGTTTTTTAAATCAAGTCATATCTGGCCCTTTTGAAAGGAGGTTGACGTTTGTACAAAACTAATCTGAGCATCCTGTGCTAGCAGTTGATCTTTTAACTAAATTGTGCTGTAAGAGAAATACAGGTGCTTCTGAGGTCACAGAGGTCTGGAAGAGTAATGGCAAATGATCTACTTGAGTCTGCAGTAAAATACATAGGCTCAGCTCAATCCTAGATAAAAACCAAAGGGTAAAATAACCTGGGTGAGGCCATCCCTGAGAGGAAACCAGTTATGGAGACTCCCCTGTCCATCAGCAGGAGAAGAGGAAAGGAGTAATAACCCTTGCAGAAAGTTCCTGGGATCCACCCTCAGGTCTGTGCAGCAGAATAGGGCCAGCTTTGTTGATGTCTTGAACCTCCATAAATCACTCTGTTCCCAAGGTAGATTGTCTCAGAGAGGTAGCCATGCTTGTCTGTAGCATCACAAAAGACAAGCCATTCTGTGTTATGCTTAAAAGAAGCACACAATCTATTTCAGGGGGATAAGGCACCATGTCATATCTATTAAACAATATAGGCAAAGCAGCATATGCTTTCAGACACGCACACACACACACACAAATACATACCCATCCTGATGATATTATAATGGTAGTCCATCGATCCGATGATGACAAATCTGTGCAGATCATCTATCATTGGTCTCATGGTGTGCCCTCTGGTGACTGTATAAGCCAATTCTAGAGGTGTACATTTTGCCACAGATGGTGCATGGGAAGTTCACAATCAGCGGGTTGTGCATTGCTGATGCTCTGTGACGTCGTTCGTGTGTCTCTTGTAGACGCCGGCAGCGGTCTTCCTCAAAGGCAATGCAGATATTTCTGACTGTTGCACGCCACTGTGTTCTGTCACTGGCGGCGTCCTCAAGGTCCCTAGGTTTGATACTGCTGTACTGCAGATTGGCTTTGATGGTATCCTTGTAGCGTTTCCATGGATGACCTATACGCCGGACGCCCTGGGAGAGTTCACTATACAGAAGCTGGCGAGGGATTCAGTTGACATCCATGCAACTGACATGACCGGTCCAAAGTAGTTGTGACTTCATAATCATCATTTCGATGCTTGTCATCTGGCCTCTCTCGAGGACCTCAAGATTGGGCACTTTGTCTTGCTAGCAGATCTTCATGATGTTATGGAGGCAGCATGTGTGGAATGCTTCGAGCTGCTTGATGTGACGCCTATATAGTGTCCATGTTTTGCACCCGTACAAAAGAGATGAGAGAACAACAGCTCTGTATACAAGCAGTTTTGTTGACATCCGGATGTTGTGGTGGTTTAGGACTTTGACACCCAGACAGCCAAGTGCCTGGCTTGTTTTGGATATTCGCGCATTGATCTCATTATCCAGTGATCCTTCACTGGATATGACACTACCCAGGTATTTAAAGTTCTCCACTACTTTAAGCTGGGTGCCGTCAATGGAGATACGCAGGACAGGAGCATTTGATCCAGGTGCAGGTTGATGGAGAACTTCTGTCTTTCCGAGGCTGATAGTTCATCTGAAAAGTTGCGAAGCCTCAGCAAACTTGTTGACAATGTGCTGAAGATCGTTTTCAGTGTGAACCATAAGGGCACAGTTGTCGGCAAAGAGTGCCTCAGAAAGGAGTTCCTGCACTGTCTTAGTCTTTGCATTCAGGCGATGGAGGTCGAAAAGTGAACAATCATGCTGGTATTTCAAGTATATACCTCAGTCCAGATCTTTCATTGCATGGTTAAGGACACATGCAAAGAACAGGTTAAATAGGACAGGAGTGAGAACACATCCTTGTTTCACACCATTGGTGATGTTGAAGGGGGCTGATGTGGCTCCATCAGACAGTACTTTACCTGTCATGCCATCGTGGAAAAGGCGTATAATCTGGACAAATTTTCTTGGGCAGCCAAGTCATATTAGAATGGTCCAAGGGCTTCCCTGTTGACAGTATCAAACACCTTTGTCAGATCTGTGAAGACAGCATACAGGTGCATGTTCTGTTCAATGCACTTCTCTTGTATTTGTCTGACAGCAAATATCATATCGACTGTGCTCCAGCCAGGTCAAAAACCACATTGACTTACAGGTAGATTTGCCTCGGAAATACTGGCTGTTAAGCACTTCAACATGATGCAGGCGATGATCTTCCCTCCAACAGAGAGGAGGGATATGCCTCTGTAGTTTCCACATTCTGCTTTGCTATCTTTATTCTTGAAAAGGGAGACAATAATAGCATCGCAGAGGTCTTGTAGTATGTTTTCATCCTCCCAGATGCTGATGATCACGCTATGGAACACTGCTGCTGGACTTGCTGCTTTATATATCTCTGCTGGAATCCCATCTTTTCCAGGAGCTTTTCCTGAACTCATCTGGTTAACAGCTTTCTTAACCTCATCTATAGTGGGCAGAAAGTCAAGATCTGTCAGGATGGGTTGTTGTGGAATTTCATTGAGGATGTTATTATTCACAGTCGATGGTTGTTAAGGAGATTGCTAAAGTGTTCTTGCCATTTTTTGTTGATGCCCTCTTTGTTTTCGACCGCAAGTAGGGTTGAACTGCCAGCTGCAGCTTGCTGGCCAGTGGCTCTTGTAGGACAGGCAATTTTTAGGCCACCTTTCTAGGCTCCTCCCTTACTAGGGTGAGCAGTGCTGTCCTGAAGAGGACTGCTCAGACACCTGGGATGCTGCTGGGCAACTCTGCTGCCCCAGGTACAGAGCTGGATGACCACTTGTCTACAGGCCGCCTACGTGTGGGATTGGGACTACGACTCCCAGTGGTAACCTCCACCTGTTGCTTCGCCCCTCCCCCATCGCTGCAGGACTTGGGTGATATGCTGATATGATGGTTTGCACAGGACCTGTGCGTGAAAGCTTTTTAAGTGGTAGAGCCGTTGCACGGGAGCAATCTCACTGTCTTGGCCTTGGAAGCCAGACACCAGTGGTATGTAGAATTGTCACGATTGGTAACTTCTTTGGTTGCAGTGGATGGCCTTGACGTCTTTCATGCCTTGTCAAGCCCTTCACTTTCCACAAAGCATCGCAGAACCGCCTTCTTGGCTGTTGGATCTAAATGATCTCTTCCGCCCAGTCCGCCGGAACTGACTTCGCATGCTGGGTAGGCACATCCCTAAATTCACCTAAAATTCACCTAGGGTTTGAGCCCCATCGGTTACACTCACCTGGTTTGGCCAGCCTCTCGAAGCCGTTGCCCGGGGTGTGGCCACTGCGCATGCTGCAGCTACTTGGAGCCACAAGTGAGAGCTGAGTGACAGGTGGGGACCAAAGTGGATGGACTACCCCCGGAGAAATACAACAAGTCCCCCCAACAGAGGTACTACCCCTCCCTCTACACCCCATAAACCCCTGCTGATATTATATAGTTACCAGTCAATTGCCCACCCTGACCTACTGTCCAGATAGATCAGGAATGGGGGCTTTGAGCCAAGTTCTTTCTGTCAGGACTGGTGCTCCATGTTGTAGCAGGATGGAACCCAAAGACTAAGACAAGACACTCCATTCTTTATAGGGTTTTTCCCTCATACAAGTCCATGTGTTTCACTTTACCAGGCCTTACTCAATCACTCAGCATTTCAAACAGCACCTAGCTTTTCAATCAGTCACAAAGTTCCCAGCATTTTCAGCAGTCCTTCTGGGTGCGACCTCATTTGGGGGTTGCCTGGCATGCTGATGGCCCAAAGGTGTTGGTCTCTTGGGAAAGTCCTTATCCATTCTTCATCAGAAAGGGGTGCCTGCCTCCAACTCTGAGGGAGTCAATCTGCCTTGTTTTGGTTTGCCACAAGTCCCGGGCTCCACTTCTGATACTCTCAGTATTGAAGGTCCTTTCATGTCGATTCTTTCTCTCATTCACACACACAGGCACACATTTATATAATTGTAGCGTGGCATGAGCAAAGAATGTGTATCGTAATATACAGAGAACGTATATCAAAGATTGTTACAATTCAAAATATTATGGAGTGAACAGAGTAATAAAGAATTTATGTTACCTAGAAGAAAGTCTTAACAGAGTCTATAACAAAAATCTAAAAACTATAAATCTACATTATTATAAGTCTACGCCTGTAGCACCTTTAAGACTTACAAATTTGTTTATTAGGTAATGATCTTTCATGGGTAAAATACACTTCTTCATACTGGAGCAGATAATAAGAATTATAAGCCCTGGATTTTTATTATCATCTCCAAACTAAGAACTGGGTTTTACCCACGAAAGCTCATTACCTAATAAATAAATGCGTTAGTCTTTGAGGTGCTACAGGACTGTTTGTTTGTTATAAAGGTGATTGGTTGGTTATAAACAAAGGAAGGAAAAGGCTTGAAAAATTTTTATGTTGATTTAGCCAGTTCAGAAAATAAATCTGTTCAACATCTTATATCATTTCAGATTCTTTCCATGATAAGTATAAAAATACAGCATGTGTAACCTTTGAATATGCTACAGTTAGCTTTATTAGCTCTTCTAGGCTACGTCTACACGTGAAGCCAACATCGAAATAGCTTATTTCGATGTAGCAACATCGAAATATGCTATTTCGATGAATAACGTCTACACGTCCTCCAGGGCTGACAACGTCGATGTTCAACTTCGACGTTGCGCGGCACCACATCGAAATAGGCACTGCGAGGGTACGTCTACACGCCAAAGTAGCACACATCGAAATAAGGGTGCCAGGCACAGCTGCAGACAGGGTCACAGGGCGGACTCAACAGCAAGCCGCTCCCTTAAAGGGCCCCTCCCAGACACAGTTGCACTAAACAACACAAGATACACAGAGCTGACAACTGGTTGCAGACCCTGTGCCTGCAGCATAGATCCCCAGCTGCCGCAGAAGCAGCCAGAAGCCCTGGGCTAAGGGCTGCTGCCCACGGTGACCATAGAGCCCCGCAGGGGCTGGGGAGAGAGCATCTCTCAACCCCCCAGCTGATGGCTGCCATGGAGGACCCAGCAATTTCGACGTTGCGGGACGCGGATCGTCTACACGGTCCCTACTTCGACGTTGAACGTCGAAGTAGGGCGCTATTCCAATCCCCTCATGAGGTTAGCGACTTCGACGTCTCGCCGCCTAACGTCGAAGTTAACTTTGAAATAGCGCCCGACGCGTGTAGCCGCGACGGGCGCTATTTCGAAGTTGGTGCCACTACTTCGAAGTAGCGTGCACGTGTAGACACAGCTCTAGTGATTCTGCATCATTCCTATAGGAAAACACATGAAGACAGAATTCAGTCTTTCAAAAATCCTCAGATGGTTGCACATGATTCACCTCTTCTAAGTCAAATATGAACAGTCTTAATTCTCAACATTTTAAAATCTTAAAATAACAGAAAAAATCTTAATTTGTACAGTATAACAGAACCATTTCATAATCTTCATGCATTGTATTCAGTTATGCACAGATGTAACCAAACAAATTAAATTTAACCAAGCCAGGTTTTAGTTTGATCCAGCTCCCATTAAAGTCCACAACTAAACACCTAGTGACAATAACAGAAATAGGATCGAGCCCTAAAATGCCACAGTGGGGAGAGTGGCCAATAAGATTTCCTAAATAAGGACAAACTTGAGAGCATTTTTAAAGGTACATCAATGTCTAGTTCTATTTTTAGATTGGCTGTCTGGGTAAATTCTTCCACTCAGTTTGTCCTTAGAAAGGTCCGTGTGCTGAGATATTCCATTTTCTGTACATAAATCGAAGATGATGAAGAGCCCGGGTACAAGAGACTCCAATTTATACCTTTGCCTCGTCTGCACTAAAGACATCTGCATTAGTTATAGTTAAAGTGTGTGAGTATGCATATGTAAACAGCAAGGAACTGAATAACCTGCAAGAGGGCAGAGCAGCTGAGATGTGGTGGATCAAGTATAGTGTTGTGTGGTTTGAAAAAAAGGGAGAATACTGTCAAGTTCGAGTATGAACATTTGACGAATAGTTTGTAGGCTTTAACAGGTCTCCTGCAACACAGTCATTTCAGAATGGTTTCAAAAGCATTTAACCCACTTAGATGTAATGTATGCACTTTTATATTTTAAAATATTCATATCTGAAAATTTCTCTGAAATGTTTCAAGTATGTGAAGAACACATAGCAAATACTGAGAACGTGGCGTACGTTCAAAGTAGTAATGCAGGCTTATCCGAAAAAGGATGCCCTTTGGTCTCCTTGCCGTTGGTCAGACCCCTTGATTTTTCAAACATGTCTGAAGAAATTATTTGCAAAGCCAGTTGTATGTATGTATAGATATTCATTGAACAGCTGCCCCAGTTGTAATTCTATAGATCACTTACATGTTTTCTGAAACTAGGGAAAGAAACTGTGTCATTATATAATGTTTTATTGACAGGGTTGTGTAGGGTTATAAGTGGACATATAAGGACAACTGAGAATTTTGACACTTAGGGAAGAACAAGTAGTTACAGACATACAAAAATGGGACATGACAGCTGGGAAAGATGTATTGCAGAAAATGATCTGTGGGGACACTGTGGATTCCAAGTTAACTATGAATCAGTGAAAAACTGTTACAAGAAAAAAAAAAGCAAATATAACTCTGCGATGCATTTGGATGAGCGTTGCAAATAAGATAGAAGAAGTAATTTTTCCACTACACTCCCACTTAACTGAATTATTATGTCAAGTTCTGACCAGTATATTTCAGGGAAAGGGTCACCAAACTGGATAAAGTCCAGAGAAGGGTAACAAAAATGATTAAGAGTCTAGAAAATGTGACCTTTGAGGGAAGATTAAAAAAAAAAGTGGAATGGTTTAGTATGGAGATGAGATGTCTGAAAGGGGACCTGATAAATATTTTCAAGTATTTAAAAGTTTTTACAAGGAGGAGGGAGAAAAAAAAATGTTCTCCTTAACTTCTGCAGATAGAATAAGAAACAATTAGTTTAAATTGTAGCAAGAATGATTTAGATTGGGCATTGGGAAAAATTTTCTATCAGGATGGTTAAGCACAGGAATAAATTTTGTCATATCCGCTCCCAGAGATTTCTAAGACCAGGTTAAACAGACACCTGTCAAGAAAGGTCTGATAATACTTAGTACTGCCATAAGTCCAGGGGACTGGACCGGATGAATTCATGGTCTCTTCCAGTCCTATGATCCAATATAAGTGTGTGTTATACTCTGTGACATGTATTCACAACTGAATACATGTAGTTAAAGATGAAACACTGAAAGCTGGTTTCTGACTGCTTAGTGTTTCAATTCATTTTAGTGGAATTATTCTCAGGAACAAACAGACCAGGAACTGGCTTAAACAATAAATGTGTTTAATGCAATGAGAGGAAATTGTGTATCTAAGTGTATGCAAGTAATTTATGTTAAAATCTGATTTCAAAATTGGTATAAAAAGTTGTAGAGTTCTTTCCCTTTTCGCTTGAAGTGTTGCCCCTTATTATATATATTATAAAGAGATACCTAATTGATAAGACAATAAACAAATAAAATAGGTATTAATCCCTATCTAGCCAATTCCATGCACACTACAGAAGAGGGTCTAAAAGATTGCTCTTGAGAAGGGAAGACCTTATGGATCACTTTGGGGCTAGTGTCTCATGCACGAAAAAAAGCATGAGGTCTTTTACTAGAGAAATGGTCAAACAAAAGGATAAGGCTGTCATCGATGGCCAGCTGCTGATGGGTATGAAAGTAGTGCAGAATTTTTCTGAAGGATTTTTAAAGTTACAGAGAGAATATGGAATTTGCTGCTTTGGAGGGATTCAAAGGAAAGAAATACCCATGTCATAAGGAAGAGCAATAAATTGTCTTAGCAACTTCACTTTCAATAGATTTAGAACTGAGATGTATTTTCTCTCCCCACTAATTTCACTATCATTCTTTATTGTTTCTTTTTTCCTCTTTCACAATTCTCCCCTTTCATTTCTTCTCTATTTTGATCTATAAATGAATCAGCAGTCCAGAGAGTCTGATTACTATATGAATATATTTATATTAATTTCCTAGGAGATCTATTGCTCTGTTGAATGATGGGAGTTACAAAATGGAAGAAACCCCTGCCATCTGAGACAAATGCAGGATATGCTCAGGGCTAAGGAACTCAGTGAATTTATAAGCACATGCAGTGTCCGTTTCTTCAACATTTCATATTTTTGATACTGAGCATCAAACTTGCTACATTATGTAATATTCACAGGAGGGCAAGATTGAAAAGAGGGCATTTAAAGAAGCTGTCATGCAGAAAGAAATTCTGTAGAGTAGAAGATAGATGAGTAGATGGGACGTGGCTCAGAATGAACAGAAGAATACTATTAATCCTGCCATAAATACAAATACCTCCTTGAATGAATGGAAGCTACCTGAAACCATTAACAAGCTAACATTTGGCAAAAGCAATCCTGTAAAAGTACCACCTTGATCTGTCTATCGGTCTCTCTCTTCTATTTATTTGTTTGAGGTTAGTTAACTACATGATTAATGGGGCTAGATTAAACAGGTCTTTTTAGTTTATTTAGGGAACAGGATACCAAGATATGTGAGGTTTGTCAGCTACCATCTGAATGTTCCTCTAGCAAAGCCACTTCCAACTAAACCAATTAGATTTTATTGCTGCTAGCTTATTACAATGTATCTTGCAGCCTCCAACAGGGGACAGGGATAAAGAGATGATGGAAGTTATGCCAGTTACTTGAGAGTGTTGGTTACTCAAATATCAGTTAAACAGGAGTTTACTGTATGTTTTTTTCAACTTAACTTGACAGAGGTTATGCTTCTTTCTATTTTTCTGACTGGGACTTAGCTTCCACTTTTTAAACAATGAGTTTTTATCTTTTGCTACTTTTTTTTTCCTGCTTGTTAAGCCATGGTGGCATTTTTTGGTACTCTTACTGTGTTTTCTAATTTTGGGTATACAGTTAAATTGGGCCTCTTTGAAAAGATTCCATGCAGCTATTTTACTTTTGGCACTATACCTTTTAATCACTGTTTAAGTAACTTCCTCATTTTTGTGTGGTTCCCCTTTCTGAAATTAAATACCACGGGGTTGGGTTGCTGAGGTGTATTACGCATCACAGGGATGTTAAATTTTATTACATTTGTTCACTCTTTCCAAGTGGACCAGTTGCATTTACCACTTGGACCAGATCCTGTGATCCACTTAGGACTAAATCAAGAATTTCATCCCCCCTTGTGGGTTCCAGAACCAGCTGCTCCAAGAAACAGTCACTTAAAATATCAAGAAATTTTATTTCTGCCTCCCATCCAGAGGTGACAGGTACCCAGTCACTATGGGCATAGCTGCAATCCCCCATTATTACTGATATTTTTATTTTGGTAGCCTATCTAACCTCTCTCAGAATTTCCTAGTCACTATCACTGTCCTGGTCAGGTGGTCAGTAATATATCCCTACCATTAAAGTCTTACCATTAGAGCATTAAATTACTATCCATATAGATTTGTTGGAACATTTTGGTTCATTTAAGTTTTTTTCCTTCATTTGAGTATACATTTTCTTTTACATATAGTGCCACTCTCTCAACAGCATGACCTGTTCTGTCCTTCGGATATATTGTATCCCATTGATTGTCCTCATTGCATACTGTATCCCATTGATTGTCCTCATTCCACCAAGTTTCTGTGGTGTCAATTATATCAATATCCTCCTTTAATACATGGCACTCTAGTTCAGCCATCTTATTATTTAGATTTCTAGCATTTGAGTATAAGCACATTAAACATCTGTCACTATCAGTCTCTTTTCTAAATGTATTAGATTCTATTTCAACTGATTGCTTCTCATCTGATTTTACCCATATTTTATCATCTTCATTCCTCTCCTCCTTAGAAGAACATAGAGATTCCCTAGTTATAGGCCCTCCCATAATAAGATGCCTCTGTGCAATCAATGGGCTCCTCAGAACCCATCAGCTTTCCCCCCGCCCTTTGTTTAATAACTGCTTTACAACCTTTTTAAATGTTAAATGCCAGCATCCTGGTTCCCTTTTGGTTTAGGTGGAGTCTATCCTTCCTGTACAGGCTCCCCATTCCCCAAATTTTCCCCAGTTCCTAATGAATCTAAACACCTCTTCCCTACACCATTGTCTCATCCATGCATTGATACTCTGAAGTTCTGCTGGCCTACCTGGCCCTGCACTTGCAGCTGGATGCATTTCAGAGGTCCTAACTTAAAGGTCCTAGATTTCAACCTCTTTCCTAGCAGCCTAAACTTGGCCTCCAGAATCTCTCTCCTACCTTTCCCTACATCACCGGTAACTACATGTACCATGACCACCAGCTCCTCCACAGCACTACACATAAGCCTATCTATATGTCTCAAGAGATCTGCAACCTTTGCACTAGGCAGGCAAGTCACCACATGGTTCTCCTGGTCATCACAAACCTAGCTGTGTATGTTTCTTATTACCAAATTCCCTCATGACTAACACTTGCCTTTTCCTACTGACTGCTGTTCCCTCCCCAGGAGACGTATCCTCAGTGCAAGAGGATTCCACAACACTATTTGGAAGGAGGGTCCCAACTAAGGGATGATTACCCTCTGCTCCAGTTGAACCTTCTTCCCTGCGACTTTCGCACTCCTCAACAACATCGGGGCTGTCTGAATGGAGGTGGGACAGTCTCCCAGACAGCCTCATCTACACACCTCTCTGCGTCCTTTAACAACTCCAATTCTATCATCCTGGCCTCCAAAGCTGGTAAGCAGTCTCTGAGGGCCAGGTGCTCTTTGCATTGAATGCACATGTATGGCACCTGTCCATAAGGTATACAAGCTACATTGGATGCAATAAATGGGGGGGGGAACCACTCTGCCGCCAGGCTTCTGACAGCCTTTCCTCCTATAGAAAATTAGAATTTTAATAACAATTGTATTTAAATCAGGTAGCTTTTGTTTTAGTTTAATTTAAGTAAGGTTTTAAGAATACCAGATGCATCTAGGCCTCTTCAAAACTCCTCTAAACTCCCACATGAAACTCACTGTTAGCTGCTCCAGCTTTATATAGCCCTGGCCTTCCTGAAAGCCCCACCAGCTGGTTAAGGCTTGGTGACTGAACAATGGGTTAGACTTCAAAGCCTCATTAAGAAGCTCATAGATTCCAGCTGCTGCCTCAGCACAAGGTCCTTCAAACAGCTCAGCACATGGATCTCCAAACACACCCGAACTCAGCACACAGTATCTTTAAGGCAACCAACAAGTAATGCCCCCAGGACACACACCACAGACACCCACTTACCTCAAGGGGCCTGTAATCACTCCTCCTTCACTTGGAGAACTCCAACATGAAATTCCCTGTTAGCCCAGTTCCCTGGTTACAAGATTTGAAACTGAACTAATCTCTCCCCAGAAGTCATTGTTCTATGTTGCATTAGAAGTACATTGGGGAAGTAGGAGCACGATGAGGATAGACTATGTTGTCTCTATCTAAAGAACGTCACTTTCCAATGCTAGCAATCACTTACCTTTCAAAAGTACCGTATTTACTTATAAATATGAAATATATGAAGTACCATAATCCAATGTTATCCTGGCAGTTATAGAGGGAAATTGAAGGCCACATGAAAGTGCTCCCCTCAACTTTATACCTTTTGGACAGAGGGCATCTGAGACCATGGCTATGTCTACACTTCCAAAAAACTTTGAAATGGCTATGCTAATGGCCAAATGGAACAATACTAATGAGGCGCTGAAATGAATATTAGCATGCCTATCAGCTGATAGGAATAAGGGGATTTCAATGTTGGCTGTGTCCTTTTGAAAAGGATCCCCATGTAGACGACTGGCAGGCGAGCAAACCATGGCACTTGGTTTGCTCAAAACTCATTTTTTACTGATACAATTTTGTCCAGTAAGTCCTTTGCTCTGTGTCCTGATTTGGTCAGGACTCATGATGCTCCTGAATTCTAGCTTTTTCTTGTTCTACTCCAGAATTTACAAAAATGTAGAAAACATAATGGCTGTGGAGGATCTATTTGCAGTGATTGATTTTTGGACCATGATGAAAATGAACTTTAAGAAGCACTTCTCATAACAACATACTAACAATTCTAAATTCTGTAACCTGTAATCTGTTGCAATGCTTTCTATAGTGCTACTTTCTTTGATTTGTAAACTGCAGATTTTCCCCCCAACCATATGTAGACAGAACTTTTTCTCTGATACTAAATAGCACTGAAGAAATATTAAGAAAATGAAATATTCAAAAGGGTAGAGAAAAACATATGAACTATTTTTGGTTTTCCATCTACTATGGATTAGGGGAATGTAATCTATTTTCCTTGTCACATAAGTATGCCAGCAAAACATAAATATCACTTCAGTGATAACATTTCCACAGCTCCAATAGTGCCATATAGCATTTTTCTATTCGAATTTATGGTCCTGATGAAGAATGTGGCACAGCAATGTATTAATGGTGTCTCATTTCACAACACCACCAACAGTAAGGTTTACTAGCAATGTACAATATACTAGCAATGCACTCATGCTGTTCTGGGAATTCTTGGACCATCTTCTAACATTTTCAAAGTCCAATCAGAATCTTTTGTCAGATTTTCTGGCTCAATATCTAACACAGCTGTAGCTCTTTCCGCAGTGTTTTGGCCTTAACAAAGCAGCTAATTCACAGAATACATTAAATTTTGAAAGTTCAGTTCTAACATGCCATAATTGCAGTCCTTTAAAATCCAATGAAATAAACCTACAAGCAATTAGTACAAAGTACCAGACCTTTGCACCCAAATCACAAATCCTTTGTAAGTTCAACATCTTTATTTAAATTCCTTTGTACCACGTGTTTCATGCCTAAAAAAGACCGGCATAAAGATACGTGAATAGTTTGTTAAAAATGATGCAATTGGGGTGGATGGGTTAGATTTTTTTGTTACTTTGTGAAATAGCTATGAACAGGTGAAAATCTTCTCAGATTTGTGATTTAAGCAGTTTCCATGAGACAAAACAGCCTGACTCTTTTTACGGTAAGCCCAGTTTACATCAACTGGAATCCCTGTAAGTTACATTTATTTTTTATTACATTATTTTTTATTTTTATTTTGGAGCCATTTTCTAATATCAGAGGGACATAAAAAAGCCTTAGCATAAAAACAATTAGGCAAACACACCTAAATTAAAGCTAATTGCACAAAATTTGCTAGGCATAAAATACTGATGCATCAGATAAGCCTGTAGCTGAAACTATGTTTACTGCAACTGGCAGATTAATTAACTTCTCCAAGAAACATTAAGGCTCTCTCTCTCCTTAGACCTTGGGATATGATTCTTGTGGAGATGCAACTGTGTTAACTTTGCTCAGGCTTGCATGGGTAGGGGCTTGGGCTAGGTACCCACATCTGTTTCAAGGAGGCCTGGTTAAGTACATACTTACGTTGACTATCCTGAGCATCTGTTCATGATACACCGGTTATACGGCAATTTTTAGCTTATTAGCTCACTGAGAGATAGTGTGAGTATATCTACTCAAGCTGAGAATCACACTACCAACCTCCCTTCACTTGATGAGAGACAAACTTTTGAATGTTGTGGTTTGAGCTCAAGAGTTTGTTTCTTTTGCCAACACAAGTTGGTCCATTAAAAGACATTATCTCATTCATCTTGGTTACGTCTACACGTGAAGCCAACATCGAAATAGCTTATTTCGATGTAGCAACATCGAAATAGGCTATTTCGATGAATAACGTCTACACGTCCTCCAGGGCTGGCAACGTCGATGTTCAACTTCGATGTTGCGTGGCACCACATCGAAATAGGCGCTGCGAGGGAACGTCTACACGCCAAAGTAGCACACATCGAAATAAGGGTGCCAGGCACAGCTGCAGACAGGGTCACAGGGCGGACTCAACAGCAAGCCGCTCCCTTAAAGGGCCCCTCCCAGACACAGTTGCACTAAACAACACAAGATCCACAGAGCCGACAACTGGTTGCAGACCCTGTGCCTGCAGCATGGATCCCCAGCTGCCGCAGCAGCAGCCAGAAGCCCTGGGCTAAGGGCTGCTGCCCACGGTGACCATAGAGCCCCGCAGGGGCTGGGGAGAGAGCATCTCTCAACCTCCCAGCTGATGGCCGCCATGGAGGACCCGGCAATTTCCATGTTGCGGGACGTGGATCGTCTACATGTTCCCTACTTCGACGTTGAACGTCGAAGTAGGGCGCTATGCCGATCCCCTCATGAGGTTAGTGACTTCGACGTCTCGCCGCCTAACGTCGAAGTTAACTTCGAAATAGCGCCCGACGCGTGTAGCCGCAATGGGCGCTATTTCGAAGTTAGTGCCACTACTTCGAAGTAGCGTGCACGTGTAGACACAGCTCTTCTGTAGCAAATATCCTGGGACCAGCACATGACAACTACAAGATAGGTAAGAGAATACATCATACTTAGAAAGTAGAAAGAAATACACAATGCTGGTGTATTCAAAATGGTTCAAAATAATTGTGAAAATCAGTTTCAGAGAAAAAATAGAAAATATCTTTAAATGAATGATAAAATGAACAAGGAGTGAAAGGGATGTGTTTGATGAGCTTGGGTTATACTGTCGGCTTTTTATTTTTCATTCGTTATGGTAGAGCCAAGCAAATAGTGATAACATATTCATGAATAATTTGCATGACTATATTTGTACAACAATCATTGATTTTGTTAGAAAATACAAGCATAGTTTTCCTGTGGACAGTCTGACACTTGTTTTAATCAGAAATAAATTAGTGTCAGGCAGAAATAGCTATCACAACCTGGCCCTGGTCCCTGTCTGAACAGACACCAGTCTATTGTGATTCTGATGGAGAATGTGGCACAACAGTTTCCCCACTCCCTCAGCCACTTGCTTCTAAACTACCTGCATCTGGATAGCAAATGATCATTGATCCTAGCCCTGGGTCTCACAGGTGCATGCCCGGGCCAACTCCATGCCCGGGTCCTGCTTAGGCAGTCGGACTCCACATCTTTATTTCCCTATCATGGACACTGTGGAAGGGAAGCCATGAACACAGGCTTAGACACAGACCTTTTTCTTTTAACAAAGCATACCTGAGAGTTACAGATTTTTTAAAAAGAACATCTGGAATGCATGTCTCCACTCATCCCCACTCAATCTCACCCATCTTATGAATCCTGGGTTTGGTCAGGTTCTTTAGGCTAGGCAACTTTTCTTCACTTGTTCTTGCCTGTGCTCTTTGATTGAGGAAGCAACCCTCTTTTTATGAATTGTATCCCTGTTTGCCCCTTGGTTTCAGTTGGAAGAGTTCTGGGCAGTGCAGTGTCACTCCAAATCAGTCCGTCTAATTCCTGGGCCTCTGGCCTCTACTCAGCCCACTTGAGGGCCCATTTGCCCTCGCTGGGGTGAGGGGTGGTCTGGGGGAAACACAACCCTTGCCCACTCAGGCCGGGTTCCGACCCAGGGACCCCATGTGACTGCTCATGGGAAGGGCTGACTCCCTTAGCCCTTGCTGCAGCAGCTCTTCTCCCTGGGCCACTTCCCCAGACAATTCCCCCGGTACCTTCCCCAGGCTGCAGCTGTAACGAGTCCCCCTCTAGATCTGCTGCAGCTCCTCACTCTCCCTCTGTGGTTTCTGGTGTTCCTGTTCCTTTCTTCTGCTCCTTTCCAACCTGCTTTTCCTCACTACTCTGGTCTCGTCTCATCTCCTCACCTCCCTCCACTCACCTCTCACACTCTTCCCCCACCCTTCCCATTGTGAAGGGTTTTTAGGGGCCTCTTATTTGCCCAGTCATGGAGCCAGCTGGCCCCAGTTAGGCTGAGCCATCTCCCGCCCAGCCGCTTGTGATTGCTCTACAAGCCCTTCTGCTTGTTTGGGCTCCCTCTGAGGAGGCCCTCCACCCTGGCCCTGCCACAGACCTTAATAGCAGAAAACTCATTGTTGCAGCAGAAAAAAGTTATTTAATGTTGACAGTCCTGTCATTGCTCTTTTATACCTTCTCAGTTACATTCCGTCCATTGGTGCCTAGCCCCTCCTGAAAACTAGATACTCTCATCTAAAAAGGAGGTTGCAACAGAAAACAAAGGCCACACTCCAAAATGAAACAAGGGCCCTTGAAACAAGGTGGGATTCACTAAACAACATCGAATTCAATCTTTGACAGACCTTTGTTTGACTGGCCATCTAAACTAACCCAAAATTAAATCAGAGATCTATGTGACAGTGAGAGCAGCAGCATTATCCTTCTCAGTGTATGTAGAGGGTACCGTTACTCCTTGAAATTGATCCAGTCTTTGTAGCTAGGCCTGTATGGCTTCGTCAGTTAAGCTAAGCAAACACGCTATTCTAGCCACAGAAGCCTGTACATGCTTAAAGTGAATACAGAAAAGTTTCCTAATACAAGATATCCTTGCTGCAAAATATATACAAATATATTGGAAAATTCTACGTGCCTATGTACAGATATTATACTCCTATACCACTGACTTTCATGAGTATGAGTAATTTGTAATCACATATATCAATGCCAAAAGGACATTTGAACAAATTAGAGGGAGTGAAGCAACTGCATTTCCATGATTAATGATATGTTACTAATGGACAGAGGGCTAAATCCACAAAGGGACATGGGTGTCTTACCACCATTTAAGTTACCTAAATTAAATATTAGGTGCCACTCAGACCCCCAAAACACTCTTCTTGTTTGTGGCTTAAATCTGAGGTATGTCTGTTTCTGCCAGTAAATTACCTCAGGCTATATTTATATGACAATTGCTATTTTAGGATACAAATCTATCCCAAAATAGCAATGCTGCACCTTTTACTCTCACTCAAAGTAGGGCTGCCAATATTAGGGTCCCAGTACCCCTCATTGTAACAGAATTTTCATAATAGCTGCTTATTCCAAACTCCAGGGCCATTTGGATGGCACCATGTTCAGAATAAGGAATTTTGACATAATTTTTGTAATTGTGTAAATTATTTTGAAAACAACTCGCCATGCTGACATAGCCTCAGAGGCTTGTGTTTCCACCTGAAGGCATTCACAAAATCATCTAAGACTTGATGCCATTAAAGTGTTCTCATGCTTAAGCTACAACAGTGTCTGCATCACCACTACAAGAAAACATTTAATTTATGCCAATAAGCTTGATCTTACAATGTGACGGTCGATTTTTGGAGCACTAATATTGATAGAATCATAGAATCAGCATTCTAGGGCTGGAAGGGACCTGAGGAGGTCATCTAGTCCAGCCCCCTGCTTCAAGCAGGATCAAACCCAACTAAACCATCCCAGCCACGACTACATCAAGCCGGGACATAAAAACCTCTATGGATGGAGATTCTACCACATATCTCAGTAACGCATTCCAGTGCTTCACCACCCTCCTGGTGAAACAGTTTTTCCTAATATCCAACCTACATCTCTCCCTCTGTAACTTCAGACCATTGCTCCTTGTTCTGCCATCTGTCACCACTGTGAACAGGCTCTCTCCATCTTTAGAGCCTCCTTTCAGGAAGCTGGAGGCTGCTATCAAATCACCCCTCACTCTTCTCTTCTGAAAACTAAATAAGCACAAATCCCTCAGCTTCTCCTCATAGGTCATGTGCTCCACCCCCCTTAATCATTTTCATTGCCCTCTGCTGAACCTGCTCCAATGTGTTTACATCTTTTCTATGTTGGCAGTCCCAGAACTGGACATAATACTCTAGATATGGCTGCACCAGTGGTGAGTAGAGGAGAATAACAACTTCCCTCGATCTGCTGGAAATGTTTCTCCTAATGCAGCCCAAAATGCAGTCAGCCTTCTTGGCTACAAGGCCACAATGTTGACTCATTTCCAGCCTCTCATCCACTGTAATCCTGAGGTCGTTTTCCGCTGCACTGATACTTAGCCAGTTGGTACCCAGCCTGTAACAGTGCTTGGGATTCTTCAGTCCCAAGTGCAGGACTCTGCACTTCTCCTTATTGCACCTCATCAGATTCTTTTGGCCCAGTCCTCCAATTTGTCACTCTGGACCCTATCCCTATCTTCCAATGTATCTACCTGACCCCCTGGCTTAATGTGATCTGTAAATTTGCTGTGGGTGCAATACATCCCTTCATCCAAGTCATTACAAAATATATTGAACAATAGGTGCCCTAGAACCGGTCCTTGGGACCCTCCACTTGAAACTGGCTGCCAACCAGACATTGAACTATTGACCACTACCCTTTAGGCCCGTCTGTCAACCCAGCTTTCTATCCAGCTTACAGTCAATATATCCAGTCCGTAGTTCCTTAACTTATGGGCAAGAATATTGTGGGAGACTGTATCAAAAGCTTTGCAGAAGTCAAGGTATATCACATCCACTGACTTCCCCACGTCCACAGAGCTGGTTACCTCATCATAGAATATAATCAGATAGGTCAGGCATGACTCGCCCTTGGAAAATCAATGATGACCCTACTCATGATCACTTTCTCATTTTCCAAGTGCTTCAAAATGGATTCCTTGAGGATCCCCTCCATGATTTTTCCAGGGACTTAGGTAAGGCTGACTGGTCTATAGTTCCCTGGATTGTCCTTTCTTCCTTTTTTAAGGATAGGCACTACATTTGCTTATTTCCAATCATCTGGGATCTCCCGATCTCCATGACTTTTCAAAGATAATGGGCAAAGGCTCTGCAATGACATTTGCCAATTCCCTCAGTATTCTTGAATGCATTAAATCTGGACCCATGGATTTGTGTACTTCTAACTTTTCTAAGTAGCTCTTAACCTGTTCTTTCCGCACTGAGGGCTGCCCTCCTCTTTCCCATACTGAATTGCTGAGTGCTGTAGTTTGGGAACTGATCTTGTCTGAGAAGACTGAGGTAAAAAAAGCATTGAGTAGTTCAGCTTTACCTACATCATCTGTCACTAGGTTACCTCTCTCACACCCTTCCTGATCAGCCCCACACTCTTCCTGATCAGTCTCCTATTGTTAACATGCCTGTAGAAGTCCTTCTTGTTACCCTTCACCTTCCTTGTTAGATGCAGTTCCAATTGTGCTTTTGCTTTCCTGGTTACTCCATGTCATTCTCCAGCCATATATTTTTACTCCTCCTTAGTCATCTGCCCAAGTTTTGACTTCTTGTACACATGCTTTTCAAGCTTAAGCTTGTCAAGGATTTCCCTGTTAAGCCAAGCTGTTTGCCTACCATGCTTGCTTTTCATACTGTGTATCAGGATGGTTTGCTCCTGTGCCTTCAATAAGACTTCTTTAAAATACTGCCAGGTCTCCTGAACTCCTTTCCCTTTCATATCTGTTTCCCAAGGGATCCTGCCCATCAGTTCTCTGAGGGAGCCAAAGTCTGCTCTTCTGAAATACCGCTTACCTTTCTTCCTTTAGTTAGGATCCTGAAATCTACCATCTCATGGTTGCTCTAACCCAAGTTACCACTTGGTTCTATTTCTCCCACTAGTTCTTCCCTGTTTGTGAGCAGCAAGTCAAGCTGCGCATGGCCCATGGTTGATTTCTTCAGCACTAGTACCAGGAAGTTATCCCCAGCATTATCCAAGAACTTCCTGGATTGTCTGTGTGCTGCTGTATTTGTTTCCCAACAAATATCTGGGTGATTAAAGTCTCCCATGAGAACCAGTCTGTGATTTGGAAGCTTCTCTTAGTTGTCTGAAGAAATCCTCATCGACTTCAGCTACCTGATCTGGTAGTCTATAGCAGACACAAACAACAACATCACCTCTGTTGCTTTCACCTCTAAACTTAACTCAAAGACTCTCAACTGGATTTTCTCCCTCCATATACTGGAGCTCTGAGCAATCATACTACTCTCTCACATACAGCACAATTCCTCCTCCTTTTTTCTCTCCCTGTCCTTCCTGAAGAGTTTATATCCTTCCATGAATGTGCTCCAGTTCTGTGAGTCATCCCACCAAGTCTCCATTATTCCAACCACCTCATACTTTTGACTGTGACAGGGCCTCTAATTCTTCTTGTTTGTTACCCAGGCTGCTTGCATATGTGTACAAACTTCTTAGATAATATGCTGATTGGCCTATATTCTCCTTTCGAATCAGGCATTTTCCTTTGCAGTTGCTTTCTCCTTTCCCACTTACTTCAGGGCTTGTGTCACTATCCCCCAATGACAGCAAAAAGCCATGTAAAGCCGTCCTTGATAGGATTACAAGCCTGCCTGCCTGCAAATATGCTCTTTCCTCTCTTCGCTAGATGGATCCCATCTCTTCCTAGCAATCCTTGTTCCCAAAATAGACTCTCATTGTTGAAGAAACCAAAGCCCTCTCTCCGACACCACCTGTGCAACCATGCATTTGCCTGGATGATTCAGCAATCCCTATCTGGACCCCTTCCTTACACAGGGAGGATGGATGAGAACACCACTTGCACTCCACATTCGTTGATCCTTCTTCCCAGAATTACATGATCCACAGTGATCTTCTGAAGATCATTGTTGGCTATGTCATTTGTTCCTACATGGAGTAGGAGGAAGGGGTATTAATCTGCAGGTTTCACGAGTTTTGGAAGATACTTTCTCACATCCTGGATTCTAGCTCCTGGTAAGCAGCAAACTTCCTGGGATTCCGGGTGTGGACAGCATATAGATGACTCAGTCTTCTTCTTTTAGGGGTGATGGTCATAGACCCTTGTCCCTAGGACTACACATCTCATACCTTCCATTCAGTGAGATCTGATCTCTTCCTTGTGAGGTATCTGCCACAGCATTCTCCACTGTATTGCCCGTGTAGAGAGCATGAAAGTGGATGCTTACCTTCACCAGAATTGGAGATACTGAATATGGCTTTCTTCTGGATGTTATATGCTTCCAGCTTTCTTCCTTCAGTTTGGAAAAGAGGCGATTGAGGGGCGATATGATAGAGGTATATAAAATCATGAATGGTGTGGAGAAAGTGAATATAGAAAAATTATTTACCTTTTCCCATAATACAAGAACTAGGGGACACCAAATGAAATTGATGGGTAGTGGGTTCAAAACTAATAAAAGGAAATTTTTCTTCACACAGCGCACAGTCAACCTGTGGAACTCCTTGCCCGAGGCGGCTGTGAAGGCCAGGACTCTATTAGGGTTTAAAAAAGAGCTTGATAAATTTTTGCAGGTCAGGTCCATAAATGGCTATTAGCCAGGGATAAAGTATGGTGCCCTAGCCTTCATAACAAGGGCAGGAGATGGATGGCAGGAGATAAATCACTTGTCTTCTGTTCTCCTTCTCTGGGGCGCCTGGCATTGGCCACCGTCGGCAGATGGGATGCTGGGCTTGATGGACCTTTGGTCTGACCCAGTATGGCCATTCTTATGTTCTTATGTTCCTTGTTTAGCACTGCCTTTGTTTGCTCCTCAGCCTGCTGTGTCTGCAGTACTAAATGCTCCCTTCAGTCAAGGAAGTCTTCATCTTCTCTGATGGACCAAGGGTTGATATTAGCACCTCGAGTCCTCTAATCTTCTCTTTGAAGATGGTAACCAGTCTGCACTTGGTTCAGACAAAATCCCTTCTATCTTGTGGGAGGAAGACAAATATGGCACATGCTATGCAGGTAATAGCGGCTGATTTGTCAGTAGACTTGTCACTATCCATTTTTTTTTCTTCAGAAAGTTCCCTCAGATGTTCAGTGCTGCCTTGAAGGGCAGAAGAGACATAGAACTAGAAGAAGGAGACAACCAGTCTGGGGCTCCCCTTACAGTGAACTCTCAGGCAAACTCCTTGTTAGCTGCTGCCCTATTTACTGCTCACAATGTTCACTGTGGCTGCCTTCTTAAGGCTGTTGGCTAGGCCTGGCTCAAAGCCTTGCCTCCAATCCAATCAGCCCTTGATGGCCCACATGGAACAAAGCACTCCCAATTCACACTTTTCAAACTTATCAAACTGCCAAACACACTGTCAAACTGCCCCTCTCTGAAAAACTGCAAAACAAATACTCAGACACCCAGACACTTGAATATTCAAACCACCATGTCAAAACACAGCCCTGCAAAAGCCACACTTACCTTAGCTCCTCTCAGATGTTTTTCCCAGGCAAACTCCCCGTTAGCTGCCGCCCTGTTCACTGCTCACAATGGTCACTTTGGCTGCCTTCTTAACATCATTGAAAACGACTGCGTGTAGCTTCAAATTCAAATTTAAAAGTTTGATTAAAGTCCAGTGTGGAAGAGCCATGTCTTAAAATCGAGTTTATTAGCCTCCAGAAGTGTATGTATCCCACAAAGCTACTCACTTACCTGCCATGTATGGCCACTTCCATCTCTGCTGCTCTCCAGCTGCACAGGAATTAGGTCACAGGAAGCCCGCAAATTTGAATTCATCACCAGTAACCCCTGAAAATATAAGATGTGCTCAGAGGCTAGAATTTCTTTTACCCATTGCATCGCACTGCATCAGTAACTATCACACAACATCAGTAGCCATTGCGTCGTACCCATCTCTTTCAATCATGAGTACTCAGGGTAGAGATCTGCCTAGCACTGCTCAGGGTCGCAAGAAAGCTCCAGGCTGGAGCCATCAGGAGATTCTAGATCTTCTTGCAGTTTGGGGAGAAGAATCAATAATGAGCAGATTTCAGGTGTCCAAGAAAAATGGGTGCACACATGATAAGATGTCGCAGTTGATGATTGCCAGAAGTTAGTCCCACGACTCTATGCAATGCCTGGTGAAAGTGAAAGAACTCCAGCAGGCATATCACAAAGTCAAGTAAGCCAACTGGTGGTATAGGTCCTCTCCAAAGACCTGCCACTATTATATGCATGTGCTTCTTGTTGGTGGTGGAGGGGGGGGCCTGAACATGTGGTCCACTCTTCCTTTTGACACTTGTGGAGGCACTGGTCTGGAGTCTGCAGTGAGCTGAGAGGAGCTGGGCAGGGAGAGGGGCTGGGCAGGAAGAAGAGGCCAATGGAGAAGAGGACTATGGCAACCAGCAGGGGCCCAAGGAAACTATTCCTGACAGCCCAAACATCTTCCCCATAGACCTGAAACTAGCCCCCTCTACTCCAGTCACCAAGTCCCCCGGACCAAGCTGCTTTGGTGAGTATTATTTTTTCTGAATGCTAGGTGGGTTGTGTCTGGATATAGGTATAGGTATGGGTACAGGTATAGGTTTTCTATGGAACTACACTCCTCAGAACGGCATGTCAATATTTCTCGGGATGGAGCACTTATCTTTTTTTGCAATCGCTTCATCCAGACACTCTTGTATGTTTGCACCATGCCAGGCAACCAGATAGCAGTCTGGCATCATGGCACCACACAGCATATTTGCAAATTTTCCAGGTTGTGGTCCCACAGGATGAGCATCTCTTTTTTTTCACTAACTGTTATTTTTAGGAGGATGATGTCTTCTTTGGCAACCTAAAGAAGCATGGGAATTGGGATAGCATTTCTTTGCAATGCTCCCTGCCTTTTTACATTATTTGAAGTGCATTGCCAATGACATGTCAGTCTCTCTGGGTCTTCTCCCCTCCCAGTTCCCTTCCCCCTGCCACATTTCCTTGCACTTCACAGGAATCCCTCCTGACCCAGCCAGCCCTGTGGCTGGAAGCAAAACCCTCTCCATCCTTCCCCCTTGTCACCTGGCTGCAGATCCTGCTACAGCAAACCAGCATGTCCAGCACAGGTGGGTTTTCCCTCCTTTTCACGGCCTTTTCTTCCCTGCTTAGGGTTGCTCCTGGGACTACTGAGAAAGTTTGTTTCCCCTGTCCCAGCAGATGGCTGGAAACTTCCCTCCGCAGCCCCCATGACTTTTCTTTTCATTTTTCAGGGATCTTTCCCTACCCTGCTGTCCAGGCAGCTGCAATGAACCCCTCTCCACCCTTCCCCCTCACCATGTGTCTGCCGGTCTCTGCGGACCCAGCTTCTTCTGGAGGATTACTGAAAGCAATTTTTCCCTGGCCTCAGGACACCATCCTGATTCCCCTGCTTTGCATACCCCAACCCTCTTGTAAAGCAGACGATTGCTTACCATGTCCACTAGGAAATGCTCTGAATAAATGAGGGCTTGTGCAATGCACACTTTGAATCCCATCCTTAAGAAGCCTCAAGCAGCCTTGCAAAAAAAGTTTTATTGATAGCACAGACAGAGTACTCATAATAGACAGGGGTGGAGGGCCATGATCACCTACGCTAATCAGCATGGCACTAATGAATGAATGAGACAGAGACCCATTCATTCCATGGGTAAGTGCTCTGTGTGAATTGTATTTAAATTTTGACCTTCACTTTTCAGCAGCCATCCCAAGCATGGGAAACAGGGCCAGGAAGTGCAAAAGGTCCAAGCAGGATCTTATCCCGCAAAATATGGAGCAGGCTCAAGCCAAAACCTTTGAAGCAAAAGAGACACAGCGCATTGGCAGCAGACTATACCAGAATGATGGCAGAATATGCTTGAGTTCCAGAGAGAGCAACTGATGCACCTGAAGGAGGAGGCAGCAAAGCTAATAATGGCAGTGACTGACCAAACAGAGGTCCTGCGATCCATGCTGCAGATGCAGAGGGACACTCAAAGCATCACTGAGGGCTCCGCTCACTGCTGCTTAGACTCCCCTGAATTTGGGTCTCCCACCCGATGTTGTCAGAGCCCCTGAATACAGGGAGGGAGGGCAAGGACAGCCTGCAACTCTAGCACCAATAGCCATTGCAAAAGGATGTTCCACCACCCTTGACAGCACTTCCTTTCCCTGACACTTAACCCTCTCTCTCCCGAAATAAACTTATTCTTTTAATGACAACCTCAGTGTGATTTTTTTTGGTACCCATGTGTGTTGGGGTGTATGTGAGGATTCACGGGAGATAGACAAGGTCCACAGAGGACTCATGGCACAGGGACCTGGGAAGGAGTAGAGGGGGTTGGGGCAGATAGCACAGCTGCTCAGTGCTACATCAAGGTCCACAGCAGACTCATGGCGCAGGGACCTGGGAGGGTGAAGGGAGCTGGGGTGAATAGCACAACTGCCTGTTGCTATGCCAAAGTCTGCAGAGAACTCACAGCATGGGGACCCAGGAAGGGGTGGAGGGGGCTGCATCAGGTAGGACAACTGCCTGGCGCCATTTAGGAAAATTTTAACCCTCCCTTCACCTCCATTCTTCTTCCCACAACTTAACCCCCTCCCACCAAGTAGCAACATTCTTTCTTTGAGAGCCACAGTATGATTTTTTGGTTCACATTTGGTGGAGAGCACAAATCATTTTGGGGAGTGGTGAGTGGTATTAAAACAGAGCAATACAGCACTACCTTGTGCCTGGCAGACCATTCATGAAGCTATGTTTCAAGGCCTCCCTGATTGCTGCAGACTTAGTATGGTTATTGGATAATGACTTCATAGGTGGCTGTGAATAAACCCTGCTCATGGCCTCAGCCTTGGAATGCCATACATTCATAAAGGTCCCCCTCCTGGACTCACAAATATTGTACAAAACACAGCATGCTGTAATCACAGTCAGAATGCTAGTTTCTGAAAGGTCCAAAGAGGTCTATCAGCATCTGAACCTCTCTTTTAAATGGACAAAGGTGTATTCCACCATCATTCTGTGCTTGCTCAGTCTGACATTAAAGTTATCCTGGTTGCTGCCAGGGGCCCCTGTGTAGGGTTTCAGAAGGTAAGGCAACAGAGGGTAAGCAAGGTTGCCCAATATTACTATAGACATCTCCATGTCACGAATCTGGATTTTCTGGCCTAGGAAAAAGCTTCCATTGAGGAGCTTTCTGCACAGCCCAGAATTTCTGAAGATGCTTTCATTTTGAACCTTCCCTGACCAGCCCACACTATCAGTGAAACAACCTTTGTGATTTACCAACACCATCAAGAAGCACCCCTTTCTGTTTATATACTCGGAGGCCAGCTGGGCTGGGGCCATGATAGGGCCATCTGTTACCGCTCCACAATTAGGAAACCCCAGGGCAGCAAAGCCATCCACTATGGCCTATACATTTCCCAGGGTCATAGTCTTCCTCAGGAGGTGCCAACAGAGTGCCCTGGCTACCTGCACCACCATGGCCCCCACTGTAAATCTGCCCACCCTAAATCGTTTTGACACTGGCCAGTAAATGTTGGGTGTTGCAAACTTCCACAGAGCGATTACCACTCACTTCAGGAGTGTTAAAGCTGGCCTCATTCTTGTGTTGCTGCAGTGCAGGGCAGGGGTCAGCACAACACAAAGTTCCATAAAAGTGAACTTATGCATGCAAAAGTTCTGCAGCCACTGCTGGTCATCCAAGGACTCTAAAATGATGTGGTTCCTCCACTATGTGCTGTTGCCATGCGTCCAAAACTGCTGCTCCATGGCCAGCAATGAACCCAGGGCAGCCAGTAGCTGAGAGTTCTTGGACTGCATTTGAGCAATTTCCTCTTCAAAATCTTGAACATCCTCATTCTCCACCATCATCTCCCTTTGTATTCAAAAGAAAAAGTGAACAATAGTCCATGAAGTTGCCACAGTGATGTGTGCAGTGACTTGAAGCATCTGAGGATCCATGAATGTGCTGGTGCTCTGACAGCAAAAATGACACAATCTCTCATTTATTTTTGTGTGGTTAGCTGAAGCTCTTAATTCTGGCACAGTGCTTTGCATTCTGGGATTGTGACATCAAATACCTACAAGCAGCTGCGGCAAATATATATATATATATATACACACACACATACAGCTTGTTGGTACAAAACCCACCGGAATGCAACAGAGCTAAGGCACTTTGGGATAGGTACCCACAGTGCACTGCTCATGCATTCAAACTTGGATAAGGCAATGGAGATGCAATAACTCAACATGATAAAACAGTGAGTCGAATTTCCAGAAGATTTGAGAACACTTAAATTTGAATTCATAAGAATGAGGTTAAAAAATGGAATTCATTAGAAGTTGAATTTATCTTGTAGTGTAGATGTAGCGAGTATTTAAAAATTAGGTAATTCCTCAGTGAATACACCTGCTTTGTTCAAAAATCAGCTTACTGGAAAGCCAGTCAAGAATGTTTGGGGTTGGCCTGTTTCTTTTTCTACCCGATATCCCAGTGCTTAGGCCAGATACCTAGGATGTAGAAACCTAATTTTGGATTAGAGGCTTAATCCCAGGTCTCTCCTATTCCACTTGAGTGTTCCAACCACTGAATGACAGAATCATTTTCTCACTTATTTTCTCTGAGGCCCAATGAATATTTAATACGACGTGAAATAGCTTCATGAGGAGCAACTGAGAGTGATTTACCTTGGAATACTCAATAACCTGGTGGTTAGGGCATGTTAATGAAGGAGTGGCCTGGGTTCAAGTCCTTACTCCTGATAAGGCAGAGCAGAGATTTAAAAACAGATCTCCAACTTTCTAGCAGGATGTCTTAGTTACTAGGGGCGGGTTTCTTCCTTTCCACTAGCTTCAACACCTAACTCAAAGAGAGGTTTTATAGAGATAAGAATACTGAATAGACATGGATGCCCAGCATCTGGGGGGAGGCCTAAGTACCCCCAATCATTTCCTACTAAGTAGCTTAGTGAATCCCTTTGCTAGACACCTAAGTCTTCCATTACAATGCACAAGAAGACTAGGTGCCTAACTTGTGGCTCTGAATTACAGTAGGCTGCAGGGGATTAGGTGTTAGGTACTGAACAGCCTCAGTACCAGAAAATTGGAAAAAGACAGCTGAATCCACAATTTTTCGAAAGCCATTTAGAAATACTGCAAAAATATGAAACACCAAGCTATCTATGGAAGAGGTAATCTGCAACCTATATAGCCTGATACCCTCATTCTGATCTCACACAAATGTACATCAGGAGTAACTCCACTGAAGTCCATGCAGTTACAAAGGTCTCCAACTGAAGTTAGATCTGAAGCTTGCCTCATGCTTTACAGCACCCATAGACGAACAACAGGGCATGAAATCAAAAGCAGAATACATCTTTTACTACCAGAAGAAAAATCAAGCTGTGGCAAAGAAAGAGTTGCAATTTTTTGTTATAAATGCTCTAGAAGAAAATCATAGTAGACTAGGAAATATATTAGTAAGAGTTTCCCTACCCTTCTCTTTTTTGGTAATATGAAACTTATTACACTCATCCCTCACTATACAAGCACAGTTGAGCTGTGTTTACACGTGCACACTACTTCGAAGTAGCGGCACTAACTTCAAAATAGCGCCCGTCGCGGCTACACACGTCGGGTGCTATTTTGAAGTTAACTTCGACGTTAGGCAGCGAGACGTCGAAGTTGCTAACCTCATGAGGGGATAGGAATAGCGCCCTACTTCGACGTTCAACGTCGAAGTAGGGACAGTGTAGACGATCCGCATCCCGCAACGTCGAAATTGCCGGGTCCTCCATGGCGGCCATCAGCTGGGGGGTTGAGAGACGCTCTCTCCAGCCCCTCAGCTCACTGGTGGCCGCGTGGAGCGGCCCCTTAAAGGTCTCCTCCCCCTCCCTACCTCTGCAGGAAGCTGAGGGAACGTGCAGGCTGCAGCCTGCACACGCGGCCAGTCTGCACCACCCACAGCCCCTGAGAGCTGCAATGGCCGCCCGGCAGCCCCCCCAGCGCCCCAGGGGACCCCCCCCCAAGGGGAGCCAGGGCAGCCAGCCCAGCCAGAGGGCCAGCCAGGCTGGGAAGCAGCAGTGGGGCCCCTTCTGGACGGAGGCCGAGCTGCGGGACCTGCTGGGGCTCTGGAGCGAGGAGGAGGTGCTCCAGGTAATGGGGAGCAAGAGGCGGAAAGCGGATGCGTTCGCTCGGCTGGCCGATGGTCTGGCTACCCGGAGTCACCCTGCCTGCACTCCTGATCATGTGAGGAGCAAGGTCAAGGAGCTGCGGCAGGGTTATGCCCGGGCCCGGGATGCGGCCAGCCGATCTGGGGCCGCCCCCGTCACTTGCCCCTTTTACAGGGAGCTCAGGGACATCCTGGGCTCCCGGCACACCTCCTCCCCTCCGGCTACCCTTGACACCTCGGCTGACGAGCCCGAGCAGGCCCTGCAGCCGGAGTCCGCCCCGGAGGCAAGCCCCGCACCCTGGGGGCCCCCCCCAGAGGCCATCCCCGGGACATCGCGGCAGGAGGAGGAGAAGGAGGAGGAGGGGGGCTCCTCGTCCGCAGAATCCAGCCTGCAGATCCTCCTCCTGCCATCCCGGAGCAGCAGCAGGGCCTCCGACCCCCGGGGATCTCCGGACCGTGGGAGCGGACTGACAGGTAGGTACCCCTCTCTGGTGGACACCCCTGGGCTTGAGGGGCGGGGGTAAGAGAGATGTGTCCAGGGCCCCTCACATGGCCATGGCCCCAAGGACACCAGGGCCATGGCCCTCACAGCACTGCAGCCATCAGCCCGTGCCCCCCCACACCCCGCATGACAGTGCCATGCCCCATCCCCGGGCCAGGGGGGAGCGGAAACTCGAGGGGCCCCCGGGCGGAGGGGGTGGGACACCCCACAGCAGCAGCATGTGATGGAGTGGGGGGAGTGCTAAAGGGAGACTCAGGCTACATATGAGCCACCCGAGCCGAGGAGCTCCCAGGGCCAAAGGAGGATCCTGGCGCTACAGCTGGCAGGTGACACCTCTGCCCTGAACAAACAGGAGGGAGGAGCCGAGCTGGCTTGGAATTGGGGGGCGAGAGCGGGGGCCACAGGTAGAGGCTACGGGAAGGGAGAGCTGGTAGGCAGCCAGCCTGAGGAGGGGGAAAGCTGCATCCCAGAGGGGCACCCCTTGGGGTCTTCTCCCCACGACGGGTTGGAAGGACTGTCTCTTCCGACAGCTGGTGCTGTCACTCCTGCCAGAAACTGGCCATCTGTGGCCTAAGAAACCTCTCCTGCTCTCAGACCCTGCGGGGTGAAGTGAGAGTCGCTCCCACCAGGGGACGGGGTGCAGGGCAGGGGGACCCCTGAACCCCATCCATCACAGCAGCATGTCCCGGGGACGGGGATGGGGAACCTGCAGCACAGGGCTGGGGGGACAAAGGCCACGGCTCGGGGCCCACACTAACGCCTGTCTCCATTCTTCTTCCCCCCCTCCTCTCCTGTGTCCTGCACCTGCACCATCCGAAGGACCGGAAGAGAGCACCGGCGAGGCGTCAGTCGTCCTGGAGAGCCCTCCGGGACCATCGCTCCAGGGCAGCCCCTCAGCCGAGGACCGACTGGCCCCACGGCGGGCTAGACGGCGGACCCCGCGCCTCCCACCGCCGCCGGCGACGTACCCCCAGCTGCTGGCCATCCTCCGTGGGCAGCTGGAGGTCGCGGAGCAGCAGCTGCAGCTGAAGGAGTGGGCGCTGGCCTGGTGCCAGGAGGCATGGGGGGCCTATATGCAGACTTTTAACCGCCTGGTGGACTACCTGGCTCACCATGCCGTGCCGGCCGACCCATCGCCTGCCCTGCCCGCTCCTGCAGCCCCACCACCAGCTGCTCCGCCTGTCGCCGGCCCGTCCGCCATCGCCCCGCCACCCACCCGCGAGGGCCAGAGCGCCGAGGGACCCCTGGAGCCACCTGACACTCGCCGGCCCCCATACCTTCCGGTCCAGCCTGCTCCCACCCAGCCACAGACCAGGCTGCGAGCACGGTGGGGCTGCCGGCCGGCCACGCCCAGTGCCGGGCTATAGGGGCGAAGGGCCCGGGATGTGGTCCCCCCCCCTTATATAGTTGGACCCGGTTTTTTTGTCCCCCCGTTTGCCCCGTCCCCCCCATGTAAATAGTTCTCCCCTTTCTCCTCCGTGGTTTTCTTTTTATTATTTATGGCACACAGTTGTTTCTTTGGATTATTTTATTTTTGTACATATTGCTTTGGTTGAACGTTTGTACCTAGTTTTCTGTTTGTGCTTCACATATTTATTTACACCCAAAAAAAAAGGTTCGGCAAGAAAAAAAAAAATTTACGTTCAGCCACAAGTGCGTGCTGTCATTTGTCCAGGACAAGTGGGGGGGGGGGGCGGTGGGGTGCTCCATGGTGTGGGCGGTGGGGCAGGAGTGTGGGGGAGGAAGGGGCGGGCAGTAGGGGGCCTGGGCAGAGTTCACCCCGCGGCCTGTTGGTCGAAGTGGGCCCGCAGGGCCTCCCAGACCTGGGTCCCCTCGGGGTCCACCTGCCGACTGGGGGCAGCAGGTGGCTGCACGTGTGCCCTGCCGGCTTCCACAGCCCAGCCCTGCAGAAAGGTCTCCCCCTTGCTCTGTACCAAATTGTGCAGGGCGCAGCAGGCACCCACAATCTGGGGGATGTTGTTGGGGCCCACATCCAGGCGGGTCAGGAGACATCTCCAGTGTCCCTTCAGGCGGCCAAATGAGCGCTCCACCACCTGGCACGCACGGTTCAGGCGCTCGTTGAAGCGCTCCTGGCTAGCGGAGAGATGGCCCGTGTAGGGGTGCATGAGCCACGGCCGGAGGGGGTATGCCGCATCTGCGATGACGCAGAAGGGCATGGTGGTGTCCCCCAGAGGGATCTCCCGCTGGGGGATGTAGGTCCCCGCCTCCAGCCGGCGGCACAGGCCCGAGTTCCGGAAAACCCGGGCGTCGTGGGTGCTGCCAGGCCAGCCCACGTAAATGTCCTGGAACCGTCCCCGGCTGTCCACCAAGGCCTGCAGGACGACAGAATGGTAGCCCTTGCGATTGAGGTATCGTCCGCCACTGTGATGCGGGGCACGGATGGGGATGTGAGTCCCATCCAGAGCCCCGAAGCAGTTGGGGAAGCCCAGGGTGGTAAAGGCAGCGATGGTGGCATCTGGGTCCCCCAGCCTCACGAGCCTGTGCAGGAGCATGACGTTGATGGCACGCACGACCTGCAGAGAAAGCACATGGGACGGCACCAATGAGGGGTGAGTAGGGTGTGCGTGGCCCTGCCCTGCCCTGCCCTGGCCCCCCTGCCCTGGCCCCCCTGCCCTGCCCTGCCCTGCTCTGGCCCCCCTGCCCTGGCCCCCCTGCCCTGCCCTGCCCTGCCCTGCCCTGGCCCCCCTACCCTGCTCTGGCCCCCTGCCCTGCCCTGGCCTCCCCCCATGGGTTCGCTTACCTCCATGAAGACAGCCCCGACGGTGGCCTTTCCGACACCAAACTGCTGCCCCACGGATCGGTAGCTGTCCGGAGTGGCCAGCTTCCAGACAGCGATGCCGACCCGTTTCTCCACAGGGAGGGCACGCCGCATGGCAGTGTCCTGGTGCCTGAGTGCGGGGGTGAGCCACTGGCACAGCTCCAGGAATGTCTGCCGGGTCATCCTAAAGTTCCTGAGCCACTGGTCGTCGTCCCACTCCCCAAGCACCAGCCGCTCCCACCAGTCGGTGCTGGTGGGGTAGCTCCACAGCCGCCGGCGTGTGAGGCGGGGGGTGGAGCGGGGTGCTGCAGGGGTAGGGGTTGAGCCCTGCTGCCCTGGGGGCATCTCCTCCCCTGGGGCAAGGAGGTGCTCAGCTGCCTCCCACATGGCATTGGTCAGGGCAAGCCCTGCTCCTGCCGAGAGGGCTGGGTGGACCTCTAGCTGCTGCTGCTGCTGCTGCTGCTGCTGCTGCTGGGGGTCCATGACTGCGGCGCCCGGGGTCTGTGTGCCTATGGCTCCTCAGACCGCGTGCTGTGCAGGCTGAGTGTATGTGGGAGGGGCCCTTTAAGGGAGCGGCTAGCTGTTGCCCCGGAAGCGCTAGTCCGCCCGTTGACCCTGTCTGCAGCTGTGCCTGGCATCCCTATTTCGATGTGTGCTACTTTGGCGTGTAGACATTCCCTCGCTGTGCCTATTTCGATGTTGGGCTGCACAACGTCGAAGTTGAACATCGACGTTGCCGGCCCTGGAGGACGTGTAGACGCTATTCATCGAAATAGCCTATTTCGATGTCGCAACATCGAAATAGACTACTTCGATGTAGGCTTCATGTGTAGACGTAGCCTTGGTTCCCAACTTTTTGTTCATAGGCAAAAACTAGTAAGAGGGGCACTAAATTCCTATTAAAATACGTGTAAAAGTCTCTGATTGGTTCCAAGTGCTCGGAGTGGCAGCAGGTGGTGCTGCTTTTGAAAGTAAGTGAACCTGGTGTTGGTAGGGAGGGGATTAAAGGTTGGGGGCAGTTTGGGGACATGAGTGGGAGGGAGGGTTAAAACATGGTGGCGGGTTGGGTCGGGGGTGGGGTTCAGACTGCTGCAGGTTGGATCTGTGGGGCTGGCAGCGGAGTTAAGGCTGTGATGGTTTTGGTCTGCGGGGCTGGCAGGGGTAGGCTGCAGCGGTTTAGGTGTGTGGGGCTGGGGTGGAGTTAGGGCTGCATTGGTTCGGGTGTGTGGGGCTGGCAGGGCATTTAAGTTGTAGTGGTTTAGTTGTGCACGGACGGCGGGTGGGTTTAAGTTGCAGCTGTTTGGGTGCATGGGGTCAGTGGTGGGGGGTGGAGATTTAAGTTGCCACGGTTCAGATGTGCAGGGGGTAGTGGGGGTTAAGTTGCAGTGGTTTGGTGTCTGCAGGGCCAGTGGTGGGTTGGAGCTGAGGCGGTAAGTCTCATATTAGCAGGGAGAGTTCCTTTGTCCAGTGAACAAAAGGTAAGTATGTGTGTCCCTCATTTAAGTGAGTACTCATAAATAAAGTACTCTTTTAAGGAGGGATGAGTGTAAATCCCACAAGCCACTAACAAAGTGCTGTTTCATGTGTGGGAGTTTTGCTATTCACTTCACTGGGAATAGCATTTACCTCTCAATGATCACATGGAAAAATCAAAGAATATCGGGGAAAGGAACTGAGACAAAAATGGTTTCAAAACCCTGATCTCTGAGGAAATGTTCAAAACTGGGAATGTTTAGGCTTGAGAAAAGATGGCTATGAGGTAAGAGAAAGGACCTGATATTACTCTTCACATATGTTCAGGTCTATGATAAAGCAAAAAGTAATAAGTTGTTCTCCATGTGCACTGACAGTAGGACAAGAAGTGAAGGGCATAATCTGCAGCAAGGGAGAGCTAAGATAGATATTAGGAAAAATTTTCTAGCCATGAGCATTGTTAAGCTCTGGACTAAGATCCCCAGAGAGATTGTGGAATCCCCATCATTAGAGATATTTTTAAGAACAGGTTGGACAAACACCAGTCCGGCATGGTCGAGGTTTACTTGGTCCTGCCTCAACACATTACATGGAATGGCTGACCTGCTGTGGTCCAGCCTGACAGTACTATAATTCTGCGGAAGTGGACAGCTTCTGTGACTGAAGTTCTCTGTTTATTCACAGGCCAGCTAACGGGCAGTGACTATTCAAACCTCCCCTGACCGTCCTCCCAACATTCCACAGCCTTGATTGGGAGTAACCATTCAGTGCTTGACATCTCTGCTGATGCTGTTACAGGTTGAATCTCTCTAATCTGGAATTCTCACATCCAGCAAACTCCACAATCTGGCATGATTTTAGTTAGCCAGATGATCACTTATCTTGGGTGTGGCCAAGTTTTCCATAAGAACATAAGAACGGCCATACTGGGTCAGACCAAAGGTCCATCCAGCCCAGCATCCTGTCTGCCGACAGTGGCCAGTGCCATGTGCCCCAGAGGAGGTGAACCAAAGACAATGATCAAGCGATTTGTCTCCTGCCATCTGTCTCCAGCCTTTGACTAAAGGCTAGGGGCACCATACTTTACCCTTGGCTAATAGCCATTTATGGACCTAACCTCCAAAAATTTATCAAGCTCTATTTTAAACTCTGTTAGAGTGCTGGCCTTCACAGCCTCCTCCAGCAAGGAGTTCCACAGGTTGACTGTGAGCTGTGTGAAGAAAAATTTTCTTTTATTAGTTTTGAACCTACTACCCATTAATTTCATTTGGTGTCCTCTAGTTCTTAAATTATGGGAACAAGTAAATAACTTTTCAATATTCACTTTCTCCACACCATTCATGATTTTATATACCTCTATCATATCTCCCCTCAGTCTCCTCTTTTCTAGACTGAAAAGTCCCAGTCTCTCTAGCCTCTCTTCATATGGAACCCTTTCCAAACCCTCAATCATTTAAGTTGCCCTTTTCTGAACTTTTTCTAATGCCAGTATATCTTTTTTGAGGTGAGGAGACCACATCTGCACGCGGTACTCAAGATATGGGCGTACCATAGTTTTATATAGGGGAAGTATGAAATCCTTCATCTTATTTTCTTTCCCTTTTTTAATAATTCCTTGCATCCTATTTGCTTTACTGAATGCCGCTGCACACTGCGTGGATGTTTTCAGAGAACTATCCAGTATAATTCCAAGATCCCTTTCCTGATCTGTTGTATCTACATTTGCCCCCATCACATTGTATGTATAATTGGGGTTATTTTCCCAATGTGCATTACCTTACACTTACCCACATTAAATTTCATTTGCCATTTTGCTGCCCAGTCACTCAGTTTGCTGAGATCTTTTTGAAGTTCTTCACAATCTACTTTGGTTTTGACTATCCTGAACAGCTTGGTATCATCTGCAAACTTTGCCACCTCATTGCTTACCCCTTTCTCTAGATCACTGATGAACAAGTTGAACAGGATTGGTCCCAGGACTGACCCTTGGGGAACACCACTAGTTACCCCCCTCCATTTTGAAAATTTACCATTTATTCCAACCCTTTGTTTCCTGTCTTTTAACCAGTTTCCAATCCATGGAAGGATTTTTCCTCCTATCCCATGACCACCTAATTTACATAAGAGCCTTTGGTGAGGGACCTTGTCAAAGGCTTTCTGGAAATCTAAGTATACTATGTCCACTGGATCCATGGTCCCATAAAGTTTGTTTCCAACCACGTGTCCTGGGTCTCAGTCTTCTGTGCTGTTATTTAGCTATAATTTAACCCCTAAATGTCTCCTCAGAGTGCATTAAGCAGTGGAAATGTTGGTAATGTGCCAGAAAGTGTTGCCCTTGCATCATCCAGCACCAATCAGGTCCCAAGAGTGTTGGATGAGAGATATATCTATTCATCTCACAGAACTGAAAGAGACCTTCAGAGGTCATTGATTCCAGTCCCCTGCCTCACATCAGGATCTATCACCATCCCTGATGGATTTTTTTTAAAATGTATTTGTGCTAGGTCCCTAAAAGACCCCTTTGACAATTGAGTTCACAACCGTGGGTTTAGCAGGCCAAGGCTCAAACCACTGATCTATCACTCACCATAGCAAGCATCAACTGTATGAGTGATTTCTGTGTGGTGGACAGTTGTGCACTTGGAATAACTTCCAAGCAACACATATATCAATGAGCAACCAATAGTTAGAAACAACTTTTAGTTACTATTAATGCAACTATTTGAAGAGGACAGATTGAAGTGGGCAGTTAGGGTTTCAGTCCTGAGGGTTGCTAAGCACCCTCAATTCCCACCATCTTCACTGGCACTTTAGAGCACTAAGTACCTTGCAGGATTGCTCCTGCAAACTTGAGAGGCCTTTCAGCCATCCAAACCCTTGTATGATTGATAGTTCATGATAACTGTTCTAAGTGCTCAAAGCACTTGGAGGGAAACAGTAGTATGCAGCAGTGATAGGGTAAGGAATTGAATAGAGTAAGAATAATTTTCAAACAGTAAAGTATCTAACATACTTTACAGTCTTCCCCTCTCCCCCATATTAATCTTAGCTCTGTAATGACAAATGTTAAGACAGTGCCATCTAGCAAAGACAGTACACAATGAACAGATGTGTTAAAAGGCTGATTGACCTGTGCTGTGTTTGTGATTGTGAAATTATTTCAAAGTGAAGTTTTATTCAAAATCAGAAATATGTTTAAACATTTAGAAAACGATGAATATTTTCAGGCACTACAACAAATTGCACACAGATGAAAAAGAACAGGTCACTCAACCACACTTCACATATTAGCATTTATTATTTGCTGTAGCAGCTAGGATCCCTATTCCTATGGATCACATTTTCCTATGTGCTATGCCAAAAAAAAAAGAAGGTTGTGATACCTTTATTCCAATTGTGTACTGCTATACACCACAAGCAATCCTATGATTTCAGATGAACTACTCATGGTATAAAGCACAATTCAATGTGAAAAAGGGCATCACAATCCTGCCATAAGTTATCCGTGTATTTATGTCTCTCTAGAGTTTTTCCTTTTTCTGTTTACAACAGCCAGAAGAAATAACATTATGATACACCTCTCTTTAGAACCCCAAAATAACAGGAACAGCTAAACCTTAGACTTCTCAATTTAATATCATAAAGATATATGCCCAGCTATTGCCTTTTCTGATGAGCCATCGGCTTTAGTATTTCAAAAAAGAAATATTTTATATGGTCATTTCTAAGATTTACCAGTAAAATTCCTTAGTAGAAGGTGCATTCCTTATTGTTTTGCATGGGTGTTATCATGACATAGTATAACAACCCATTTCTATGTTTGTATAATTAATTCTAGTATTCAGCCCACCACGTATTTATAACGTCTTAAAGAAAAGCTCTTTCAAGTGTTGAACTGCCTCTGATTGTTGATCCTCTTTTCAACCATTTATCTAGAGACCATTACAAACTCACAGGCAGGCGTAACATATTCCAGTCAATAGAGGGAGGGGTATTCACACATATGCTGGATCATACACAAGAGGAAAAAGTTTTGTTAGTTTAAGATTTTTTGACCCCTACTGCAGAACACTCCAATGAAATAAAGGAGGAAATTAAGATAACCAACTATCCAGGAATTGAACCAGTGATGCACAAAAGTGAATGAGTCCACGAGCTTTTTACCTTAATTTATAGTAATTTAAAATCTGCCTAACTTCAATATTTTCGGTAAGCCCCTTGTATTCATTTCATGAACTTCAAATTAACTTGTGTGAATTGTATAGCATCCTCAATAAGCTATATGGAGCTCTTGAACGGAAATTTGTAATTAGTATCTTTGTTAACTTCTTGTACACTGTGTTAGCTCAGCAAGTTTGTGATTTCAGCAAAATCATTATTTCAATTCTCCTGTTAGCCCTGTGAAAACCACAATTTATTGAGTAGCAGGAATGACTTTCAGAATTCAGCTGAGATGCAAGGTAAAAAGGAGAATCATTGTAGGCTAACAGTCTTATCATGTTAGAGCTCTCAGGGATCCTCACTGCATTTCTCTCAACTAGTAGCACGAAGATTCTTTTTTAAGCCGGGGGGGGGGAACTTTCCTGGGGATAAAAGATGAGTTGCAAGAACCCCTACTATGTAAGTTATAGTAAGTACAGGAATTGCCATACTGCATCAAAACCAGGGTCCAGCCCAGGGATTGATCCAAAGGACAACAAAGTCAATAGAAAGACTCCTACTGAATTAAATGTGCTGTAGCTCAAATCCTAGTTCAATATCCTGTCTAAAATCATGATCCATGCCAGATGCTTCAGAGTAAAGTGCAAAACACCCCATAACAGGAATATGGAGAGTAATCTGTACCCCCTCATACCCTGCGAAGGTTTCACTTTAACACAGAGGAAACAGTTTCACCATATAAAAATCACTTTGTGGCAGATTGATCAAATGTCTGTGGTTATGTTCCCTGTAACTGTATGATGTATTTATGTTGACTAACTGAAATTTACATTACATTAGAAAATATATCTAATGTAACAGGAAAGTAAGTTATTTTAACTTGATCTGGTTTTTAAAATTGTCAAAACATTATTCCAAATATACCACATTAAAACAAAGTAAACATGTGACATACGGGCTACGTCTACACGTGCACCCTACATCGAAGTAGCTTATTTCGATGTTGCGACATCGAAATAGTCTATTTCGATGAATAACGTCTACACGTCCTCCAGGGCCGGCAACGTCGATGTTCAATTTCGACGTTGCGCAGCCCGACATCGAAATAGGCGCAGCGAGGGAACGTCTACACGTCAAAGTAGCACACATCGAAATAGGGATGCCAGGCACAGCTGCAGACAGGGTCAACGGGCGGACTAGTGCTTCTGGGGCAACAGCTAGCTGCTCCCTTAAAGGGCCCCTCCCACATACACTCAGCCTGCACAGCACGCGGTCTGACGAGCCACATAGGCACACAGACCCCGAGCGCTGCAGTCATGGACCCCCAGCAGCAGCAGCAGCAGCAGCAGCTAGAGGTCCACCCAGCCCTCCCGGCAGGAACAGGGCTTGCCCTGGCTCTTGTCATGTTGGGGGCAGCTGAGCACCTTCTTGCCCCAGGGGAGGAGATGCCCCCAGGGCAGCAGGGCTCAGCCCCTACCCTTGCAGCACCCCGCTCCACCCCCCGCCTCACACGCCGGCGGCTGTGGAGCTACCCCACCAGCACCGACTGGTGGGAGTGGCTGGTGCTTGGGGAGTGGGACGACGACCACTGGGTCCGCCACTTCAGGATGACCCGCCAGACATTCCTGGAGCTGTGCCAGTGGCTCACCCCCGCACTCAGGCACCGGGACACTGCCATGCGGCGTGCCCTCCCTGTGGAGAAACGGGTCGGCATCGCTGTCTGGAAGCTGGCCACTCCGGACAGCTACCGATCCGTGGGGCAGCAGTTTGGTGTCGGAAAGGCCACCGTCGGGGCTGTCTTCATGGAGGTAAGAGAACCCACAGGGGGAGGCCAGGGCAGGACAGGGGGGCCAGGGCAGAGCAGGGGGGCCAGGGCAGGGCACGGCAGGGCAGGGGGGGCCAGGGCAGGGCAGGGCAGGGCAGGGCAGGGGGGCCAGGGCAGGGCAGGGGAGCCAGGGCAGGGCAGAGCAGGGCAGGGGGGCCAGGGCAGGGGAGCCAAGGCAGGGGGGCCAGGGCAGGGCAGGGCAGGGGGGCCAGGGCAGAGCAGGGCAGGGCAGGGGAGCCAGGGCAGGGCAGGCCAGGGGGGCCAGGGCAGGGCAGGGCAGGGTAGGGGAGCCAGGGCAGGGCAGGGCAGGGCAGGGGGGCCAGAGCAGGGCAGGGGAGGGTAGGGGAGCCAGGGCAGGGCAGGGCAGGGCAGAGCAGGCCAGGGGAGCCAGGGCAGGGCAGGCCAAGGGGGCCAGGGCAGGGCAGAGCAGGGCAGGGGGGCCAGGGCAGGGCAGGGGAGGGTAGGGGAGCCAGGGCAGGGCAGGGCAGGGCAGAGCAGGCCAGGGGGGCCAGGGCAGAGCAGGGCAGGGGGGCCAGGGCAGGGCAGGGCAGGGCCATGCACACCCTGCTCACCCCTCATTGGGGCTGTCCCATGTACTTTCTCTGCAGGTCGTGCGTGCCATCAACTCCATGCTCCTGCACAGGCTCGTGAGGCTGGGGGACCCACGTGCCACTGTCGCCGCCTTTGCCACCCTGGGCTTCCCCAACTGCTTCGGGGCTCTGGATGGGACTCACATCCCCATCCGCGCCCCGGACCACAGTGGAGGCCGATACCTCAACCGGAAGGGCTACCATTCAGTCATCCTGCAGGCCTTGGTGGACAGCCGGGAACGGTTCCAGGACATTTACGTGGGCTGGCCTGGCAGCACCCACGACGCCCGGGTGTTCCGGAACTCGGGCCTGTGCCGCCGGCTGGAGGCGGGGACCTACATCCCCCCAAGCGGGAGATCCCTCTGGGGGACACCACCATGCCCTTCTGCATCATCGCGGATGCGGCCTACCCCCTCCGGCCGTGGCTCATGCGCCCCTACACGGGCCACCTCTCCGCCAGCCAGGAGCGCTTCAACCAGCGCCTGAACCGTGCGCGCCAGGTGGTGGAGCGCTCATTTGGCCGCCTAAAGGGACGATGGCGATGTCTCCTCACCCGCCTGGATGCCAGCCCCAACAACATCCCCCAGATTGTGGGTGCCTGCTGCGCCCTGCACAACCTCGTGGAGAGCAAGGGGGAGAGCTTTTTTCAGGGCTGGGCCGCCGAGGCCGGCAGGGCACACCTCCAGCCACCTGCTGCCCCCAGTCGGCAGGTGGACCCAGAGGGGACCCGGGTCCGGGAGGCCCTGCGGGCCCACTTCGACGACCAGGCCGTGGGGTGAACTCTGCCCAGGCCCCCTACTGCCCGCCCCTTCCTCCCCCACACTCCTGCCCCAACGCCCACACCATGGAGCACCCCACCGCCCCCCCCCCGCCACTTGTCCAGGAGAAATGACAGCATGAACTTGTGGGTGAACGTAAATGTTTTTTTTGTCCTCACGAATTTTTTTTTTTTTAAATAAAAAAATATATATATGTGAGACAGAAACCAAAAAGGAGGGACAAACATTCAACAAAACCAAGATGGGCACAAATAAAACTATGTACAACAATAAAAATGAAAGCACTGTGCACCATCAAAAGAAAAACAAAAAGCAGGCAGGAGAACGGGGAGAACTATGTACAGGGGGGGACGGGGCAAACAGGGGAAACACCCACACCACCCACCCAGTCCCCAAAGTCTGTCCAACAAGGGGGCGGGCCACGTCCTGGGCCCCTCGCCCCTACAGCCCAGCAGTGGGCGTGCCCGGCCGGGAGCTCCGCCGGGCTTGCAGTCTGGTGCGTGGCTGGGTGGGAGCGGGCTCCACCGGAAGGTAGCGGCGCCGGCGAGTCGCGGGTGGCTCCAGGGGTCCCTCGGCGCGGTGGCCCTCGCGGGGAGGTGGTGGGGCGACGGCGGACGGCCCGGCGACGGCTGGAGCAGCCGGTGGTGGGGCTGCAGGAGCGGGCATGGCGGGCGGTGTCGCTGCCGGCACGGCATGGCGGGCCAGGGAATCAATCAGCCGATTGATGGTATCCAGAAAGGTCCCCCATGCCTCTCTGCGCCAGGCCAGCGCCTGCTCCTGCAGCCGGAGGTGCTGCTCCGAGACCTCCAGCTGCCGGCGGTGGATGGCCAGCAGCTGGGGGTCTGTGGCCGCCGCCGGTAGCAGGCGCGGGGTCCGCTGTCTGGCCCTCCGCGGGGCCGGTCGTTCCTCGGCCGAGGGGCTGCCCTGGGGCGAGGGTCCCGGAGGGGTCTCCGGGACGACCGATGCCTCGCCGGCGCTCTCTTCCGGTCCTTCGGATGCTGCAGGTGCAGGTGCAGGACACAGGAGAGGAGGGGGGGAAGAAGAATGGAGACAGGCGTTAGTGTGGGCCCCGAGCCGTGGCCTTTGTCCCCCCAGCCCTGTGCTGCAGGTTCCCCATCCCCGTCCCCGGGACATGCTGCTGTGATGGATGGGGTTCAGGGGTCCCCCTGCCCTGCACCCCGTCCCCTGGTGGGAGCAACTCTCACTTCACCCCGCAGGGTCTGAGAGCAGGAGAGGTTTCCTAGGCCACAGATGGCCAGTTTCTGGCAGGAGTGACAGTACCAGCTGTCGGAAGAGACAGTCCTTCCAACCCGTCGTGGGGAGAAGACCCCAAGGGGGGCCCCTCTGGGATGCAGCTTTCCCCCTCCTCTGGCTGGCTGCCTACCAGCTCTCCCTTCCCCTAGCCTCTACCTGTGGCCCCCGCCCTCGCCCCCCAATTCCAAGCCAACTCGGCTCCTCCCTCCTGTTTGTTCAGGGCAGAGGTGTCACCTGCCAGCTGTAGCGCCAGGATCCTCCTTTGGCCCTGGGAGCTCCTCGGCTCGGGTGGCTCATATGTAGCCTGAGTCTCCCTTTGGCACTCCCCCCACTCCATCGCATGCTGCTGCTGCGGGGTGTCCGACAGCCTCCGCCTGGGGGCCCCTCGAGGTTCCGCTCCCCCCTGGCCCTGGGATGGGGCATGGCACTGTCATGCAGGGTGGCAGGGGGCAGGGGCTGATGCCTGCAGTGCTGTGAGGGCCATGGCCCTGGTGTCCTTGGGGCCATGGCCATGTGAGCGTGTGGGGGGCCCTGGACACATCTCTGTTCCCCCCGCCCCTCAAGCCCCAGGGTGTCCACCAGAGAGGGGTACCTACCTGTGGGTCCGCTCCCACGGTCCGGAGATCCCCGGGGGTCGGAGGCCCTGCTGCTGCTCCAGGATGGCAGGAGGAGGATCTGCAGGCTGGAATCGGTGGAGGAGGAGCCCCCCTCCTCCTCCTCCTCCTCCTCCTGCTGTGATGTCCCGGGGATGGCGTCCGGGGGGGGACCCCGGGGTGCGGGGCTTACCTCCGGGGCGGAGCCCGGCTGCAGGGCCTGCTCGGGCTCGTCAGCCGAGGTGTCAAGGGTGGCCGGAGCGGAGGAGGTGTGCCGGGAGCCCAGGATGTCCCTGAGATCCCTGTAAAAAGGGCAAGTGACGGGGGCGGCCCCAGATCGGCTGGCCGCATCCCGGGCCCGGGCATAACCCTGCCGCAGCTCCTTCACCTTACTCCGGACATGGTCCGGAATGCGGGCAGGGTGACCCCGGGCAGCCAGGCCATCGGCCAGCCGAGCGAACGCATCCGCGTTCCGCCTCTTGCTCCCCATTACCTGGAGCACCTCCTCCTCGCTCCAGAGCCCCAGCAGGTCCCGCATCTCGGCCTCCGTCCAAGAGGGGCCCCGCTGCCGCTTCCCAGATTGCGTGGCCCTCTGGCTGCCCTGGCTCTGTGGCTCCTCTTGGGGGGGGTCCCCTGGGGGCGCTGGGGGGGCTGCTGGGCAGCCATGGCTGCTGTCAGGGGCTGAGGGCTGTGCAGGCTCGCCGCCGCGTGTGCAGGCAGGAGCCTGCACGTTGCCTCAGCCTCCTGCAGTCAGGGCGGGGGAGGGGACCTTTAAGGGGCCGCTCCACGCGGCCACCAGTGAGCTGCGGGGCTGGAGAGAGCGTCTCTCAACCCCCCCAGCTGATGGCCGCCATGGAGGACCCGTCAATTTCGACGTTGCGGGACGCGGATCGTCTACACTGTCCCTACTTCGACTTTGAACGTCGAAGTAGAGCGCTATTCCTATCTCCTCATGAGGTTAGCGACTTCGAGGTCTCGCTGCCTAACGTCGAAGTTAACTTCGAAATAGCGCCTGAAGCGTGTAGACGTGACGGGCGCTATTTCGTAGTTAGTGCCGCTACTTCGAAGTAGCGTGCACGTTTAGACGTAGCTACTGAATTCAATTATGATCTGCACTACATCAACGCAGGACAAATGGGAACCAGCTGCGCTTCCTCAGTTTTGGGGCCAGTGTTAGAATCATAGAATCATAGAAGAGTAGGACTGGAAGGGACCTCGAGAGGCCATCGAGTCCAGCCCCCTGCGCTCATGGCAGGACCAAGCACTTTCTAGACCATCCCTGAAAGCCATCTATCTAACCTCTTCTTAAATAGCTCCAGTGATGGAGATTCTACCACCTCCCTTGGCAATTCGTTCCAGTGTTTGATCACCCTGACAGTTAGGAACTTTTTCCTAATGTCCAACCTGAACCTCCCCTGCTGCAATTTCGGTCCGTTGCCTCTTGTTCTATCCTCAGAGGCAAGGAAGAACAAGTTCCCTCCCTCTGCCTTATGACATCCTTTTAGATACCTGAAAGCTGCTATCATGTCCCCCCTCAATCTTCTCTTTTCCAAACTAAATAAGCCCAATTCTTTCAGCCTTTCTTCGTAGGTCATGTTCTCTAGACCTTTGATCATTCTCATTGCTCTCCTCTGGACCCTCTCCAATTTCTCCACATCCTTCCCGAACTGCGGTGCCCAGAACTGGACACAATACTCCAGCTGAGGCCTAACCAGCGCAGAGTAGAGCGGGAGAATGACTTCTCCTGTCTTGTTCACAACACACCTGTTAATGCATCCTAGAATCATGTTTGCCTTTTTCGCAACAGCATCACACTGTTGACTCATATTTAGCTTGTGGTCCACTATAACCCCTAGATCCCTTTCTGCTCTACTCATTCCTAGGCAGTCCTTTCCCATTCTGTATGTGTGACACTGATTGTTCCTTCCTAAGTGGAGCACTTTGCATTTGTCCTTATTAAACTTCATCCTGTTTACCTCAGCCCATTTCTCCAGTTTATCCAGATCCTTTTGAATGATGATCCTATCCTCCAAAGAAGTTGCAACCCGTCCCAGCTTGGTATCATCTGCAAACTTAATAAATGTACTTTCTATGTCAATATCTAAATCGTTAATGAAGATATTGAACAGAACCGGTCCTAAAACAGACCCCTGTGGAACCCCACTAGTTATACTTTTCCAGCAGGATTGAAAACCATTAATAACTACTCTCTGGGTACGGTTATCCAGCCAGTTGTTCACCCACCTTATAGTAGCCCCATCTATGTTGTATTTGCATAGTTTATTGCTAAGTATATTATGTGAGACCGTGTCAAATGCTTTACTGAAGTCTAGGTATACCACATCCACCGCTTCTCAACAGTGGCCACAGTATAATTTAGAGCAACTCCAACGGCAGCACCACTCTGATCGTGCTTCCTTCTCGCCCTGTTGTTCTCAAAACTCATAGGAGCTATTTTGGTTCTACTTCCACTGTGTTCTTCCTCTACACCAACGTAATCTCTAAATCTGAATGTAAAAATGGGAAAGGAATTATATACAACAAATATATAACAGTTACACTCATGTGAAGGTTTACAGTCCTTTCTCTTCAACAATGTACCTAACCTTCAATGTACACATTTATTTTAAACATTCTTTTCTGAGCTGGCAATGGGTAGACCTCTGCTGCCAACAGCTCTTCATGCTGAATAACATTAGTTTCTCAATATGATGACTGCTGCTTATATTTGGACTAAGCCTGTAAAAAATTTGTCCGCGTAGATCCATTCCTCCATCTACAGTTCCAATGGTAACAGAGAGGGAGCCGTGCTAGTCTATATACTATCAAAACAAAAAAGCAGTCAAGTAGCACTTTAAAGACTAACACAATAATTTATTAGGCGAGCTTTCTGTCCCACAAAAGCTCGCCTAATAAATTATTGTGTTAGTCTTTAAAGTGCTACTTGACTGCTTTTTTGTTTTTACAGTTCCAATTGTGTCTATGCTAGCAGATTGGATGACAGGCTCAGGGATATAGACAATACTCTGGTGGACTGTTTGTAACAATTTATCAACCTTTTTGCAAAAAAGTCAAGTTTTTTCATTTTATTTCAAGAAATAAAATATTAACACAACATTTTTTCCAGTACTACTCCCACAGCAAAGCAAAACCCAGCTACACGTACTGTTCTGGTTAGGCATAATACAGTAAAAAGTTGTGATTCTCAGGGACATTTCTTGTCAAGTTTTAGCATTGTCATAATTAGTCAGCTTTGTAAGCACACTGAGCTTAGGAAATGCACAGAAACAAGTGCATAAAGAAGGTGAATTTATTTGGCATAAAAATAATAGTTTTCTAAGTTACTTCTGTAATGGCCTGATTTTTTTTAAAATAGTACATACATAGGACCTCCACTAGTTACATGGAAAACATTCTATTTTCTCTCACAACGGTAATACTAAAAAGGCAAAAAAAGCATATATGTGACCTACATACTACACTGGCCTCTTTGTAAAATAAAGTGTGTAGAAATTCCACTACTTAACTCAAAAAAGTAAAGATAGAAAAGATAAACTCTAGAAATAAAGCTAGTGAGACAAATTCTTCTATTTGGACAAAGAAGTTAACTGGAAAAAAAGGAAAAAGTCATAATGAACCAAATTGGACTCCAAAATTGCAATCACTTGCTTTCACATAACACAGCAAACAGGCAGAATGTACCTGTGAATAATCTGAGTCCCTGTGCTAGAGATGGCAGTTCCCTAAGGGAGCTAGACACACCACTTAGGTAAGGAAAAACAATTTCCTGTGTTTCATATTGAGTAGGTGAGAATCCTTGCCTAAGTAAACTTACTGATATGACTGACCATTGAGTCTATATTTAATCAAAAATACCCATCATAGTTACATAACACTTGTATCAGTTGTAGGTATCAGTCACAAAAACCATTGTGAAAACAAATTGAACTTCTCTAGTCCAGCACTCTCTCGTCTGGTAACATCCGTATTACAACATGATTTTAGTAGCCAAATGACTACTTATCGTGGGTGTGGCCAAGTTTCCTGTGATACCGTAAAGTCTGGTTACAGCCACCAGTTCTGGCTCTCAGTGTTTGTGCTATTATTTAGCTGTAATTTACCCTTAAATGTCCTCTAAGAGTCCAGTAGGCAGTGAAAGTGTTGGTAAAGCTGCTAGACAATATTGACCCACCATGGTCTGGCTAATTCTCTCATTCAGCACCAGTCAGGTCACTGGACTACAGGGGTTCAACCTGTATTAGTTTATTTGTATGGCTGTGGAGAGTTTGGATCTGTCTCTTTTTTATTCCATTCCTTTAGTGCTCACAGAGCCTTGCTTTTTCTCCTGTAGACTGATGCATTTCTTTGCTACTGTGTTGCTTATTTTGTATTTTTTCCACCTCTCAGGATTTTAAGCATCCATGGCCGTGTCTACACTAGCCCCAAAATTTGAAATGGCCATGCAAATGGCCATTTCGAAGTTTACTAATGAAGTGCTGAAATACATATTCAGTGCTTCATTAGCATGAGGGCAGCTGCGGCACTTTGAAATTGACGCGCCTCGCCGCTGTGCGGCTCGTCCCGATAGGGCTCCTTTTCGAAAGGACCCTGCCTACTTCAAAGTCCCCTTATTCCCATGAGCAGATGGGAACAAGGGCACTTCGAAGTAGGCAGGGTCCTTTCAAAAAGGAGCCCCATCGGGACGAGCCGTGCGGCGGCGAGGCACATCAATTTCGAAGTGCCGCAGCCGCCCGCATGCTAATGAAGCGCTGAATATGTATTTCAGCACTTCATTAGTAAACTTCGAAATGGCCATTTGCATGGCCATTTCGAAGTTTGGGGCTAGTATAGACACGGCCCACAAGTAATAAAGACAGACAGATAGTTGTGTTAGTCTGTATTCCATCAAAACAAAAAAGCAGTTATGTAGCACTTTAAAAACTAACAAAATAATTTATTTGGTGATGAGCTTTAATGGGACAGACCCACTTCTTCAGATCGTAGCCATACCAGAACAGACTCAATATGTAAACCACAGAGGTCCAAAAATGAAAAACAAATAATAAAGTAATAAACTTCACGCTGCATAGTCTGAATATATGAAGCACTAATCTCTTCCTGTAAGACTCCTGATCAGTTAGTACAGTTATTTAAGCCATTCCAGATGGTGACTGGGATGTGCACCAGACAAATATGCAGCAGCCATCCTGAATATGAAGAACGTAAGTAGGAAGTCATGTCCATATCCCAATAAATGCATCAACATTCATGTTACCCATCTCTAATGACTTATGTATAGCAAAAATTCAACTTGTTTAGTTTCATCTTTTCCAACATGTCACTCTACTCCTTCTCACGCCTCCCCCATGGCTGTGAGGCACAGGATATCGTTAAAACGGTTACAACATTGCCAACACTAAGCTGTCATCGTAATATATTGTATAGTCCCTACACAATGCGGTCAGTAGAAAGCTGTGATGTTCCAGGCCTTTTTTTTAGAAACTTGGTAGCATGCAAAGTGTATTACAACTCACCCCATTCAACGAGTACTTCAGCCACTAGGCTTTGTAGCTGCGTTTTCAGTAATCATTTGCACAGGCAGCTCAGATGAAAGGTTTAGGAACCAGACCAACAGAAATGGTGTTTGCAACTCCTCCCATGGACAATAACTTTAGTCAACTAATGACAGTCCAGCAGAGGGCTGTAAAGATAATATCTGTCCTGTTGGCATGGATTTATTATTTTTATTACCTTAGTCTCCAAAGTTGCCATTCTAGATCAGGGCCTTGTTCTGTTAAACACATAGGCAGACACATTCCCCACCCCAAAGACTTAACAAAGTAATTTGAAGCCAGATGCAAGCAGCGAGGCCAACAAACAGGAGGAAGTCACAAGGTAATACAACTAGATCATGATCTTACAAAGATTAGCCTAGTTGTTCACATCCCACCCACAAGTACTCTCAAACCATTGATCGTCACTCCATATTCCCCTGCCACAAGCCTGTCCTGGTGCTTCCCAACTCCAGTAACCATGATACTCCCCTAGTTTCTCCCCAAAAACTGCAACCCACACATTACCCTTATTTCCTTTTATACCTGTGACCCTCCCACTGCCAGCTCACTTGCCCTCTCTGTTCTCCATAGCCCTCTTCCTGTTATCTTATGCACAACATGATACTCCCCCACAGCTCACTCACCTTTCCTTGCCCCACTTTTTCTTCCTTCTCTCTAGACATTACGATTTCCTCTTCACCTTGCTGCTGGAGTAGGCTACGTCTACACGTGAAGCCTACTTCGAAGTAGCTTATTTCGATGTAGCGACATCGAAATAGCCTATTTCGATGAATAACATCTACATGTCCTCCCGGGCTGGCAACGTCGATGTTCAACTTCGACGTTGCGTGGCACCACATCGAAATAGGCGCTGCGAGGGAACGTCTACACACCAAAGTAGCACACATCGAAATAAGGGTGCCAGGCACAGCTGCAGACAGGGTCACAGGGCGGACTCAACAGCAAGCCGCTCCCTTAAAGGGCCCCTCCCAGACACAGTTGCACTAAACAACACAAGATACACAGAGCCGACAACTGGTTGCAGACCCTGTGCATGCAGCATGGATCCCCAGCTGCCGCAGCAGCAGCCAGAAGCCCTGGGCTGAGGGCTGCTGCACACGATGACCATAGAGCCCCGCAAGGGCTGGAGAGAGAGCATCTCTCAACTCCTCAGCTGATGGCCGCCATGGCGGACCCCGCAATTTCGATGTTGTGGGACGCGCAACGACTACACGGTCCCTACTTCGACGTTGAACGTCGAAGTAGGGCGCTATTCCCATCCCCTCATGGGGTTAGCGGCTTCGACGTCTCACCGCCTAACGTCGATGTTAACTTCGAAATAGCGCCCGACACGTGTAGTTAGTGCCACTACTTCGAAGTAGCATGCACGTGTAGACACGGCTGTAAAGTTACATATGCTAAGTGAATTGTGGAAAGTGCAAAAGTAGATTGCTTTGTTGCTGTCCATGGAGAAGATACTTCATATGCAGGATGATACTGACAAGAATTAATTAGTTAAAATAGCAGCTGATTTGGAAGAGTAATTTAACAAGTACTCACAATCACCGAATCTTTACTACCAGTTTATTTATGATGCCATTCCCACCAGTGACCTGCTTCTAGCATCTGGTTTGTGGTGGTGGGTGGCTGGCAGAAAAGAGACATCAACAGGATTCATGGCTATTATTATTATTTAGAAACTTGCATGCACCTATTCCTTTCTGTTGGTAAGATGTCATTATTAACCACTACCTGCGGGCATTGGTGCACTACTGTTTTTATGTGTGACTGAGTAGCATGCCATCCTGTATTTGGAGGACAATTCCTTCCAGCTGCAGGATATGTAATGACATTCCTATGATATGCTCCCAATATATTGGAAAATATTATTAATAGCATTGCCATTCTCAAGCATTCAGAAAATTGAAAATCAGGCCCTAAATTCACAAGATTAAGAAACTTTGGTGAATGCTTTTTGCTAGCCTTCTGGTTAGTTTTGCAGGACTTTTAAATGAAAATGGAGATAGTCTAGTTATTTGTGTCAGTCACTTGGGTTTTAAGAAAAACATTAAATAGCATCAGTTGGCAACTCTGTAAAAGCGTAGATCTGAAGAGAGATGATATTTACTGAACCACTATAAAGTACTTTAGAAATCTTTGGAACATTCATTATCTAAACATGTATTATGTATTAACTTAAAGAGCATTGACAACTTGTTAATGCTTATTTGAGAGCATTGTTAGAGACAGCTTGAAAAGTGACTATTTAACAGCTGAACTGCTTGAGAAACACTAAATAAGCTGTTGTGTTTGATTTGGGAGAGCTTCCAGTCAAATGAAAAGTAGCTCTGTATTTTGTTTTTTGTTTTGGCTTGGTTTGTTTTTTCTGATGCTCATTCATGTGTTCCTTCAACGAGAAGGCTTAGACCAAACTAAATAGCAAACTACTTACATGGGAGTACTAGCTTTCTGCACTTCCCCTGTTTTTGTGTGCTCAATGAAAATATTACCCACTACAATTTACATAGAAACATCAGATTCCTATGTCATATCTTGTGATATTATCTATTTATTAGTACCAGCTTTCTCTGTGCTACTGTGCTAATCTGAGCCTTTCAAAATCCAAAGGCCCTGGAAATTCCTTTCAACTTACACCCAGAAAGCTATAAGTTATTCTCCTCTATCTGCACGGGCTTTATTGCAGGGACTTGAACATAGTCCTACCTCTTCTCTTCAGCCGAAGCTCTGGGCTCAAGCGTGGAGAGATAGAATTCTGAATATCTTTCTATTTGCTGGTCAAACCTGACAATCAATTTTTCCCTCAGCTCTCCACAGCACTCTTATTTCAAATAACAGCTGTTATTTGGAAATAAGTATGCGAGAATCTACAGTACACAACCTCCAAGTTTTGAAATTAATTTGAAATAGCAGTTGACTTATTTCAAAATGGGTAATCCTCATTTCATGAGGAACAGTGCCTATCTCGACATAGCTGTTTTGAAATAGGTTCTCTTCCCTGTCTTAACAGTACCTACTTCAAAATAAGCCATAGTGCACCCAATGGCTGTATGTAGCCAGACAGAATCCCCCTGCTTTACTCCATCTTGCCCCTCTTAGGTGCCTCAAAGTACTTCCAATATACTCAAATAAAACTTGAAGAATGGTATCTGTAGATTTAATTCAATACCAGGCTGCGCCCACACTAGCAAATAGTTTACGAAAGGAGGGGCTCTTTTGAAAGATCCCATGGGGACCTCAGACCCATGGCAGTAGGGGCTCCTGCACCTGGAATGGGTCCCATCCCTCCACCCAAGTGGAGGAGTAAGACCCCACCACCCCCTCCTCAGGACCCCCTCTGAGTTCCATAGCCCCCATCCCTCCCCAGGACCCCCCTGTATATAGTTCTCCCCATCCACCTTGTAAATAGTTTATTATTCAGTTTATACACTTCAGATTCTTTTTCTATCTTTCTAGTAAATAGTTTATTTGTCACCACTCCCGTGTCCCTGGTGTATGTGGGGGGGACAGTGGGATATGGGGGTGTGGGAAGGGGTTTGTGGCGGGGAAGTGGTGAGGGTTGTGGTGGTGGCTGCATGTGTCAGGGGTCACAGGGCCCCCCAGGTGAAGGTCTCCCAGAGGCTCATAACTGTGGCTGGCCTTGGCAGCCCACCCTTGCACGAAGGGCTTTTGCTTCACCTCCACAATATCATGGAGGGTTCAGTATGTACCCACAACATCCAGCATGTTGGGGAGGCCAATCTCCAGCTCCTCGAACCCTGTGAGGCCAACTTTGAGGTCCCCAACATGGATGGCCCAGCAAAGTGGGACATCGTTGATCACTCGAACGACCTGCATGGGGTGGGGGGAGAACACACGCATGAGTTCATGGTGGGGTGCTTCACGTGTCCCCATCCCCTCCCCTCATATGACTCCAGCCCCAACCCCACCCCCCCTTCACTATCCCCTCTCCCTCCACAAGGCAAAAACCTAGGGCTCACTGGTAGTCCTGTGCTCTAACCAGCATAAGAAATTTTCTTGCTTATGTCAATGTTCTGCATTAAAGGGTTTGTGAATATAGTTGCTGAAAATACAGAATTCATTATGTCAGTGATTGTGAGCCCTTACAGAAAACAGTCCTGAGGAACAGAAATGTCTTATCAAATCTTAATTTATTTTATAGGATAGATCAGTATTTCTGTTACTGTGAACTCACAGCTTCTGCTCCCAGGAACGAGGGCAGCCAAAGCATATTTTTGTATCCCCTGCAGCTAGTTCACTGGGATGCTAGAGCTTATTAGGCGGCCAACAGGCCAGATAAAGAGAGAGACCAGACCTCTCTAGTAGATTTCTATTCTTCATTGTTACGCTCCACCGACAGTAGAGGTTGGTCACACCAATGGTTTTCTACCTTGCTTTCCAAGTATAACCAATCTGCCCAGAACTATTTCTCAAGGGTACAAATGAGCAGACTTTGGAGCACACAGAACCATAGCAGAACAAAACATGGAAGAAGTGGCTACTTCATCCACAAGCAGAATAGCAAAGGTTCCCTTTCATGCACTTCTGTGAGAACAGCAAAATCAACAAACACTTCTTCACACAGTAACTCAGATAAATATTCAGAGGTGAAATTGGTGCTATCTACAACATTGAGAAGGCCATGAAATGGCACATGGACTTACAACTGCACCTACATAATTTTGTTTACTAATTGCCACGTACACTGAAAAGAGGACATTTAGAAAAACCCCACAATAGCTGTTCAGCTGATACTACTTATACTTCTATTCCCCTGTTTCCGAAAGAGATACTCTAGTGAAATATCATTTTCTGAAATCTGACAAACACAGGAATCAGGTTCAAAAGCCTGAAGACAAGAAGAGACCACTCCCTGAGTTAAACAAAGGGGATTATTATATATTGATGCATGAGTTCCTAGGAAAGCTGAGGGACAAAAGCAAAACTCAGAAGATTTTACTGAAATATGAAATCGATGACAGCATTTTGAAAGTATTGTAACCGGGTAAGAACACCCCATAGTTCTTTATTTGCAGTCGCTTCCAATATACTAAAATAAAACTTGAAGAATGGTATCTGTAGATTTAATTCAATACCAGGAACAAAGAAGCACATCATTTCTCTGCCAGTCTGTGATTGGTTTTCTGTTTTTGTAGACTTCAGAGTCGTAAGCAGCTTCAGTTCACAAACATACTTCAGACAGATTTAGGTACTGCTTCTTCCCAAAAATGAACAGTATCAGTTCCAACTTAAGTGCTTGAACCAGAAGCATGCAAAGAATCCTAATGCAACCAACAGAGGAATCATTAGATTGAGGTAGCAGGTATGATCTGAAATGGATTCTTTCTTCTCTGGTTTGCACACAGGCACACTCTTATCAGTCTAGATGGTACGTATTTGATCTTTTAAACAAAAATGTAAAAACCGACTTCTGTCTAGAGTCATCCAACCCATGTGATCAGGGGGAGAAAAGGGGCAGCATGAACCCCACCTTGTGTGGACCCCTCTGCACCAGGGCTCACACAGGGAACCCAGGCCATCAGAGAGGGGAGCAGGGAGGGCTATGGGGAGGTGGGGAGGAGGAGGACAGGGCCCCCAGGGCCAGGACGCAGGACTGATGGACTATCTTTCTGTCCCCTTCTGTCTCCACTGTTCCACCATCTGGGGGCTGGCTGAGCCATGTCCACAGCCAGAGGAGCCCCAGAGCAGAGGCGAGGAGGCTGGGACACCATCACCTCATGTGCCCATGTGGGGCCACCGCTGCCCACACAGCCACCTTGTGGGACATAACCTCCATCCTGCAGGAATGACTAGCAATGGAGTGGGAGGCCTGGGATCAGGTGGTGGGCAACCTGGCTGTCCTCACCCAGGCTGTGACCACCCACCTGACCAAGCCTCCCACTCCCATTCCAGACACTCTTGCAGCTCCCACCCACAGCTCCCCACACAGACACCCCCTGCAGCCCCTGACACCACTGCCCTGCTCCTGCCCAACCTCTGCCCAGCTGGCACTTGGCTAACAACCAGTGCTGACCTAGGCAAGCCAACCTGTCTTCCCTCTGTTCTTTCTTCCCCTGCTAAGCCTGAGCCCACTGGACTCCTCCGACACCCCTACATCCCCATGGTCCTGGTACCATCCCAGCTCCGATGGAGACCCCAGACCCAGGGAGGTAGAGAATCCCATGCCTGGCATGGCTCATGGCTGTCTACCCCTGTGGAGGAGTAAGGCTTCCACCCTCACCCCTGAATCCCCCTCCAAGTTGCATACCCTAGGATCCCTGTTGTATATCATTCCCCCGGTTCATAGTTTATTATCCAGTTTGTCAGTCTGAAGCTGTGTCTACACGTGCACGCTACTTCGAAGTAGCGGCACTAACTTCGAAATAGCGCCCGTCGCAGCTACACGCGTCGGGCGTTATTTCGAAGTTAACTTCGACGTTAGGCGGAGAGACGTCGAAGTCGCTAACCCCATGAGGGGATAGGAATAGCGCCCTACTTCAACGTTCAACGTCGAAGTAGGGACAGTGTAGACGATCCGCGTCCCGCAATGTTGAAATTGCCGGGTCCTCCATGGCGGCCATCAGCTCGGGGGGTTGAGAGACACTATCTCCAGCCCCTCAGCTCACTGGTGGCTGCGTGGAGCGGCCCCTTAAAGGTCCCCTCCCCCGCCCTGCCTCTGCAGGAAGCTGAGGCAACGTGCAGGCTGCAGCCTGCACACGCGGGCAGCCTGCAGCACCCTCAGCCGCCCCACAGAACGGCGATGGCTGGCCGGCAGCCCCCCCAGTGCCCCCAGGGGACCCCCCCCAAGGGGAGCCAGGGCAGCCAGTCTGGGAAGTGGCAGCGGGCCCCTCCTGGACGGAGGCCGAGCTGCGGGACCTGCTGGGGCTCTGGAGCGAGGAGGAGGTGCTCCAGGTAATGGGGAGCAAGAGGCGGAACGCGGATGTGTTCGCTCGGCTGGCCGATGGCCTGGCTGCCCGGGGTCACCCTGCCTGAACTCCTGATCATGTGAGGAGCAAGGTCAAGGAGCTGCGGCAGGGTTATGGCCGGGCCCGGGATGCGGCCAGCCGATCTGGGGCCGCCCCCGTCACTTGCCCCTTTTACAGGGAGCTCAGGGACATCCTGGGCTCCCGGCACACCTCCTCCCCTCCGGCCACCCTTGACACCTCGGCTGATGAGCCCGAGCAGGCCCTGCAGCCGGCGTCCGCCCCGGAGGCAAGCCCCGCACCCCGGGGGCCGCCCCCGGAGGCCATCCTCAGGACATCGCGGCAGGAGGAGGAGGAGGAGGGGGAGGGGGGGGCTCCTCCTCCGCAGAATCCAGCCTGCAGATCCTCCTCCTGCCATCCCGGAGCAGCAGCAGGGCCTCCGACCCCCGGGGATCTCCGGACTGTGGGAGCAGACCCACAGGTAGGTACCCCTCTCTGGTGGACACCCCGGGGCTGGAGGGGCGGGGGTAACAGAGATGTGTCCAGGGCCCCCCACATGCTCACATGGCCATGGCCCCAAGGACACCAGGGCCATGGCCCTCACAGCACTGCAGCCATCAGCCCCTGCCCCTGCCACCCCGCATGACAGTGCCATGCCCCATCCCCGGGCCAAGGGGGAGCGGAACCTTGAGGGGCCCCTGGGCGGAGTGGGTGGGACACCCCGCAGCAGCAGCATGTGATGGAGTGGGGGGAGTGCCAAAGGGAGACTCAGGCTACATATGAGCCACAAGAGCCGAAGAGCTCCCAGGGCCAAAGGAGGATCCTGGCGCTACAGCTGGCAGGTGACACCTCTGCCCTGAACAAACAGGAGGGAGGAGCCGAGCTGGCTTGGAATTGGGGGGCGAGGGCGGGGGCCACAGGTAGAGGCTAGGGGAAGGGAGAGCTGGTAGGCAGCCAGCCAGAGGAGGGGGAAAGCTGCATCCCAGAGGGGCACCCCTTGGGGTCTTCTCCCCACGACGGGTTGGAAGGACTGTCTCTTCCGACAGCTGGTGCTGTCACTCCTGCCAGAAACTGGCCATCTGTGGCCTAAGAAACCTCTCCTGCTGTCAGACCCTGCGGGGTGAAGTGAGAGTCGCTCCCACCAGGGGACGGGGTGTAGGGCAGGGGGACCCCTGAACCCCATCCATCACAGCAGCATCTCCTGGGGACGGGGATGGGGAACCTGCAGCACAGGGCGGGGGGGACAAAGGCCACGGCTCGGGGCCCACACTAACGCCTGTCTCCATTCTTCTTTCCCCGCTCCTTTCCTGTGTCCTGCACCTGCACCTGCACCATCCGAAGGACCGGAAGAGAGCGCTGGCGAGGCCTCAGTTGTCCTGGAGAGCCCTCTGGGACCATCGCTCCAGGGCAGCCCCTCGGCCGAGGAACGACCGGCCCCGCGGAGGGCTAGACGGCAGACCCCGCGCCTACAACCGCCGCTGGCGACGGACCCCCAGCTGCTGGCCATCCTCCGCCGGCAGCTGGAGGTCTCGGAGCAGCACCTCCAGCTGCAGGAGCGGGCACTGTCCTGGCGCCAGGAGGCATGGGGGGCCTATATGCAGACATGTAATCGCCTTGTGGACTAGTTGGCCCCCCCATGCCGCGCTGGCCGACCCATCGCCCGCCCTGCCCGCTCCTGCAGCCCCACCACCAGCTGCTCCGCCCATTGCCGGCCCGTCCGCCGTCGCCCCACCACCCACCCGCGAGGGCCAGAGCGCCGAGGGACCCCAGGAGCCACCTGAGACTCGCCGGCCCCAATACCTTCCGGTCCAGCCCGCTCCCACCCAGCCGCGGACCAGGGTGCAGGCGCGGCGGGGCTCCAGGCCGGGCACGCCCAGTGGCGGGCTATAGGGGCGAGGGGCCCGGGACGTGGCCCCCCCTTGTATATAGTTGGACCCTTTTTTTTTGTTCCCCCCATTTGCCCCGTCCCCCCCATGTAAATAGTTCTCCCCTTTCTCCTCCCTGGTTTTCTTTTTATTATGTATGGCACACAGTTGTTTCTTTGGATTCTTTTATTTTTGTACATATTGCTTTGGTTGAACGTTTGTACCTAGTTTTCTGTTTGTGGTTCACATATTTATTTACACCCAAAAAAAAAGGTTCGGCAAGAAAAAAAAAATTTACGTTCAGCCACAAGTGCGTGCTGTCATTTGTCCAGGACAAGTGCGGGAGGGGGCGGGGGGGTGCTCCATGGTGTGGGCGTTGGGGCAGGAGTGTGGGGGAGGAAGGGGCGGGCAGTAGGGGGCCTGGGCAGAGTTCACCCCGCGGCCTGTTGGTCGAAGTCGGCCCTCAGGGCCTCCCGGACCCGGGTCCCCTCGGGGTCCACCTGCCGACTGGGGGCAGCAGGTGGCTGGACGTGTGCCCTGCCGGCCTCCGCGGCCCAGCCCTGCAGAAAGGTCTCCCCCTTGCTCTCCACGAGGTTGTGCAGGGCGCAGCAGGCACCCACAATCTGGGGGATGTTGTTGGGGCCCGCATCCAGGTGGGTCAGGAGACATCTCCAGCATCCCTTGAGGCGGTCAAATGAGCGCCCCACCACCTGGCGCACACGGTTCAGGCACTCGTTGAAGCGCTCCTGGCTAGCGGAGAGATGGCCCGTGTAGGGGTGCATGAACCACAGCCGGAGGGGGTATGCCACATCTGCGATGACGCAGAAGGGCATGGTGGTGTCCCCCAGAGGGATGTCCCGCTGGGGGATGTAGGTCCCCGCCTCCAGCCGGCGGCACAGGCCCAAGTTCCGGAAAACCCGGGCGTCGTGGGTGCTGCCAGGCCAGCCCATGTAAATGTCCTGGAAACGTCCCCGGCTGTCCACCAAGGCCTGCAGGACGACAGAATGGTAGCCCTTGCGATTGAGGTATCGTCCGCCACTGTGATGCGGGGCGCGGATGGGGATGTGAGTCCCATCCAGAGCCCCGAAGCAGTTGGGGAAGCCCAGGGTGGCAAAGGCGGCGACGGTGGCTTCTGAGTCCCCCAGCCTCACGAGCCTGTGCAGGAGCATGGCGTTGATGGCATGCACAACCTGCAGAGAAAGCACATGGGACAGCCCCAATGGGGGGTGAGCAGGGTGTGCGTGGCCCTGCCCTGCCCTGGCCTGCCCTGCCCTGGCTCCCCTGCCCTGCTCTGGCCCCCCTGCCCTGGCCCCCCTGCTCTGGCCCTGCCCTGCCCTGCCCTGCCCTGCTCTGGCCCCCCTGCCCTGCTCTGGCCCCCCTGCTCTGGCCCCCCTGCCCTGCTCTGGCCCCCCTGCCCTGCCCTGGCCTCCCCCTGTGGGTTCTCTTACCTCCATGAAGACAGCCCCGACGGTGGCCTTTCCGACACCAAACTGCTGTCCCACGGATCGGTAGCTGTCCGGAGTGGCCAGCTTCCAGACAGTGATGCCGACCCGTTTCTGCATCGTGAGGGCATGCCGCATGGCAGTGTCCTGGTGCCTGAGTGCGGGGGTGAGCCACTGGCACAGCTCCAGGAATGTCTGGCGGGTCATCCTGAAGTTCCTGAGCCACTGGTCGTCGTCCCACTCCCCAAGCACCAGCCGCTCCCACCAGTCGGTGCTGGTGGGGTAGCTCCACAGCCGCCGGCGTGTGAGGCGGGGGGTGGGGCGGGGTGCTGCAGGGGTAGGGGTTGAGCCCTGCTGCCCTGGGGGCATCTCCTCCCCTGGGGCAAGGAGGTGCTCAGCTGCCTCCCACATGGCATGGGTCAGGACAAGCCCTACTCCTGCCGGGAGGGCTGGGTGGACCTCTAGCTGCTGCTGCTGCTGCTGCTGCTGCTGGGGGTCCATGACTGCGGCGCCCGGGGTCTGTGTGCCTATGGCTCCTCAGACCGCGTGCTGTGTAGGCTGAGTGTATGTGGGAGGGGCCCTTTAAGGGAACGGCTAGCTGTTGCCCCGGAAGCGCTAGTCCGCCCGTTGACCCTGTGTGCAGCTGTGCCTGGCACCCCTATTTCGATGTGTGCTACTTTGACGTGTAGACGTTCCCTCGCTGCGCCTATTTCGATGTTGGGCTGAGCAACGTCGAAGTTGAACATCGACGTTGCCGGCCCTGGAGGACGTGTAGACGCTATTCATCAAAATAGGCTACTTCGATGTAGGCTTCACATGTAGACGTAGCCTGAAAGTGTTTATTTCATGTCAGTAAATCATTTATTTTTTACCACCCCAATGTCCCTTGTGAATGGTGGGGGAGCAGTGAATGGTGGATGTGTGGGAAGGGGAGTCATGGTGGGGAAGCAGTGAGAGGTGTTTGTGCAAGATGGGGGTTGTGGTGGAGGGTGCCTGAGGAAGAGTCATTGGGGCTTCTATGTGGAGGCTTCCCAGAGAGCCTCCCTGACCTGCATCCTATCCCGTTGTGCCTGGCAGCACAGGCAGCAGCTAGCTGCTCGTAGCCATGGATGGCCTTGGCAGCCAACCCGTGCACAAATGGCTCGTGCTTTCTCACCACAATATTGTGGAGAGCACAGCATGCCCTCACCATGGCCTGCTTACTGGGGAGGCTGACCTCCAGCTGTATTAAGAGGCACCGAAAGCATCCCTTCTGGCACCCAAATGCCCACTCCATGGTGTTGCAAGCCTGTTTCAGGTGCTCATTAAAAAGGTCCTGGGTGAGGTCAGTATGTTAGCATCAGCCACAGGTTCAGGGGATACGCTGCATCAGCCACAATGCAGGGGGACATGGTGGGGAGATGTATGTCCCATCCTGTATCCTGCGGCTGACCCGAGAGTTAAAAAGACCCGAGCATTGTGGGCTTGCCCAGACCAGTCCACACACATACATAAAATGCCCTTGGGCACCCACAAGGGCCTGGAGCACCAAGGAATAGTACCCCTTCTGGTTGATGCATGTGCCAGTGCTGTGGTCCAGGGCCTGAATGGCAATGTGGGTCCCATCCAGAGCTCCAGTGCAGTTGGGGAAGCCCAGCTCCTCTTACCTCATGAGGGTGACATTGAGGCCTCCATCAGGGATGACCCAGTGAAGAAGGTTGTTATTGATTGCCCAGATGACTTGCATGGGGTGGGGGTGAACACACCCATGAGAGTGTGGCTGGGTATTCAATGTGTCCCCTCCCTGGTCCCCTCTAACCATGGCCCCCCTCCTCAGAGCCCTGCCCCAGGACCCACCCACCACTGGTCCCCAAAGGTCCCCGTTGCCCGGGAGCCCACTCTCCTCTCCCTGTGGTGGGTGTGCGACCCACAAATGTCTTACCTCCATGAGGATGGTCCCAATGATGGCCTTGCACACCCCAAACTGTTGGCTGACCAACCAATGCCTTTCTAGGGTGGCCAGCTTCCAGAAGGTAATGGCTACCCTCTTCTACAAGGGAGTGTGGGCCACATCCGGGTGTCCTGGTGCTAGAGGGCTGTGGCAAGCCAGCCAAGACATAACCCCAGAAATGTCCACTTGGTCATGTGGAAGTTCTGGAGCCAGAAGTCATCATCCCCCAGCACCACCCAGTCTCACCAGGATAGCCCCACAGGCACCGGAGTGGCCAGAGGAGAGGATTTGGGTGTCACCGTATAAGTACAACACTCAGAACTGTGGCTATCAGGGTGCACCTCCCAGAAATGCTAGAGGGCAGCCACTAGCAATGTGGCCAGCAGGTTGACCACAGCTTCGAGTGGTAGAAGATCAGGGAGCAGCTGGGCTCCATACTGTTCCCCAAGGTTGCTTTCAAAATCATGCTGTAGTGTAGAAATAGCCTATCTGTTAAACCAATATATTTATTTGAAGAAGGAAGACTGCATTATGATGTGGATATATATGGTGCTGAACTATATACTCCTTCAAGTACATTTTTCCAGACCTATAACCTCCTCTTCATATAGGATATGGCTGATCATATATTAATAGTGGAACAATTTAATATTGGCTATTTTGGCCAAAATTTTTGAACTGGTATGGATAAAATGTATCAGAATTCCATGTGTACACAGTCTAGTTAAAGGGGGTCTGCTATGCAGCATTGCTGAGCACTCACAAATCCTTTTGTCACAATGAAAGAAAACAGCAAGAACTGATATCTGTCAGGAAACTAATGCTGGTTCAATATAAACATATCTAAATAACAGTGTCCAAATACCTTTAAATAAATATGGTCCAAAATAATGTCAGTGCTGCAGATAGATTCTATCAATATTTTTGGCTGAACCAATTTGTTTGCACAAACCTAAATAGCAGTCTTGTTTACTGTGATCATGGGCACGTCATCTAAGGTATCCATGATGAGGTCATCCAAGGCAGTGTTGCCTGGTGAATAGAGCAATAGACTGCAATTTGAGACTTGGATGCTATTTCTGATGTTGTTGGTGGGCGACCTTGAGTCCTTCCTTCCACTCTCTGTGAGCCTCAGTTTCCCTAACTGGAAAGGGCTGCTGCTTCTTCTAATGCTGTGAGATCTCATAAAGAAAAGTGCTATATAAAAGCTATGTATTTTCATCTGTAAACTGGCTATAACAACTTACCTAATTCACTGGAGTGTTGAGAGGCTGAGTTTTTCATTGCATGCAAAAAAGAGGGCTCTGTATGCCTTAAAAGAGGATATGCATATTTAGAATAACAGGAAAATGAATAATAATTACTTATAGAGATGCATTTTTCATATTCTGGGCTTTTACTATCAAAAACATCATATTTTCATCAAATAAAGCCACTTTCTCCTTCACTACTTATTCTCCGTCATCATCCTCTTAATTTCTGAAGTCCTAATACTATTTTTGTGGCATCAGAGTTTGTGGCTGGGGAACTCAATGTGCTGTCAGGAATTGAGCATTGTTTGGCACTTCCCTACAGAATTAAACAGGGATTAGTAGATTTAAATAGAGTTGTAACACCTTAAAAATTCTGCATCTTCATGGAACTAAATACAAAGATGACCTCAGATAAATGAATCCCAAAGGCTAACTTCAGAGCTTTAAAAGCTATATTTTTAATTGAAAAGCCATACTAGAGTAAAAAATCAAGGGCTGATCCTGTCTCCTTGAAGTCACTGGGATTTTTGTAATGACTTTGAGTTTTAAAACTTTAACTTTTATCTTTATAAAAGGAAATTCAAACCAGAGCTTTTGAGCTGATATGATGGGAATTCCTGTGTCGTGGCACTCGGGTATTTAGGCGCCTACTCCCCTTTGAGACAGATGACAGCCTAGCACTGAATTAGATCCTTGAGTACTTGAATATCTACATGAAGGGTCTAACACATGTAAAGGACAGTATGAGTAAGTAATACCACAAATGGCTAGGTAATAGGTGGCCACAGAAAGTCAGAAATGGCTTGAAGATGGTAATTTTGCCTGTTATTATTAAGAAAAATGAGACACGCAGATGAATGAAATAGGAGTGGTCAAAAGTTGCTCTACCACTTCAAGTTAGGTGATTCACTCAGAAAATACTGGGCTCGAGTAAGTTCTGCCAGAAAGTGGGAGCTACCATGTTCACCAAAAATGTGGGAAATCTTGGAATGTTTGGAGTTTGGTTTTGATGATGTTCCATAGTTCAGATGCTTATTGCAACCTATAGCATTTCAAAGCAACCACCATGCTCTTCTGTCCCAATAAAATCCAATTCCAATGCCCTTGACAAGCTATTGCAAATACCCTCCTACCAACAACCCCCCAGCTGCTGCATTTACACTGGAAAAATTTGGTGCTAGACAAGGTGGAAGGACCACAACAACTCTGAGTCAACAGATCTGTCCCAGCCTGAGCAGGGTGGAAATAGGCCCATGTAGCAGACAGATGCTACCAGAAGTCAGATCCCCTAGGCAGTGAGTTATGACTGGTCATGTTTTCAATTATGACCTTTGTCTTTAACAAGCACAAATTGATATTAAGGAACTGTTAAAACATATTAACAATTTCTTGTGTCCAAACCAGATTTATCTGAATATTCATTTTATGACTAATAAATATTTTTATTGTCCATCACTTCAAATCTCTCAAACACATTTGCTAGGCATGTCCCATAAGATATTTTATTCCCTAAATTCAATTCTTAAATCACTCCTATATGTTAGTTCATTAATCCCTGGACTATTCAGGCTTGAGTGAATATGCCCGGAATAAGCCTCCATTATCTACCACCACTCATTAAAATGGCTAGAAATGGGCAAACATGCTTTGTGTAATTTCAAACCCCAAGACATCTTTAGTTTGCAAGTTTAGTTCAACTTGAAATATTGATTGACACATAGGCAGGGGAGCAAATAAAACATGAAGCAGGTGGAATGAAAAGCAAAGTCTGTAAAAAAAAGCAGCGGGAAAGGAAAGACTGTGTAAGCAGTATTTGAATGAGCTCTCTCTCCCCTTATAGACTGTGATACTCTGGGAAGGGGAAAAGGCTTCAGGACCAGATCGTATTTACATGATCACACTTGCTCTGCCAATGTACAAGCAGACAGAGTGTTGTTCGCAAAGTGACCGATTTCGGCTTACTCTGGTTTACAAGCCATTTTGGATAACAAAATATTGTTGTGTTTATTATATGAATGAAGAGCATGAGAATGGTGCTTGCCTATCCTGAAGGAAGTGGCCCAAAGACCTACAAAGATAGCAGACATATGCTGCTTCCTATAACCGTTACTGCTGCTATTCCCTGGGCCACTCCCCATATAGCTTCTTCCACTTTACCCTTACCTCAGGGGTCAAGGGCTCAGCTCCTCTCCTTTTTCACCCTTCTGGAACAAGTAAAAAATTGAGGAGCTCAGGCCCTGCAGCTCCTTTTAACTGGGACTACTGCACTCTGATTGGCTGCTTCCCTCCAGCCTCTCGAGGCAGGCCTGGAGGACCTGCCTTCATTGCAGGTTGGTGTGAAAGGATCATGAGGCCCCTAATAGGTGACCTCAGATGCCCTTGTACACCCAGTCCCAATGCTATATATACATAGTAAAGCCATTTGTGCAAGCCTAACTTTTGGAGATAATTATAGGAGAACAATCACAGGTTTTTTGATAGCTAGAAAAACCTTTATTTAAACATATAATGGCCCTAGGGGGAAATTGGGCTCGCAATCATATGAAAATACGTTTGGCTAACTCCAGCTAGACTTGCAAAGCTATAAAGCTATAACGCCATAAGCTATGATGTTTATTCATGCCTACTGACAACGGTTCAGTCCCTTCCTACTAACTTCAGAAACTAAAATAAATAAATAATTAAATTAAGTGAATTTCAGATATATAAGGCACATGGCCAAAAGTTGCTCTTGATCACCCTGGTGTAAAGCTCGAATGATCCTCTAGTGACTTTTAAGTATTAATCTGTCAATCTTCCAATCTGCCTGCCTAGCTAGAGATTTACAATGTACTTATCGCTCTCCTATCTGAATGCCTCAGAATTTATCTGTATGCAACCAGGAACAGAATTTGATTCTGAGTCCATTAGTATTGAACACATTTCAACAGAACTATTTATAAATTGAATTATTCTTCTAACTTACATAAGCTCTATGCACATAGAGTCTGTGTCCTTGCACTAGACTGAGGTTTGCGCACGCACTCTTTCCACTGCTTCTTTTTAAAATGTTTCTATGCCAGGGCCTTATCCAACACCCACTGAGGTCTTAAGGCACTTAAAACATTTATAACCCATTGTTTGTCATTTGCTCCATGTTATATTGTTGCTTAGAACTGGAATTGACTTAGAAGGTTTTATGAGGATTGCTTATCTTTTAGACATTTAGCTACTGACTTATATGCATACAGAAGTGTGGTGGGGGGAGAGGTGGAAATCAGCCAAACCTTTCCAAGTAATTAGTTACGAATAACTGCACACTGAACTTCTTTTTTGATTTGGGATTTAAATTAACTCATAAATATTGAAATTATAAGCTTAAGGAAATGGTGTTATTTGATGCATGGCCTGTTTTAAATAATTAGACTAATGGCGAAATTGCAGCAATTGTGTTGCTGTTCTTTTATGATCTTACTTCTGTTATTCTTACAGTATCTTGACCATATGGATGAAAAAGCCCACTTTATGGCTATCATGCTACTGTACAGTATTGTCTTTGGCATATTATTGTATATTTCATGAATGCTTATTTTTATAGATGTTTTCCTACCTGTTGTCTCTACTATTGCAGTTGTAAATTATCTAACATGAACCATTTTGGAATATTTCCCAGATCAGTAATCTGATATACATGGTAATGGGTTTGAATGCTTTAATCCCTCTTATACTGCTGGATGTGAAATAAATTGTGTACTTGAGTCCTGCTTCTTTGAAGCAAGAACCTTTGCCTGTGTTTATGTCGTTAGAGACCTCCATTCTTCATGAAATAATGAATATTTGTGTTTCTACTGTCTAGATTATGCTCCCTACCCCAAGTTATGATGCTTTCTTGGGATGAAACTGCAGTAATTTGGCATACAGTGCAGAACTTTGCAGAGGTTGGTGCTGGATGGGCAGAATCCAACCAATTGTAGCCTCTGTGTAGAAATTCTAGTTGGCTTGTTTGTAGAACCTGTTGCAGTGTAGTACCATGCTTCCGTCATGTATTAAATTGTATTACATGTGAAACCACAGCAATGAGGCAGCTATATTCTGCCATGACCTCTTTTATTATCAATTTTCTCATCCTTTTCTTTTCAGGAGGGCTTCATATTTCTGACGCTGTAACTGACTGGAGCCTGTGGAATGTCCAGTGGGCATTTCCAATATGCTGCTTGATTTCATATCAGGCTTCCTTATTTAAGTTTTAAAAAAATAAGTGGCATACAAACTTAACTGGCCATGTTGCTTTCTAAAAGGTACAGGCTTTCAGACACTAAGGTTTAAAAACTTTCACCTCTGAGTGGATGAATCTGAGTCCTGGTCTAAAATAGAAAAATAGGTCAATTTCACTATGTTGGTCAGGCATACAGAAAATCCACACCTCTGCATGAGGTAAGTAAGCCAACTTCAATCTCTGCACAGACAGCACTAGGTCGAGAGAAGAGTTCTTTTGAACCACCTGCTTTTAAAGTAGATGGGTTACTTGTGCTGTAAGAAGAATCCATGCCGCCTGCAGAGGCAGTGTCTACAATGAAGTGACGTGGAAATTTAGACAGCTATGTAGTATAGACAAGCCCTCACCAACATTTCAGTCTCAATCTCCTGATTTATCTCTGCTCATTCTCCATTGTAGCCAGTCATCCTGCTGGAGTGAAGTTTGCATAAAGATGTGAATCACAACTTATAACAGAGTAAATGAACGTAGTTAATGGTAAAAGATTATTGCTCAAGACCCTTCCATCATTTTCTCTTCCTCATCACTCTGTGGAGAATTCATTGATTTTTCTCCATGTGTTAAAAATCTGGTTGTTACTTTGGTCTCTGTCTTTTGAACATTATCAGCTCCTTGGTTAGCACTTTCTTTTATCACCACTGAGTACTGCCAGCATCCAACCAACACCATTACTACTGATGCAGAAGGTGATTAAAATACAGCATTTTCTGATGGTTTCCAAAAAAATAACCAACTGTTCATGTCAATTTGTACTGATAAAATAGTAACATAAAACTGATGAATACTTTCTTATTACTCTGAGAACGGTAAACTCCAGCATTCTGTTGATATGGACCAAGCATTAAGATTGCTTTAATGACATAAAGAAGTCATCAGGCTGGAATCATATCTCAGTTACAGGCTGTGGCAAACATACCCCTCACGTGTAAGAGTTCTTTGAGGTTTAAATCATCTTTAATCTCTCAACAATTCAAATAAGATATAGGTTAAAATAAGAAAGAGAAGTAAAGATTAAGCTGTATTCAGCTGACACTTCCACCAGGACTGATATTTTCAAACTCTGAGGCTTAAACAGAAAGAAAAGAGCTCTCAGATGGAGGGACAACTGCTGCGCACCTACAACTTCAAAAACAATAGTTATGAAAAGGGCACAAGAAAATCACAATGTCTAGAATAGGAAAATGAGTTGTATTTTAAAAACACAATAGCCAACATTTTTCAACAAATATGCTTTTAAATACTAGTAAAGGTAGAGTTTAGCATCTTAATAATTTGTGGACTTCTGCCTAAAGTTTTGCAAGTTTTAAAGTGTTCAAATTCAGTCTACACAAGTGTTTCAAGATATGTTCATTATCATGTGCTATCTTACACGTCTTTACATACAACTTATTTTCCTTGTCTAAACACGTTCATAATATTTATACAAAGGAGTGGTGATAAACTCTAATGGATTTGGGAAACATTCAATAGATGCTTCATGGGAAGCCATTAGAGGGAACACTTATCTAAATACCTTTATGGAGTATGTCTGCGACTGTAATGAATAGACCCTTGGGATCTAAAGATTTACTTACTGTGACCAACACAAATACAAACATGTAAGACAGGAAGGAAGAGAGTGGAAACCTGCCTTGAAACAGAATGGTCACAGGAGCAACAATGGAGAGAGATTATTTTCTGGAAAAGATGAAGAGCAGACGCATCTGAGTTAGTTTGTGCAGCACTGAAAACTAGACACATTATGCAGACTTTTTCTGTATTATCTGCCTTTTTTCTTTCTGTTCTGAAAAAATCTTGTTTTACAACAACTGCTGTAGTATTAGACTGTTCCTAAGGCATTTCCCACAGACTATCACAGTAAAACTTCAATCATTGTGGAAAGGTGGAGCAGCTGCCTAGCATGAGTGGCAGGTGAACCGCTGCCTGAGGGAGGCTAGCTCCCAGCAAGTGCCTGTGCCCTGTATGCAAGGACCTGCTCCCTTTCCCCTGTCAGAGCCTGGAGTCCCCCTTCACCATCCTCCTGACCCCTGAGTGCAGAGCAGGAGGACGATGTACAACCCCCGTCCCAGCCCTGAGTTCAGGGCACGTGGGCAACATGCAGCCCTCCAAGTGTGGTGAGGGTGGATGGCACATGACTGCACCCCAACCCCAGGACTCCCAACCCCCTGAGACCCAGAGAGAACAGCCCCAGTGCATCCCGACACTTCCCCAGTGCTGGACGGCCTCAGCTACCCCAAGTCCACACCCTGACCCCAGCAGCACACTTCCCTGAAGAGGAGCAATCTGCCTGGGCTGGGGCAAAGGGCAAGCAAGAGGGTAATTCTGGGAGTAATATGGACAAGACCAAACCAGGCTTTTGGGTGGGCACAGCCTTCCTCAGCATATCAGATACACTGCCCATGCAATCTAGGCTCCACCCTACTCAGCATCCTCAGTCAAACATGAATCTTCTGCCACCTACGTTCCAGATCAATGAGAATTCTTAATGACCAAGGGGTCAGGGAAGTGTCTTGAAGTGGCTAGTTTGTTTGTTTGTTTGTTTTTAAGCTGAAACTTTCTCTGTGGAGTAAATAATGCAGGTTTGGAGAGCTAAAATTAATAAAATTGACTTTTCTTTTGCAAAATTGTGTTTGTGTCAATGACTCCACCATCCAAACACAACAACCAAACAAAATCCAAAGAAGTCAAAACTGGGTGCCTGTCACCTGAGGATGAGATGCAGAGATAAAGTTTCTTGACACCTTAAATGACTGCTTCTTGGGGAAGCTAATCCTGGAACCCACAAGAAGAAAGGCCATTCTTGCCTTAGTCCTATGTGGAGCATGGGATTCGTCCAAGAGGTAAATATGGCTGGACTACTGAGGAATGGTGAACATAAGATAATTAAACATCTCTGTGGAGGGGAAAAAAACATAGCAGCCCATCACTGTAGCATTTAATTTCAGCAAGGGAAACTACATAAAAATTCGGATAGTTCATAAAGAAATTGAAAGGTACAATGCCAAAAGTGAAATTTCTGCAAGCTCCATAGAAACTTTAAAAATACCATAACAAAGGCTTGACTAAAATGTATTCCCCAAATTAAAAAAAAAAAGTAAGAGAACCAAAAAAGTGCTACATGAAACAACAAAGTAAAAGAAGCTATGAAAGGCAAAAAGTGGAGCTTAAATACTAATGAGGAAAATAGAAAGGAGCATAAACTCTAGCAAATGAAGCATAAAAATGTAATGAGGGAGGCCAAAAAAAGGATTTGAAGAATGGCTAGCCAAAGACACAAAAAGTAAGAGTAGTAAAATGTTTCAGTGTCTCAGAAGCAGAAAGCCTGCTAATCAACTGGATGATTAATATACTAAAGAAGCACATAAGGATAAGGCCATGGCAGAGAAAAGTCTTCACAGCTGAGAATGAAAGGGAAATTCCCAAATTTGAGCCATTCTTTTTAGGTGACAAATCTGATGAACTGTCCGTATTGAGGTATCTTGAGAGGAAGTTTTTAGAACAAATTGATTAAAAATTAAATAGTACATAGAGACCAGGACTCAATGGTATTCACCAGAGAGTCCTACAGGAACTCATATGTGAAATTACAGAACTACGAACCATGGTCTGTAACCTCTCACTTCTCTGCCAAATGACTGGAAGATAGCTGATGTACAACCAATTTTTAAAAAAGGCTCCAGAGGTGACCCCAGCATTTGCAGGCCAAACAGCATCACTTCAGCACTGAGAAAACTGGTTGAAAATATAGTAAATAACAGAACTGTCAGACACATAGATGATCATAATTTGTTGGGGAAGAGTCAACATGTTTTTCATAAAAAGAAATCATGACTCATAAATCTACAAATATTCTTGAGGCAGTCAACAAGCATGTGGACAAGGGGGAATCCAGTGGAAATAATATATTGATTTCCAGAAAGGCTTTGACAAGGTTCTTCCCCAAAGGCTTTAAAACAAAGTAAGATGGCACGTGAGAAGAGGGAATATCCTTTCCCGGGCCAGTAACGGGTTAATATACAGGAAACAAATGGTAGGAATAAATGCTCAGCTTTCAGAAAGGAGAGAGGTAAATAGCGGTGTTCTGGAGGGTGTTCTGTACATCTCATAGTGTAGATGCAGTCTGTCCCTGTGTTATTTTTGTGGACCAGATGTAATCAAGGGAAGGGGAACAGTTGGTGGAGGGCCAGTTGAGAAGACACACACCTGCTGATTTTTATAAAATCTTTCATAATTCAGTTACAGCTACCATTTTAAAAAGCAATTCAGTCATAGAAGAAAGAGATTTCTGTGCATTTGGCGATCTTTGTTGATGCACTAGTTTTACTTCCTTCCACCTGGAATAATGGACGTTTGCTCACCACAGGAGGGGAACGAGGGCAATGCAATGTGGGAAGATGATGTCAAACACCAGTGAAAATACCCAGGATGCTGTGGGGATGAGGGAACTGAGAGACAGGTTCCCACTATGCACTGCTGCAACAATCAATGTTTGCCCATTGAATGTGGCAGCCATAAGTCAACTTTGTAAGGGGCACATGGGGTGGTGAGGATAGTCAAATTCAAATCTATAAAATCCAGCATTAAAAAAATCAATATTAATACATTTGAATTTATCTCGCAGTGCAGGCATAGCCTTTGTAAAGGTACACTAGAAGCTTGATTATTTGACATCTCTGGGAAACAGGAGTTGCCAGGTGAAAGGGACAGCTCCACTGCTGCCAGCCCAGTAGGGCACCTGGCTCCACCCCGCCAGTCCCAGCCAGGAAGCCAGCCCTGCTGCTGCTGACCCAAATAATGCAGCTTTTACTGCAGTTATGAATTTTAGCCCCAATGGCTACCATGAGGTTCTTAGTGGCCAGCATGTAAACCATGTTGACAGCTAAGAGTTCTAGAAGGTCACAGATTGGATGAAATATTAACTTAATACACTACAGTTTATTACAGCTATACCCAGAATGCTGCCTATTCACACCTAGAGGTCAGCCACAAGTACCAGATAATTCCCCCTTTTCTTTATTATACATGTACATTTCTTTTGGCATCATGGCATCATACAATGCAGTAGCTACAGGAATGTAGGAAGACCAAATTGATATAGTTTTGCCAGTCTAGGTGGGTGGTGGGGGGGTGTATGGAAGTATAAAACAATTGCCCCATAATGGAAAAAAAATCTGTTAGTTGGATCTCCATAAAATACATTTTTTATTTTTTTTTAAAAATGTTACCTTTTGTTGTGCATTATGTGTTGGCAAATTTGGGAAGGAACAGACTAAATATTGCCTAAAATCTCTCTTGGGAGGAATCTAATAAGGCGGGGTGAGAAGTTTAAATGCCGAGCAGTTCTTGGTAGAGCCTTAACTTTTTTCTTAGGTGTGCTGAGCACCTGCTTTATTCATAATGTCAGTATTTAGCTGATTAGCTTTCCACAGAGAAGCCCATGTTCTGCAATAAGCTGCTGTTTGTCATAGGCCACACACAGGATGCCCTCAACTATTCACTGTTTCAACTGTTTATGGTTTTGTGTATTTGCGGTGCACTTTGTAGCACTAGCCCAAGCACAGGACTCAGCAGGACAACGCTTTTTCTGTGTGCTCTAATAATGGAGCCTGAGAATTAAAAGGGAATTGGAAGCTGCAATTATGCCTACTAGGAAATTTTAGATGTTATTCATACTTATTGTATTATTATATGTAAATATTAATCCATAATATCATTATATTGTTTTATACAGAAAATGTGGTTGTTCTGTGCTGGGCACGCCGCTCCAGTTTTCATGGATTTCACCATTCTCAGTGATCCCAGGAACATATCCCCAGCACATGGTAAGGGTCTCTGTATACATTTACAATGCTACTGCACTCTATCGAACTTCAGTGTAAACATGATGCCAAAAGGAAGGGTTCTGCTACCAGCATAGGTAATCTACCTCCCCAAGGGGTAATACTAGGTCGGCAGAAGGAATTTTTTGTTAACCTACCTCTGTCTACATCAGGAGTTATGTCTGCATAGTTACATCTCTTTGGGAGTGGATTTTTCTCATCCATGTTAGTCTCTTTCGCCAAAAACAAAGTGGAATTCTGTGGCAACTTAAAGACTAACACACTGATTTGGACAGAAGCTTTTGTGAGCTGGAGAGCACTTCATTCATCTGATGAAGTGGAAACTTCAGTTTGGTAGGGATATATACACACACACAGATATCTTGGTAAATTAAGTTATATTACGGTAAGGAGGACCAGTACTAATGTGGCCAGTTCGGTCAGGGTGGATGTGGCCCACTCCCAATAGTTGAGAAGGTGAGAATACCAAAAAGAGGAAAATTACTTTTTTGTAATGAGCTAGCCATGTTTCATTTCTATTCAGATCAGTTTGATAGGGTCAACTTTACATATGAATTTCAGCTCTGCGGTTTCACATTGCAATCTATTTTGAAGTTGAGAGAAAATTTCAAACAACTTCCACCCTTACTGAATTGGCCTGATTAGTACTGGTCCTCAGCACAGTAATGTAATACGCCCATCTTTGAATGCGTGTCTTCATGACTGCTAAATTGAAATTTCCACTTCATGCATCTGATGACGTGGGCTCCAGACCACAAAAGCTTATATCTGAATATATTTATTAGTGTTTAAGGTATCACAGGACTCCTCCTTGTTTTTATGTCAATCTGTCTTACACAATCTAAAAGAAAAAGCGAAATGCTCCTTCCTGAGAGAGCAGTGGTAGAAAACACAATAGCCTGAATGCAGTTTGTTATCACCTGCATTGTCTCTTCTGCACATTTCTACACAGAACCTAATTATACTAGCAAATGCCATGACATTTCTCTTTCAGTGAGAAACTGAAATGTTGCTAAAGCCCCAAACTTATGCTTTTTCCTAGACAAGGAGTGACAACATAATCTGATTATCTCAGATTTTATAATTAGGTAATTCAGTGTATTTTAAAGGAATAATGGCAGTGTTTCATACAGGGCTGTTTACTTGTCCCTCTCAGTGAGGACCTCAAGTGAAAGCTGAACATCTCCACACATAAGCCATTATGGTCAGTTTGCTTGCAAATAAAGCTTCCCATCTTAAACATAAAATAAGACTAAGCAAGACTAAAACATAGCAAGACTTGCATATACATACAGGGCATACATTTTTAAAGATACTCACTAAAAGAGAATTCTGAAGGAAGGAGATAAGTTTTCTGTAGTATTAAAGTATAAACCAATAAAATTACATATTAGGTAATATAGAAGTAAACATTCCCAAAAACGTGTCATGTTAAACAAATCCATAAAAGAGACATTTGTTTGGTTCGTTCACTAGAATTATAAAGGACACTTACCTTATTTTGCAGTTTCTGATCTGGCACCTTGATTCTTGCTAGGAAAGAAAAGGAAAAGTTTCCACTTACTTTCACATGGAAAAGCACGTTATTGTTTTTTTACAGATGGGAATGATAGTTTTCTGTGTGTTGGGACATGCTGCATGCTCACTGCTAGACAAGCCAAAACTTGAAACCTGTCCGGCCATGTCTACACTATAACACACTTTCAAAAAGACAGCTTTCAAAAATACACGTCGAAAGACAGCCTTTCGAAAAGGAGCATCCACACAGCCAAACAGGGATCAAAGGGCTGCCCTGCTCATTGGAAAGGCCCCACTGCTCTTTTGGAAGAGAATGTCCACACGTCCCAGGGCACCCTTTCAAAAGTACAGAGCCAGTAAATGCCATGGGCAGGGTCACATGGCGGCCAGGCCCTTCCGGGGCTGTCACCAGCTGCTCCTTTAAATGGAAGCCTCGGCCTGTCAAGTTGAGGGCTGGCTAGCTGTCTGCAGGCAAGCAGAGGAAGACCATGCAAAGGAGGCACCATGGGCCACCCCATGGATCCTGAGCAGCTCCTCCCCTCATCCATCCAGCTGTGGTTAGTACACTGGCTGTGGTGCTGGCTGCGGTCCTGCATTGGCTTTGGGTGGCCAACCTGGTAGCCACCCTCCTGGAGGCTTCCCTCAGGGCACGATGCCTTCACCAGGTCTCCTGAGCCATCTGTTGCTTGTGGGACTACCCCAGAAAAAGCATGGACTAGTGGGAGTGGCTGGTGCTGGAGGACTGGGGCAACAGTGGCTACAGAACTTCAGGATGATCAAGGGGACATTTCTGGAGCTGTGCCATTGCCTCATCCCAGCCCTTCAGGACTATGACACTCACATGAGGCCCGTGCTCCCCCTGCAGAAAAGAGTGGCAGTTGCCTTCCTGAAACTGGCCACCTCAGAAAGCCACCGAGTCATCAGCCACCAGGTTGGGGTGGGCAGGGCCACCATCGAGGCCCGTCCTTAATGAGGTAAGCCATGCTTGGCGCATACACCCATTACATGTGGGGGGCTGAGGGGAGGGGGCTCCCTGACAAGGTGCACCATCAGGAACTGGGGGGCAGCCCCCGGCAAGCACAGGGGAGGGGATGTGGATGGGCAGGCATGCAGGGGGGAAGGTATCCCAGGCAGTCATGCCCTGTAGGGGATGGGGGCAAGGACAGGGCAGCAGGGACGGGGATGGGTGGGAATGTTGTTCCCCAATCCACACTCACGAGCGCCTTGTCTCCTCATGCTCTGCAGATTGTCTGGGCCATCAACAAGGTCCTCCTGTGGCAGCTGATCCACATCAGGGACCTCAACAATGCCATCCAGGGATTTGATGAGTTGGGCTTCCCCAACTGATTCAGGGAACTGGATGGCAGACACATCGCCATCCGGACCCCAGAGCACAATGGTGGGGCCTGTGTGAACTGCAAGGGCTACCGCTCCATGGTGCTGCAGGTGCTCATCAATGTCAAGGGCCAGTTAATGGACATATGTGTGGGCTGTCCAAGCCACGCCCACAGTGCCAGGGTGTTCCAGAACTCGGAACTGGGCCGCTGGGCTGGGTGAGGGGACCTATATCCCCCACAGGAGCTCCCCATTGGGAACACCATAATGCTGCCCTGCATCATGGTCTACGTGGCCTACCTCCTGCAGCCCTGGCTCGTGAGGCTGTACACAGGTCACACGCAGCCTACCCAGGACATTTTAAATAAACAGCTCAACCAGCCCTGGAATATGGTCAATCGATTTGGCCACCTGAAGGGGCACTTCCGCTGCCTCCTAACGAGGAGGGAGGTGGGCCTTCCCAATGTCCCAGCAATGGTCAGGGTGTGCTGCATGCTGCGCACCCTTATGGAGGCCAAACATGAGGACTTTGCGCAGGTGTGGGCTGCCAAGGCCGGGTGCGGTTACGAGCAGCCACCCTCCACCTTGTGCTGCCAGACTGAGAGGGACAGGCTGTGGGTAAGTGAGGCCCTGTGTGAACCCTTTGCCTGGGAGCCACATTGACACCTCCATGCACACACACACCACACTACCACTTTCACATATACACAGGGGTAAACACAAATAAATGATTTACTGAGCACCTAAGCAAACACTGCATGGACGTAACCTTGCAAACTGTGTACAGGGGGTTGGAGGAACTGTTTACAGAGGTGGTCTGGACCAGGGTGGGCAGACACCAATGCCCCAGGAGGGCCGGGCTTTGGGGTGGGGGACCTTAATTCTTGATGAGGGTTGAGGGATGGGATCCCTGTTGCCCATGTGTGTCCCTACCCTCCATGTCAGGAGGCCCCATCAGGGCTAGTCTGGGGCTGGGACCGTGGGGAGGTAAGGGCATGGCTGGGCATGCAGCCTTGGATGCCTTGCAAGGGCTGACACTGGGGGAGAGAGGGCAGAGGGAGCTGCCTCCACAAGGCCGGCCCTGGCCACAAGCATGTGGGCCAGCTAGATGAGGCTGGTTGGGATAAGGGCAGGAAGGGTGGGCCAGTACAGGGGGGAGACTGGAGGAGGGGAGGCTGGAGGGGGCCGGGTGACGGGAGGGGCTGGGTGATGGAGGGGTGAGAGTGGAAAAGGCAAGTGCAGGCGTGGCTCATGAGGGGGTAGCAGGTGGGGCCAGGTGGGTGGTCACAGCCTGGGTCAGGGCATCCAGGTTGGACATCTCTCTGTCCCAGGTTTGCCACTCCCTCATCACAAGCCATTCCCATAGCACTCCCATGAGGTCCCACAGGACTGTGGTGTGGGCAGTGTCCCCCACCTTCTCTTCCCCATGCTGGTGGGTCTGACAGATGGTCCAGCAGCAGCTCCATGCCATCCCTGGTCAGGGTTTGGGCCACTCCCCCTCGTCCTCAGTGATCAGGCTCCCTGAACTGTGGACAAGGCTTGGCTGGCTGCTGTGTGCTGGAGCCATAGAGACAGAAGGGGACAGAGGAATGGGCCCTTAGACCTGTGCAGTGACCACCGCATCATCACCCCTTCCCTCCCTGTCCTGGGGACCCTGTGATATCCGTATCCTGGGGTTCCCTACATAGGTGGCATGGGCACAGGGTTCCTCCCACCCCCAGTCCCTCCACGGTTGTGCAGGCATTGGCACTGTCCAGGCTGCATGGTACTGAGCACCATGCACAGGCCCCCCAGGGCCCATGGAGTGTCACCATCCAGGTTGCACCTGAACCGGGGCTGGTGGCCTTGTGGGTGGGCTGCGGACACCACAGGTGGAACTGAGTGCCCCCTGCCTGGGTCCCAGGGTAACCAACATGCATGACACCTACCTGAGGGACACTCCAGGAACTCAGGTGAGGCACGGGTGGAGGGGCCCAGCTGGATGGCCTGGACATGATGTTGATGACAAGGGCCCCCTCGCTTGAACCCTCATCATCGCTGATGGGGTCCAGGGGTGAAACCATCTGTGGGTGCCTGGCACTGGCTGCCGGTGCCAGGTGAGCCTCGCCCTCAGTCCCCAGCTTGGTCTCTGGCTTGTCCATGTCAAGGAAAAAGCTGGATGTCCCGTCTTCTCGAGGCCAAGGAGGAGGTCCAACTCCTTGAAGCAGGGGTAGCTGGTGGATGCTGCCCCTCACTTTCCAGCTGTGTCCCGGGCCTTGCAGTACCCCTGCCTAATTTCTTTGGCTTTCGATCTCACCCGGTCCGAGGTGTGGGTGGGGTGGCCCTGGCCAGTGAGGCCCTTGTAGAGGTGCTCAAATGCCACATCATTGCAGCCCCAGACCCCGGTCAGCTGCAGGACCTCCGCATCTTCCCATAGGGAGAGTAGTTCCTGGAGTTCAGCCTCCATTCGGGAGGGGGCCCATCACTTTGGGGCCTGGCTCACCTCCTGAGAGGGGTCCCTGGTGTCCTTGGGGGGTCCATGGGGTGAGTAGGGGTCTCAGGTGCTGGCCATGGGGCCAGGGAGTGTGGCCGGCTGGCTGGGGCCTCACAGCAAGCAGTGTGCTGGAGAGCAACATGGGCTCCCTGCTGCCAGCACACTCTCAGCTTCCTGCCTGGGGGGCTGTGGGAGCCTGTATCTTTAAACATGGACAGACACAGGAGCCATAGAGCTTCACTTGTGCTCTAAGTGGCACCCGCGCCCACCAGCTGATCAGTGCCATGGAGGACTGTCTCTTTCAAAATAGCCGGTCGCGGAGCATCTACAGTTGCTTTTTCAAAAGAAGCTGTTGAAAGGGGGTGCTCTTCCGACTCCTGGAGTTTAGCAATAGAAACCAAGGAAAATTGTTGCTGATATTGTACAGGAAGAAACAACAGTCTGAACTGAAGAGAAGCAAAAGGAAAATTTTACTTATCTTCATACTCGTTTTAATATTGTCTGGATATGTGGATATTGTCTGGATATGTGGTGAGTCAGATCTGGAATCTAAACCATAATCTATAAGTATGTCATTTCACACCAGTTTTCTTTTTCACATTTTCTATTGCATGCAGTGTGTCACCACAACGACAACAACAAAACCTCTGCACTCTGGTGCTTAAGGGGGTTGCCTTGTTTATACATCTACAAAAGCAAACTAAATATAACACACAGACAGGAGAACGTCTGAAGCTAATGTACTTGAAAGTGATAAAGAGCATGAAAAACAAAATGGTGTCACCCTCCAGGACATCAAATAGCAACCTCCTAAATGAAACATAAATAAATTGTTCTTTCAAATGTGTTTTATACAAACAAAGCAAAGACTCAAGTTCAAAGTGTTAATTGCTAAAAGTCTGGAAAGCAGGACAAGGTTCATCATATAAATGACAATTCCTGCAATTTCTCTTCAACAAGACATAATGAGTTTATGTTTGGAAGTTCCCCTGGGAATAGTCAATGCATTCTGTTTGCAAGTTATGTCTGGTATTTTATGAATGATGAATCCTCCCTTACTACCTAGAAAAGTGAACTTTTGATTTTACATTAATACTTGGTTCCTTTTCTTTTCCTTGCATAACTGGAAGACAACGCTCAAAGCTGCAAGCATGGGTATGCATAAAGAATTAGTACTTCCAATGGATATGCTTGCACATTCACCAACTTGTAGAACATGATTCCCAAAGGGGTGGGGGCATGCCCCCTGGGGCGGTGTGAAGAAACTCTGGGTGGAGGAGAGAGGCAATTCTGACACCCCCCCCCCACCCTTAATGTCCCCTACCCAAAGAAAGGTCTGGCCTTTGCTTGCAGCTCTCAGTCCCTGCCATTTATGTGGGCAACCTGTGGCAGCCACTATAAAAAGCAAGCAGCTGGTGAAGACCACGTGGAGCTAGCTGCCTCCTGCAAAGGTGAGTGAGTGTGGGTTGGGGGGGGGGGAGACAGGAGGAGGAGGATGGGGTTAGATGCGGGGGCTGGCTGGCTCGGTTGATGGGGAAAGAGCGGGGGATGCTGGTGCCTGGCTTTGTGGGAGGGGAAGGGCTTAGGTGGGCACCTCACGGGGCTTAGGGGCTCAGGCAGCCAGCTTGCGGGACTTGGGTGGCTGCCTCTGGCATTGCAGGGCTCAGGCAGCTCAGGCTGGCCCTTACAATGCAGGACTTGGGTGACTGGCCGGTGGGTGACTGGCCCCAGCACCATGGGGCTCTGGTGGCTGGCCTCAGCAGCGTGGAGCTCAGGCGTCTCAGGCTGGAGGGCGGGCGGCTGGCCACAGCAGCATAGGTCTTGGGCAGCTTGGGCTGGCAGGCAGGCAGCTGGCCCCAGCAGCACAGGGCTCAGGCAGGCAGCTGGCGCTGGCAGTGTGGGGCTCAGGCGGGCAGCTGGGGTGGATGGGCTGTGGCTGGGGCGGCTGGCCCCAGCAGCATGGAGTTCAGGGAGCTGGTGGGCGGGTGGCTGTCCCCAGCGGTGTCAGGCTTGGGCAGGTGGCCCCAGCAGCGTGGGGCTTGGGTGGCTCCAGCTTGCAGGCAGGCAGCTGGCCCTGACAGCTTGGAGCTCGGGCAGGTGACTGGGGTGGTTGGTGGGAGGACAGCTGGCCATAGTGGTGTGGGGCTCAGTCAGCTTGGGCGAGCAGCTCTGGCAGCGCAGGTCTCAGGAGCATGGGCGGCTGGCACGGGCAGCTCTGGTGATTGGCACAGGGCTCAGGCAGCGGGGGCTGCACAGGCGCCTGCAAGGGGCCAAGAAATACTGCTGGTGCTTACTTTTAATTTTAAATAACATTTTTATACTGTTTGTGTATTTTAAATTGTTATTTGAATGTTTTGTTAAAGGGGGGTTGGATAATGGTAAAGAAGAGGTGGTGGAGGTGTGAGGGTTTCTCAAAAATCAAAAGGGGGGCGTGATGCTGAAAAGTTTGGGCACCGCTAGTGTACAATGAAATACTAACAGACAAATCACAGCTATTCAACACAGCTCAGATACTGACTGCCCAGAGAAAAACTCTTTGGCTGGGTCTACACGAGCCCCTTCCTTTCGGAAGGGGCATATTAGTGAGCGGGTTTGAAAGATGCTAATGAGGTGCTTCCATGAATATGCAGTGCCTCATTAGCATAACGATGGACGCGGTGATTCGAAAGTATAGCTTTCAAATCGTGCACCCTTTCGAATCTCCATGGCCGCCATTATGCTAATGAGATGCTGCATATTCACAGTAGCACATCATTAGCATCCTTTAACCCACTCATTAGCATGCCCCTTCCAAAAGGAAGGGGCTTGTGTAGACCCAGCCTTCATGATTAGTCCAAAATTTTGCCCTATGCTTTAGAATAACAAATCATGATGAAATCTCCTTGAAGAATAGCCATAGGTAGGAAAAGAAGGGATTGGATATTTTTTTCAAATCCAGCAAAGTTAGGCACCTATATGCATATTTGATTTCTAGAAGAGGATTAGTCTTTGACACGCAGGCCTACCAGCATTAAGATTTTGGTCTAAATTTACAGAAATGGTTATTCATTCAGAATCACTCCCACGTCACCTACTCAGAGGATTGAGACGATTTGTGTGTCTATGTGTGCGTTTGCATATATATTTTTCTCAGATGGCGAACACTAAGACAACCTAAAATTGCATACAGCAAGGTCTCAGAGCACGCAAATCGAGCATACATGACCCTGCTCTTATGCAGCTGACCCCTGATTCATACAGTAACCTTCGCTTTATGCAGCTTCACGTTCACAACACGCAAAGCTGCTGGGCTGTTAGCCTGCCTAGCTTCCCGCAGCTGCAGGCAGATAGGCAGGCTAAGAGCCCCTTCCCCTGCTTCCCAGATCAGTGCCGCTTGACAGCTGCACCGGTTCACGCCCATTAAACCCCCTGCTGGCTCAAACCCCCACAACCCTCCTGTCCCCATGGCCCCAGTTCACCCTCCCTGTGTGCCCAGCAGTGTGCTCCAGCCACACACCTGGGTTCCAATCCAACCCCCACGGACCCAACCCCAACCCTCCCAACCCCAGTGTGGCCCCAGATCACCCCCGCTCCCTGTTAGCTGCTGCAGGTGCTTGAGGCTTTACTGCCCCCCCAGAAACCCGCCCCCATGCTGTTTCTCCCCGGTTCACCCCGTTCAACCCCCCCAATCCCCAACTCACACTCCCCCGCATGTGGGGCTCCAGCTTCAACCTGTGCCCAGGGCTCCCAACCCCCAGTGTGTGGGGCTTCAGCTCCAACCGCCCTTGTCACCACCCCCCCCACAGCTCCAGCTCCAACCCTCTGGCCGGGCTCAACCCCCAGTTCAACTGCACCCTCCCACCACCCCTGCCGCCCTAACCCACCCCAGGCTTAACTCCCTGCCCCTTCCAGAACCCCAACCCAAACCCTCCCTGATTGATGCGAAATTCAAGGTATGCGAGGGCTGCATGGAATGCACCCTGGCATACCTTGAGGGATCACCGTACACTATTATGGACAAAATGTCATGTGCCCAAAGTAAAGTAAAATCAAGTTATGGCTCCCAGCAGCAACTGTAACATAGCCTCCGGGTTACCTGTACTAACTGCGTATAAAGGGTTAATTGTAATGTTCATAGACAGAGGATGTGGAATGTCACCATTATGGTTGTTTTGAGAACCCCGGACTAAATTCTCTTTGAAGCCGGTGGTTGTGGTACATGTAGGTACCAAGCTGTGTCTACACGTGCACGCTACTTCGAAGTAGCGGCACTAACTTCGAAATAGCGCCCGTCGCGGCTACACGCGTCGGGCGCTATTTCGAAGTTAACTTCGACGTTAGGCGGCGAGACGTCGAAGTCGCTAACCTCATGAGGGGATCGGAATAGCGCCCTACTTCGACGTTCAACGTCGAAGTAGGGACCGTGTAGACGATCCGCGTCCCGCAACGTCGAAATTGCTGGGTCCTCCATGGCGGCCATCAGCTGAGGGGTTGAGAGATGCTCTCTCTCCAGCCCCTGCGACGCTCTATGGTCACCGTGGGCAGCAGCCCTTAGCCCAGGGCTTCTGGCTGCTTCTGCAGCAGCTGGGGATCCATGCTGCAGGCACAGGGTCTGCAACCAGTTGTCGGCTCTGTGGCTCTTGTGTTGTTTAGTGCAACTGTGTCTGGGAGGGGCCCTTTAAGGGAGCGGCTTGCTGTTGAGTCCGCCCTGTGACCCTGTCTGCAGCTGTGCCTGGCACCCTTATTTCGATGTGTGCTACTTTGGCGTGTAGACGTACCCTCGCAGCGCCTATTTCGATGTGGTGCCGCGCAACGTCAAAGTTGAACATCGACGTTGCCAGCCCTGGAGGACATGTAGATGTTATTCATCGAAATAGCCTATTTCGATGTTGCTACATCGAAATAAGCTATTTCGATGTTGGCTTCACGTGTAGACGTAGCCCCAGTGACATAGGGAAGGGTAGGAAAGATGTCCTGGAAGCCAAATTTAGGTTGCTAGGAAGGAGACCGAAATCCAGGACCTCTATGGTGGCATTCTCAGAAATGCTTCCAGTTCCATGCGCAGGGCCAGGCAGAGCTTCAGAGTTTCAATGCGTGGATGAGACAATGGTGTAGGGAGGAAGGGTTTAGATTTATTAGGAACTGGGGACACTTTTGGGGTAGGGGGAGCCTATACAGAAACGATGGGCTCCACCTAAAACAAGGTGGATCCAGACTGCTGGCATTAAACATTAAAAAGATCATAGAGCAGTTTTTAAACTAAGAGATGGGGGAAAGCCGGTTGGTGCAGGGGAGCACGTGGAACGGGCAGAGACTTCTCTTAGATGAGACTCCATTAATAGAGATTCCCTAGAACTCAGTCAGAAAGAGAAGATGGGAGATGATAAAGTATGGGCCAGATCAGATGATAAACAGTCACATATAAAAAAAATCCAACACATCAGTGAAGGGCAGACATATAGACAGTGGTAGTTTTTTAAAGTGCTTTTACACAAATGCTACAAGTCTGTCTAATAAGATGGGTGAACTAGAGTACCTTTATATCAAGGAGGAGATTGACATAATAGGCATCACAGAAACCTGGTGGAATGAGGACAATCAGTGGGACACAATCATACCGGGATATAAAATATATCGGAAAGACAGAACGGGTCGTGCGGGTGGTGGAGTGGTACTGTGTGTGAAAGATAATATAGACTCAAATGAAGTAAAAATCCTAAATGAATCAAATTGTTCCATAGGATCATTATGGATAGCAATTCCTTCCTCTAATGGGACTATGGCACTAGGAATATATTATCGACCACCTAACCAGGACAGTGATAGTAATGCTGAGACGTTAAGGGAGATTAGAGAGGCTATCAAAATAAAAAAATTAGTAATAATAGGGGATTTCAATTATCCCCATATTGACTGGGTACAGGTCACCTCAGGACGGGATTCAGAGATAAAATTTCTCGATGCCTTAAATGACAGCTTGTTGGAGCAGCTGGTACAGGAACCCACAAGGGGAGAATCAATTCTCGATCTAGTACTGACCGGAACGCAGGATCTGGTCCAAGAAGTAACTATTACAGGACTGCTTGGAAATAGTGATCATAATATAATAACGTTTAATATTCCTGTGTTGGGAAGAACACTGCAGCAGTCCAACACTCTGGCATTTAATTTCAAAAACGGGAATTATACAAAAATGAGGAGGTTAGTTAAACAGAAATTAAAAGGTAGAGTAACTAAAGTAAAATCCTTGCAGGCATCATGGAAACTTTTCAAGGACACCATATTAGAGGCCCAACTTAAATGTATACCCCAAATTAAAAAACACAGTAAGAGACCTTAAAAAGAGCCACCGTGGCTTAACAACCATGTAAAAGAGGCAGTGAGAGATAAAAAAGCATCCTTTAAAAAGTGGAAGTCAAATCCTAGTGAGGAAAATAGAAAGGAACATAAACACTGCCAAATTAAGTGTAAAAATGTAATAAGAAAAGCCAAAAAAGATTGTGAGGAACAGTTAGCCATAAATTCAAAAAACAATAGTAAAATGTTTTTTAAGTACATTAGAAGCAGGAAGCCTGCTAAAAAAGCAGTGGGACCCCTGGATGATAGAGATATAAAAGGAGCAATCAAAGAAGCTAATGCCATTGCAGAAAAACTAAATGATTTCTTTGCTTCAGTCTTCACGGCTGAGGATATTACAGAGGTTCCCAAATCTGAGCCATCCTTTGTAGGTGACAAATCTGAGGAACTGTCCCAGACTGAAGTGTCAGTAGAAGAGGTTTTGGAACTAATTGATAAGCTAACCAGTAACAAGCCTCCAGGACCAGATGGCATTCACCCAAGGGTTCTGAAAAAACTCAAATGTGAAATTGAAGAGCTATTAATGGTGGTTTGTAACCTATCCTTTAAATCAGCTTCAGTACCCAATGACTGGAAGACAGCTAATATAATGCCAATATTTAAAAAGGGCTCTAGAGGAGACCCTGGCAATTACAGACCGGTAAGTCTAACGTCAGTACCGGGCAAATTAGTAGAAACAATAGTAAAGAATAAAATTGTCAGACATGTAGAGGAACATGATTTGTTGAGCAAAAGTCAACATGGTTTCTGTAAAGGGAAGTCATGTCTTACTAGTCTATTAGAGTTCTTTGAAGGGGTTAATAAACATGCAGACCGGGGCATCCACTGGACATAATATACTTAGATTTCCAGAAAGCCTTTGACAAGGTCCCTCACCAAAGGCTCTTATGTAAATTAGGTGGTCATGGGATAGGAGGAAAAATCCTTTCATGGATTGGAAACTGGGTAAAAGACAGGAAACAAAGGGTTGGAATAAATGGTAAATTTTCAAAATGGAGGGGGGTAACTAGTGGTGTTCACCAAGGGTCAGTCCTGGGACCAATCCTGTTCAACTTGTTCATCAGTGACCTAGAGAAAGGGGTAAACAGTGAGGTGGCAAAGTTTGCAGATGACACCAAACTCTTCACGATAGTCAAAACCAAAGTAGATTGTGAAGAACTTCAAAAAGATCTCAGCAAACTGAGTGATTGGGCAGCAAAATGGCAAATGAAATTTAATGTGGGTAAGAGTAAGGTAATGCACATTGGGAAAAATAACCCCAATTATATATACAGTGTGATGGGGGCAAGTTTAGATACAACAGATCAGGAAAGGGATCTTGGAATTATACTGGATAGTTCTCTGAAAACATCCACGCAGTGTGCAGCGGCAGTCAGTAAAGCAAATAGGATGTTAGGAATTATTAAAAAAGGGATAGAAAATAAGACAAAGAATATCATACTTCCCCTATATAAAACTATAGTACACCCACATCTTGAGGACTGCGTGCAGAGGTGGTCTCCTCACCTCAAAAAGATATACTGGCATTAGAAAAAGTTCAGAAAAGGGCAACTAAAATGATTAAGGGTTTGGAAAGGATCCCATATGAGGAGAGGCTAGAGAGACTGGGACTTTTCAGTCTAGAAAAGAGGAGATTGAGGGGAGATATGATAGAGGTATATAAAATCATGAATGGTGTGGAGAAAGTGAATATTGAAAAGTTATTTACTTGTTCCCATAATATAAGAACTAGAGGACACCAAATGAAATTAATGGGTAGTAGATTCAAAACTAATAAAAGAAAAATTTTCTTCACGCAGTGCACAGTCAACCTGTGGAACTCCTTGCCGGAGGAGGCTGTGAAGGCCAGCACTCTAACAGAGTTTAAAATAGAGCTTGATAAATTTTTGGAGGTTAGGTCCATAAATGGCTATTAGCCAAGGGTAAAGTATGGTGCCCCCAGCCTTTAGTCAAAGGCTGGAGACAGATGGCAGGAGACAAATCGCTTGATCATTGTCTTCTGTTCACCCCCTCTGGGGCACCTGGCACTGGCCACTGCCGGCAGACAGGATACTGGGCTGGATGGACCTTTGGTCTGACCCGGTATGGCCATTCTTATGTTCTTTGAAACTCTTTGGCTACGTTTAGATGACATTCCTCTCCTGAGAGAGCAATGCAAATAAGGGAACTCGGAAATGGAAATGAAGTGCTGATTTACCAATCTTATGCTTCATTTGCATAAACTCGCATGATTGAGTTCACGGAAGAGACTTTCCCAACAGAAACAGCTATGTAGGTGGGGTTCTGGTGAAAAAAAACAAAAAACCATTGTTTACAGAACCCTTATTCCTGGAAAAACTGTGTTTTCCTCATTTCCGATTTCCCTTATTTGCATTCCTCTCTCAGGAGAGGAACGTTATGTAGATGTAGCGTTTATGTACTTCAATGTCAATTATATATACGTATGCTCAAGCAGAATTTGACCTTTAAGAAAATGAAATACATGACTATCTCTTAGATGGTAGGAAGCAACAATGAAATCAATGTTCCTTTTGTAATTATCTATCTGATAAACATATAGCATGTGAAAACAGCATCTTGCCTCAAAGAGTTCACAAGCAAAATAGGAATGGCCAGAGAGAAAGGTAAAACATATAATCAAAGTACAGTAAGGTCTCAGAGTACAGGAACTCAGAGTATGCGACCCTGCTCGAAAGCATCTGACCCCAATTCCTGTAGTAAACCCTGCACCACGATTTCCAGTTGCTCTTAACTCACTCCCTCTGCCCTGGCTCTACGCACCCATCTCTGCACGGCCCCAGCTCGGCACCCCCTGCTTCACTCACCACCAGCACAGAGCTTCTGCTCACCGCCCACCCCTGCGTCTGGCTCTAGCTCACCACCCCTCAGGCACAGCTCCAGCTCAACCTCCCTGGTCCTGGTTCACACCCTGCCATCTCACCACCCACATGCAGCTCTGGCTCACACTGCACGCCCACACCTGGCTCTGGCTCACAACCCCTCACGCGTGGCTCCGGTTCCATCCTCCCTCCCCTGTTTAAGCCACCTTCCTGTGCCCCACATGGCTCTGGTTCAATACTCCACCCTCGGTTCAACCTCTCTCCCAGTCAAACTGCCCACGCGTGGCTCCGGTTGAAGCCACCCACCTCCCGGTTCAACCGCCCTCCCAGTTGGGCTGCCCACACCCTGGTTCAACCCCACTGCTAGCTCACCACCTGCATCCGGCTCTGGTTCCAGTTCAAGCCTTGCCCGTCGTGACCCAACTCACCACCTGAACAGGGCTCCAGCTCCCCACCCATGCGCACAGCTCCACCTCATCTTCACCCCCCCTGCAGCCCTAACCCACCCCAGACTTAGCCCCCCCGCCTTCGCCCACCTCCCATGGCCTCAACCCACTGCCAGACTTAACTCTGCCCAACTGCATCCCCACACCAAGACTTACCTTTCTGCCACTCTCCTGGCTGCAGAACATGTGTTCTGCTGGCAAAAAAGCTGGACCTCCACTTACGTAAAATCTGGGTCTACGTGAGGGCACGTGGAATGGAACCCTCGTGTACTCTGAGACCTTACTGTGTATGCATTTATTGTGCTCATCTCCACTATGGTAACAGAAGAATGCAACAAAACAGTATTTACAAAAATTTCGAATGTCTGCCCAAAAAATCCTCTTCCGTGAACTGCCATGGGGGTTGAGAACAAGAGGAAGACCAAAGTTAAGATTCAAAGGTACATGCAAAAAAGCCATGAAAAAAAATCAACATTGATCCAAAATCCTGGGAAGCTACATCATCAGATTGAAATACCTGGCGATGATTGTTACGACAGGGTACATCATCCTTCAATAGTATATGTGCAAGCCATGCAAAAGAACTTTGTCTTAGAAGGAAAAACTCTCAGACTCAAGAATTCGGAAATAGGCTGATGTGCGGTTATTTCAATCAACCGTGAAAATCTAATATTGGATGGATAAGCCATGAGAGAAGCTGCAGACTCAAACACTGCCCATAGATCCTTACTGCTGCCTCTAACCACCATCTCTCAGGATGAAAAAGGGCCAGATATAAAAGAATACCCAGAGCACATTTCTTATTGAACACGTAGCTAATCTATGTGCACGGGAAGAAAGAATATATATGGGAGAATCTAACAGGACCCATCTTGGGTTTTTCATATCTCTGAAATGTTCTGTAAAACAAACAATTCATCCAGGGAAACAAAGGGGGCCTTTCCATTGGCTTTGGATCAGGCCTTACAAAATACTAATGGACCTTATTTTGCCCTTGAAGGAAATTTTTCATATATGTCATTAGAGATTATGATAGTGGGTAGAAAAAGCGGGGGAAATTTTGTCATCAAAACTACCCATTCATTAACTTCCCAAAGTATTGTTCATTTTCTTCTGCTTTGCTTTGTTTTTCAGCAGTTTGCTTCTATTGTTTACTACCTGAACATATTACAATACTGTAGTTTTCCCAGGGGAAACTTTGAAGCCTTTATTTATTTTGAATGATGACATATTAAAACAGCTCTCAAATGCAGTGCTAGGGACTTCTCACATTATTTAAAATTACAGTTCAACAAAAACAAAATGTATAGCAGTTACCACCAGAAAAAAATGCAGTTAAACTCCACCCCAATGCAAGCAAATAAGTAAGACTTTCCTCATCAACTCATTATCATCCATTGCTTGGGTCTTCCCATTTAGGAACTTCAGCAAAACGTCATAATATAGCTTTGACTGATTTCTCAAAGGCCATGTCTACACTAGCCCCCGCCTTTCAAAAGGGGGATGCCAATGTGACATTTTGGTATATGCTAATGAGGCCCTGCCATGAATATGCAGCACCTCATTAGCATAATGGTGGCAACAGCGATTTGAAAGTGCCGCTTTTGAATCATGTACCACCCATATAGACAGGGGGCCTTTCAACAGGACCCCCCAGTCTTCAAAAGCCCCTTGTTCCTAAAACCAAATAGGAATAAGGGGTTTTCAAAGACTGGGGTCCTTTCAAAAGGCCCCCCGTCTACACAGGCAGCACAGAATTCAAAAGCAGCACTTTCAAATCACTGCAGCCGCTCATTAGCATATCCCGAAGTTTCTCATTAGCATCCCCCGTTTAAAAGGCTGGGGGTAGTGTAGACATAGCCAAACAGTTTAAAAATACAGAATACGCATGTTATTGGACAGAAGTATAATATCAGCTGTGACCTTGTTCTCTGGACAATTTCATGGCCCAAGCTGGGATTTGAACACCTCCAGATCTTGAGGTATGCCAGTAATACAGTCTAGCATTGGAATTCAGACTGTGGTACAGCTCCATTTCTATAATGGGCTACCTAAAATCACAGCAACGGAGACCCTCTCCTCAAATTATGAAAGATCTTTCTCTCCCTGACCCCCTCAAAAATCCTCTATTTCAAAACTTTGAGGCTTGGACCCATCTCCAAGACATTTTCTCTATTTCAGCACTTCTGCTAGTAGTCTGCTTTCTCTATTTTTCCTTTGTCAGAGATGTCTGTTTTCTAAAACGTGAGCGCAGAATGCATCAGCTGCTGACAAACTAGTCAATTTACTGCTAAATTTTACAACCTCAAACTCCGCCAGTAACACCTGACATGCCACTGACTAATGGAAAACATTACTTGGAAGTCTTTCCCATGGGAATGCACCTTGATGAATTTAAATGAGCCAGGGACACCTAGAAAATCACTTTCTCTTCTTTTATAATTTCCACTGTACATGTTGGTGCTGAAATTGAGTATGGCTTCTGGAAAGCAACAGGCTCCATTCGCTTCCAAACCAACCAGCTATGCCACCAAAGACGAAGCTATTGAAATTCATTTCCTGGAGCAGTTGTGAAATCACAGCTATACTCAAGACCATAGTATCCTTTGACATCGGCCCATAAAATATTAAATGGCTTCTCACTGACAAACCAGTCAGATATATTGCTGTGGTCTTTGCTCTGTGTTGTGGCCTAATATAATAGGAACTATACAAGTTGAAACTTGAGGCAAATTCATTTCTGGTGCAATTCCTTTCAGCAACAGGAATTAAAGTGAACCCTTGGTTTCAACTGAGTTTTCTTTCTTTTTTTTTTTTTTGAGTAAGCATCTTATAACATACGGAACAAAATAAAGACGACTGTCAGTTTTAACTTTGCTTGATGAAAATGAGGTTTTGTTATTTTCCCAGCAGTCTTTTCTTTGTGTTCCTAAACTTCCACCACATAAACACTTATGTTTCCCACACATTGCTGTACATTTCAAACCATTACAAAAATTGACTTATGATTGCACTTGTGGACATTGTTAAGCTTCTTTTCATATCAATAACGTCATTGTTTCCATAGTAACTAATGTACTTCAAATGGAAAATACCAAAGAGTAAGTAAAGAAAGGACAAGAGTTGAAAAAATAAGTGACATAAACTAAATGTGACCATTCTGACATGCTTCCGCTAATCATTTAGTCAGTCCTTAGTTCAGAAAAATCTGCATAATTCACCTGATGGTCTCCCAGTCAAGAGCAAAGCAAACATCCAAAGTTCTTGGATGTTCTCATCACACCACTCCATCATGTAGAAAAAAGTATGTTCTAGAGAGAAAAACTACTGGAGTAGGGGGTGTCAGTGGAGCTGGGTTATTTTTAGGCTGTGCTCCTCCAGGATTGCCTGGCCTTGGTTTTCCCACCTATAAAATTAAAATAACAGCAACGTTTTCCTGTTTCTCAGAGATTTGTGCTTTTAAATTCATTAATACTTATAAAATGCTTTGCGTTTGTTACTTGGAGAGATCCAAGTCCTTATAATGTATACAAGATAGGAAAGATATTACAAGATATTATTTAAGTCCTTATTATGTATAAGAGATAGGAAAGCCAGAAAAAATGAAACGTTGGCTAAACATGCAAAAGCTCAGACGCTTATCTAAAGCTTATCAACACTTTTTAAATCCTTCATCTTTTTCTTCTTCGAATCTTCCAGTAACACCTTGGCTCCCCTCTCTTTCCTCAATTCAAAACACTTCAGTTAGCTTCTCTATTGAACCTAGAACTCTCACTCCAGGATGTAAAAGGGTTGCCTTTCTCCCTGCAACCTTACCATTGAAAATACTGTTGTCACTAACTTGAGATTTCACGTCATGAGTCTGTGCCAAGTGAGCAATGCTTTAATATTAAGGCAGCTCGGACCAGCGATGAAACCACTGGAGTTCTGGGCAATAATATCTTCAGAGGTAAGGGTTCTGAGGGACTAGGAATATATTAGAAGGGGAAAGGTTGAGGAAAAGAATAAGGGTTTATGGATTGCAGTGAAATAAACAGGAGGTAGAGATTTCAGATACAGTGAAAGTCATTTACAACTGGTCTTAATTTCCTTAGTAAACTACCTTGGTATAGACTAACAGAAAAGTTTAGAGCATGAGCTTTCGTGAGTTAACTCACTTCTTCAAATGCTTCAGATGCTTCTTCAGTGAGTTAACTCACGAAAGCTCATGCTCTAAACTTTTCTGTTAGTCTATAAGGTGCCACAGGACCCTTCGTTGCTGCTACAGATCCAGACTAACATGGCTACCTCTCTGATACCTTGGTATAAACACCTTCATAGCAGCATAACTGCCTCCATATTATATGATTGTACTGCTTAAACTGTATCAGTACCTAAACCATGTGGTTAGCAGCACAAAAGCTGTATATAGATGAACCTGTCAGCACTTTAAAACAATTACTCAGTTATTTTTGAGATTAGTGGGAAGCTGGACAGCTAAAGGGCTGTTGGAGGGCTGCAGTGAGAAGGGAAAGAAAAAAAAATCTAAAGCCATGCTGGGAGATAGGGGAAGAGACTTGACCAAACTGGACAAATAATTTAGGTTTGGCTTGGTTCATAGGTTGGGAAAAACCTTTGCTGCTATAGGACTGATTCCTCCCTCCTTAATCACTAAGTACTAACTTTGATTAAATTTAATAATAATTCTCCATAAATATGTCAAAGTTCCTTAGCTAAAATAATCACTACAACTGCCATAGAGCTTAGATTTCCAACACAATAGTCAGAGCAACCATTGCTTCTGTTCCTATATTCCAGGAAACTCAAACAGTACACAGCAGCAGATTTACATTTGCTCTAGTGTCCTTCAGCAGTAACCCTTCAAAGAAAAGCAAAATGTTTTGTGTTCATTGAGTTGAAAATAAATGTAAATGAAATCACTTAAAGGAAAAAGGGAAACCATTAGGAAGGGTTGGGCAGTGCCATGACCTGCATGCCTGTGGGGGAGGGGAAGGGCCAGGCTGTACTCAGTACATCCACCAAAACATGCAGGGACCCCCTTTGTGCTCAGACCACCCCCGCCACCTGCAAGCCCATTCCCTGGGGTGGCCACGGGTCCCCAAAATATTCAGACCCATCTGTAAGGCAGCACTTAAGCCATGTGCAGTGGGGCCCACCATTCAGGGCACACCCATGTCCCTCAACCTGGGGGTGGGGACAGCCAACCATAAGGGACAAGGGGCACAGCACCTAGGACTGGGCTGTGGGATTGATGTCTCTCTCTCCTCCTTCTTTTCTAGCTGCACCATCCAAGGGTATGGGGAGCCCCAGCACAAGCCTGGGGCTGGCCAGTCATGTCCAGGAGTTAGGGCTGCAGGGGGTAGGCATGCAGAGGAGCATGGTCACATCCCCAATCATGTGCTCCAGCTGAGGGATGTACGCCCCAGCCTGCATCCCCCAGTAGAGGCTGGAGGTCTGTGGGATGTGCACATCATGTGCCCGGCCTCACCAGCCCACATACAGGTCCATAAACCAGCCCCAATGGTTCACGAGTGCCTGGAACACAATGAAATTGTACCCATTCCAATTCACGTAGCGGCTGCCTCTGTGTTCCGGGCTGTAGATGGGAATGTGCACGCTGTCAATGACCTCAAAGCACTCAGAGACACAGAGGGTGGTGAATCCCATGATGTCAGCATCTAGATCCCCAATGTGCACCAGCCTCCAGAGCAGCACCTGGTTAATGGCCTGCACACCTGTGGGGCACAGGGAATGGCCATGCTTGTGGGTGTGAACGGAGTGCCCCTGCCCCTTCCCGGGCTTCTCTTCCCCTCCCGCTGCCCTCCCCTTGAACCCCAAGGGCACCTTCCCCCACAAGGCTGTCTCTCAAGGCAGCAGGCTTGTGTGTGGGTGGGGCGTAATGGTCCCCTTGAGCTGGGCCTTCTCACCTGCCCTGCCCTGCCCTGCACCCTTGCACTCCTGACCCTGGCCCACTTAGGTCCCCCTTTCCCTGGTGCCCCCACTCTCCCTTCCTCCCCATGCCTAGCTTGTGGCCAGGGCACGCATTACCTCAAGGACTATGGCCCCAATGGTGGACTTGCCGACCCCAAACTGCTGCCTGACAGTGGTAGCCGTTCTGGGTGGCAAGCTTCCAAATGGCAATGGCCACACGCTTCTCCACCATGAAAGCGGGATGCATCTAGGTGTGCTGGCATTAGAGGACGGGGGCAATCTGGATGTAGAGTTGCAAGAACGTGTCCTTCTTCATGAGGTGATTCTGCAGCCGGTGTGCATCATCCCACTCGGCCAGGAGCCCCCACTCCTAAAAGTCAGAGCTCGCCGGGTAGCTTCATATGTGGTGGATGACCCAGGGGGTAGGATGGGGGCATGGGAGGGACTGTGCTGAGTCGGGGATCCTATGGCCAAATCCTGGCCAACAGTAGCAGGTGGAGGATGGCCATCAGGAGGGAGACCAGCAGGCGAGCCAGGGTGAGCCTGTGGGTATGGACCTGCTCTGAGTCCCTGGCTCTGAGGGCTGACCTTCAGGACTGGGCATGGGCTCTGCAAGGCAGTGTGCAGCATGGCAGGCCTGAGCAGAGTGTGCAGAGACGGGGAGTTTGAGAGGGGCCTTTTAAGGGAGCACATGGCTGGCACCCCTGGAAGGGCTTTCCAGGCATGCAACCCCATCGGCGGTGTTCCCTGGCCCTTTCTTTCGAAAGAGCACCTGGGGTTGTGTGGATGTGCTCTTTCAAAAGAACAGATTGCTCCTTCAATCCGCTTGTTATGTGTGGACACGCTCTTTAGAAAGACAATCTTCCAGATGATCTCTTCCAGAAGATCATCTTTCGAAAGATCACTATGGTGTTGATGCAGGCTTAGTCTTTAAGATGCCACAGGACTCCTCATGGTTTCTCTAAAAGCAAGTCATTTTTACTTTAAAAACATACTAACAAATATGTACATGTACACACTTATTTACACAAACTCTTTTTTTTTTATCATTTGGGGATGAAATTCACCTCAGGCAGAAAACCTGCACAAAGCAATCCGCACTGCTTAAGTCCTCTCTCTCCAAATCTGTGCTGGATTTTAGCCAAGAAATTTTCCATAAACATGTTTATCAGATAGGTAATTACAAAAGGAACATTGATTTCAGTGTTACTTCCTGCCATCTAAGAGATGATATATTTGTGTGTGGGCAGCTGTATGGTGTAATACGGCATGTTCAGTCAGAGGCTGAAGATAGATTGTTAGTTGCATAATATCTGTATACACCTCCTCCCATACACTGCTATCTGGAGCCTTCCCACCATTTTTAAAGAGGCACCGACAATAATATATTCTTGTGACAATAAATACTCAAAGACTTTCACTACTATTTTTAGTGTGTTTTTCTTTTCATTTTCACCATCCCTTGCAAGAGAGTTAAAAAAAAGCTGAAAAGTTGTATACTATATATAAGTAAGGCATAAATGAATAAGGTTAAACTCTCCCTATACTGATAACAGCCTGTCCTCCTTTGTTATATTATATTATTATTATATTAAAATATCATTTGCCAAGTGTAATTCCTATTAGAATATGCATGTATCATGTTCGTATTTAAAGTTGTGACAATTAACCTTGGACTTGTATCTTCGACAAATAGGGAGAAACTGGTTGAGAATTTAAAAGCAGAAGGTAGCTTGGGTGAAAGTGATGATGAAATGATAGAGTTCTGATTCTAAGGAATGACAGGAGGGAGAAGAGCAAAATAAAAACATATTTCAAGAAGGCAGACTTCAGCAAACTCGAAGATTTTAGGTAAGATGCCATGGGAAAAGCAAGTCTAGGGGCGAAAACAAATGATGACTCTTTGCAGTTTTTCAAAGGAATCAAGTATACAAGAGGAAACTATCTCACTGCATGAGAAATAAAGGAAGAATGAAAAGAGACCACCATGACTTGAGTAGATCTTCAGTGATCTAAAAATCAGAATAAGTGGAAGCTAGGTAAGATAACAAAGGAGGACTATAAGTAACCGACACAAATAGGTAGTGATTAGAAAAAAATAGAAAAGCTAAGCACAAAAAATGAGATCACACTAGCTAGAGACATAAAAGGGGAACAAGCAAACATTACACAAATACATTAGAAGTAAGAAGGAGAGGGTACTACTGTTACTCATTGGTGGGGGAGCAATAATGACCGAAAATGTAGAAACGACAGAGGTCCTTACTGCCTTCTTTATATTGTTTTTCACCAAGGTTGGTGGAGATTGGAAATTGATTTACTATTAACATTATAAATGCCAGTGAAAATGAGGTTGTACCAAAGACTAAAACAAGAAAAGAACAAATTAAAAAATTATTTAGACAAATTAGAAGCCTTCAAGTCGCCATGGCCTGATTAAATATATCCTAGAATACTCAAGGAGCTGAACGAGGAAACATCTGAGCTGTTAGTGATTATCTTTGAAAAGTCATAAAAAATTATTAAAAGATCTAAAAGATATGATCTGTGAGTGAAGACTGAAGAAAAGGATTTGTTCAGTCTGGAAAAGACAAGACTGAGAGGGGACATGATAACTGTTCTCAAATACAGAAGAGGGTATTGCGAGGAGGGAGAAAATTATTCTCCTTAACCTCCGAAGCATGAGGCAAGAAGGAATGGACTTAACTTGCAGTGAGGGAGGATTACGTTGGACGTTAGAAAAATCATCCTTAATGTCAGGGTGGTTAAACAATGGAATAAATTGCTTGGGGAGGTTCATCACTGGAGATTTTTAAGAGCAGGTTAGACAAAAACCTGGCATGAATGGTCTAGAATAATACTTAGACCTTCCCTTAATGCAATGTACTGGGCTAGATGACATGTTGAGGTTCCTGACAGTTCTATAATTCTATGATTTATATGTGTTGCGCTCCCGGACAATCACCCCCAGATAAGATTTCCATCGAGGACAAACACCTTTGTGTTGATGGCCCCTTAAAAGCACTTAACTCTTGTGATGAGCCTTAGAAGAAGCTCTTCTTTTGGACCCTCAGATTTCATATCATATTGTCATATAGAGCTGGAAGGGACCTCAAGAAGTCATCAAGTCCAGTCCCTTGCACTCACAGCAGGACCTATCACCATTCCTGCCAGATTTTTTTTTTTTTTTTAAATCTAGCCTGTCCCAGACCTTTGAAAGGCCCCTCCAAGACTGAACTCCCAGCTCTGGGTTTAAAAGGCCAATGCTCTAACCACTGGGCTATCTCTCTGCTTGATGGAGCACCCCCATGAGTCGCCAAAAAACAAAAGGACATGTGATATGCTCATGTAACCTTCAATTTTATCTTTGGCCAGTAACTTTCCACAAACAGAAATTCTGAGTTTTCTTTGAAACAATAACCATGCTTCATAAAATCCATTGCTTGGATGATGAGCCAAGGGCTGAAATGTCTAAGGAGACTGCACTTTTCAATTATTTTTAAGCAGTGTGGTGGGGCAGAAGGTTATTTTTTCTTTACTGGCCAGAATAATCTAATGATAAAATAACCACCAGTCTGGGGGTGAATATGTCCCATTTCTCAACAGTGTGTTCTGAATTTGGTATTTGACAGTGAGCACCACCAGAAATAGGCAACTTTGATCTCAGTGACAACAATGTTTCTATGTAAATAAAATTAATGTGGATTTAAGTTGCCGTTACTGAATCAGGTTCTGTCCCCACTATAGCCACCTGTCTGTGAGGTATTTCAGAAGATCCTCCCCTCCTGTGTCTACAAGCCACTGGAGCATAAAATGGAAAACTTCACTATTAATGCACTTTCTATTACTTCTCTAAAAAGACTTGTCATGTACATAGAAATTGTCTGACTACTGATGTTGTCTGTCTTAATGCACACAAATGTGAATTAAATTGGCCCTAAAAATTATGATACAACGTGATTGAATGGCAATGATAGAAAATGCCTTTATAAAATAAGATGGGAAATGAGTGTCTTGATGTTAGAATTTTCATGCTTCAAATGTTATTACTAGTTTCAGTGCTTCAACAGCTTGACAATTTACGAAAGCCCTGTGAAGGAATAATTTTAGCGGATGATACTTGGTATTAGCTTCATATTCTGTCCAGTACATATTTTGAATGTGAGGAGTTATTTCCAGTTACTTAAGCCATGGTCATTGTGAGAAAACTAGGAAAAAAAAAACATTTGGTACACTTGTGCTCCAAAAGCAGTTCCAGAAGGCTCAAAGGTGAGACAAAGCATATAAATAAGATAATCCAAACAAAAACATGCAAATCTCAGAAGGTCTGTTCTTCACCAAATGCACATGCAAACTGACACTAAAGAACTTCTTAGTTTTGATTATTTTCCATTCTCCACTTGAATGCTCTCTTGGAAGATTTGAAACATAAAGGTCATGATAATGGAATGTCTCGTTCACTTTCACAGGTGCAATGTCATGCCTGAAACTGTATGCAGTAAGTAAATAATACTATTTCTATGTGTGCATCTGATTTCAAAGAAGGAGTCTTAGGGACAGATTTTAAAAGATAATTCCCATTTTGCAATTGTTTATTATACTGGGTTTAAATCTGATGCATTTGGAGAGGGTTCAGATCAATGCTCGCTCGCTCTCTGTATATATAATTTGTACTCCATTCTTAGAAACTTAATCCAAACTTTTCTTGCCATGCTAATTTTGTCTTTCTATGCATCAGAGAGCAGTTTGTTTCCTTATTATCTGAATCACAAGTCAATGTGCTGGTTCCTTGTTTGCTTCCTTCTTTCCGCAGCAGCACAACAGATCTAGGACCAGGCTTTGTCTTTTACTGCCTCTCACAGTGCTGCCCATTTCAGCAAGCATAAAGCAATGGACTGAATGTGCTAGTGGCAGTACAAAGAAGTGCACATGACATCTCCCTGCTCCCAAACAACCCTTTGCACTCTAGGAAGGATTCATCCCAAAGAAGAGAAGCTTTAGTTTTCTCCCAGAAACTAACAGGGACCACACTAGCAACCTGGTCTGATGCTAAGACAATGACAGCTTGCCTATAAATCTGCCTATAAAGCTTTATCTGCCAGTGTAAATTGGATTCCTCTGTCTCACCTGAAAAGAAGATTGTACAGGTTGAACCTATCTTGTACGGCACCCTTGGAACCTGACAAAAGAATTTGCTGGATGACAGGAGGTCAATATTTTCTAGCAAATTACCCACACTTCCACTCCTTACTGGGTTCTTAGGAGACATTTAGGGGTAAATTATAGCTAAATAGCAGCACAGAACACTGTCAGCCAGGACTGGTGGCCAGAAACAAACTTTATGGGACCATGTGAAATTTGGCCACACCCATAATAAGTAGTCATCCAGCTAACTTAAATCATTCCAGATTATGGAGTTTGCCAGACGAGAGCGCTCTGGATTAGAGAGGGTCAACCTGTAGTTGCTTTCTAATCATGTGATTTTCTGCAGTGAACTTTCTCTGTTAGAATGCAAACTACTGTTATTCACCAAGAAAAATAAACCCAGCGTAAATCCTGCACTACTGCCAAATCAGACGAGGGTGGTTAAATATTAAGTGGCACAAAAACCAACAGCCACAACAGGTAATTTGCATGTGCAATAAGAAAATGTGCAATAGATTCTTTTCTTATCAAAGAGATACTTGAGAAACTATGACGTAACCTTGGAGCTTCAGATAATTTCACTGTGTGTTAAATTGTAGCTCTGCCCTATTTTTATTATTTATATTCATAATTTGTACTGTGGTAGCAGCCAAAGGCCAGATAAACGTACCTTTCAAAAACAGTTAGACATATGTAGGGAAGACAGCATTGGCTGACAAGCCAGATATGTGAATGGGTTGAGTTTAGGATAAGGGTTGAGTTTGATGCCATATCAAGTTTGAGAATTGCATTCATATTTGATGACAAAAACTATTATTTCAGTCATGAGATCAGCTGTTTTAAGTGAGATTTCTGCACTCTTGTTCTGACCTCTTGTAATGAAGGCTACAGTGGAATTTGGCAATAGTCCTCCTCCCATTTTGGATCTGTTTGGAACGTAAAACGATTAGGGCCTATTCATAACTAAAAGCTCACATAAATTGTGAGGAGTTCAGACTCAATATCCCAATCTTCTATCATTGCTAGAAGATAGTCATTTGAGGAAGGAGAGAGAACCTCACAGTATGTAACAGCTAATACTCTCAGATAGCTTCATTCAGCTGGCCTTAAAGGTGCCTTTATATTTCCATCAGTTATAGTAACTTCTTGCTAAATATTGTAGTTATGTTCTTGAAAAATGCTACTTTAAGCAAAATGGCATTAAGGCTATAACTGCACTTGTCCCCTTCTTCAAAGGGGGCATGGTAATCAGCTTTATGGGAGATTACTAATAATGCATATGCAGCACTTCATTAGGCTAATTATCCCCATGCAGCAACTTCAAAGTGTCAAACTTTGAAGTGCTGGCATGCCATGTAACTGCAGTAACTTTGAAGCGCCTGCTCTCCTTCAAAGTACCTTTACTCCCTAGAATATAAAGGCACCTTTACCGCCAGCTGAATGAAGCTATCCAAGAGCATTAGCTTTTACATACTGTGGTGTTCTCTCTCCTTCCCCAAATAACATTTTGGGGAGTAAAGGTACTTTGATGGAGCATGGGCACTTCAGAGTGCCTACGGCTACATGGCATGCTGGCACTTTGAAGTCTGACACTTCTAAGTTGCCGTGGGGGGAGAATTAGCCCAATGAAGGCCTGCATATGCATTGCAGCACTTCATTTCTAATCTCCCATCAGCCTAATGAAGGTGGTAAGTGTAGACGTGGACTAAGTGAATTTAATTTCCCAGTAAGAATTAAAGTAAATAGTGGAGGTTGGAGTCTAGGAAATTTTTTCAGCGGATAAAAGACGGTATAGACAGGTATGGTATACATTTTAAATGATTTCAAACAGTTTAATACCACAGACAGCTATGACTGTGAAGCTTGCTTGAAGTGTTGAAATTAGATGAGGAGAATATTACCCAGGGAATGTGTTGCTCTGAGCCCTAACGGGTTAACGTGTTGTTGTTAACATCGCCTCGCTCTAGAGACAGCATGGACTGAGACAGGAGGGAGGAAAACCAATACATGGAAGTCAGTGGCTATAGTGAACGATGGCATTCATAGAAATATCTATGATACAAAAAATCAGCTTTACATGCTTCAGCTGCCCGTTTGTTTAAAATAATTCGTTTTCTTCTTTTAAGGATATGCAGGGATGCTGCATGGTGCTCTTTATTTGGTGACAAATAATGCTGACAAATGTTCAAATCTAACCACTCTTATTTTTTTCATATTTGGAATGGATTAACAATTCTGGCAGGTGCTTATGGAAGACATGATTAAATGCAGCTTAAACATGGGTATTTCTGCCAAATTTGGCTTTAAAAATTATTTTCTCATGGCCTCACTTCTTATCCCCTGGAATGTCCTCTTGCCCACCCAGTTTGCAAACTACTGATTCAAGCTCTCTAAAGCTTGTAGTTTACATGTGCTCTCCACATTGTTTAAAATCTGAATGCCACATGTAATGCACAGAGGGTTGATATTGCAAGTTAGTATTTCCCAGTATGCTCTTGATCATAAGACACAAAGATAACAGGGTAGATTTTTCTGTAAAGGCCAGAAAACATATCAGCCATTTTGGTGCATAATGTACAACATGGTTCACTGAATATGAAATCTTAGTAAATATTTCAAATATTCTAGCAATTTTGCCATAATACCTGCATTTACATCTGGTTAATATGCCTTGATTCTCACAGAATGGTTTTGTGGTAACAGTCTGTGGGTATTGGCAGCAAAGCCAGATCTTTTTTTAGGATGAAGCAACAGGTGCTATACTGGGATAAGGTTCTGCATAACAGATAAGCATAAAAATTGTATTAAAGTTATAATCTAATAGTTCTCAAGGCTATTTTCTGTGAATTTAGCTGCTCATATACTGTGCTAATAGGTCTCTTGCAACACTTCTTACTTGAATCATTTGTTTTAGCACTACGAGGAATTCAGAATTCCCTGCATTCAGCACAATTATTACCTACACAATTTTCACTGATGAACTATTCAACTGAACAAGGACATTTAGGTATGTTCAATTTTTTTCAGCTATAATTACATGATCAACTAGGTTTTATAGTTTGTCTGTTTTACAGTAAGGTGCAATGGTCCGGCACAAACACTGAAATAAAGGGTGATCATTTGTTTTCCACATTGGGGATGGTATTTTCATTGTTCAGATAGTTAACTAAGCAAGTGTCAGAATTCAATGGCTTCATGATATTCTAAACAGAATAATAATGTGCCCTTGAGGTGACAACCTGCATTGTTTTCAAGACTATCCATCTGAACACATGAATTACAAGTACAATGTACACAGGAAGTCGCCATTAGTAAGGGCATGGATGAGAGCAAATACATGGATTTAAAATTGTATTTGTGTGATTTCTGCTTGTTTATGTAAAACTGAGGCTTAATGTTAGTTACTGTCACATTGGACGGTAATGCTTTAATCTGACAATGTGTGCCCTTCATTAGCTCAGTTGTACCAAGAATAACCATGATTAATTTGTGTTCAAGGTAACAGTGATAAGATCACAGATGATCAATCATGTGTTTTTATTGTTTGGCTGACTTTTGCCTTATTAAGCTACAGACAGGATATTGCACATAGCTGATTCACTGACAGTCTAAGTTATGGGCATGTGAGTAGGTCATGCTGCTGCTGGGTCACACACTATAGTTCCAGCTGCCTTATCCAATTATCATTTGAAAAACTCCTGTTAAAATGGAAGACATATCCAAAGTGATTTTACAAAGAGTGCCATTTCAATGGCTACCTCCTACAGTAGAACTCCCACTGTGTTTTATAACAAAAACAAGCTTATAACTACTTGTATTTAGTGCATTCCACCCTTTTTGATGAAAAAGGGACAATATAATAGAAAAGTCACCCCAGCCTTTCTAAAATGGACAATAATGCATGGTGCTTATCTAAAGCATTACTCTCATTTCCATAAACTACTATTTCTCATGCACCTGGACTGTTCTCTGAATACCTGTCACTGTTCCTGTGTTGCTTTGATTTCAATCAGCACAACATCAGGACCCCGATGTCTTCCTCAGAAAAGTAAAGAAATCTCCTGCAGGGAGAAGTCACCTTTTTAATATGGTGAATATTAGGTTTCTAAGAAATTTTGAGCCTGTAATAGCCAACTTAATATTAAAATGTACAATAAAAATCATGAATCCTTGGTCAGATAAGTTGCCCAGAGAATCCCAGAAAAAAAGCAGTCATTTCCCATTATCAGTATATCATATTTATCTTCTGATAGATGTCATATGCTAATGATAAAGAATTACAGAGTCACTTTCTTCTAACACTGAAAAGCAAAATTTGTTGGCATAAGAAAAGCAACCTAAGAACAGCTCTCTCTTTCTGTGGGGCTTCAGCCAAGAACAATGGGGAGCAACCTGCAGCCCACTGGGACTCCACCTGTGGCCCATGGACCCCTAGCTGTTCCCCTCCTCCATGAGCCTCTTGCACACCAGGCCAATCAGAACCCTGCATTTCCTAAGCCCCCCAAATCCCTTGTGGAATGCTGCAAATCACCTTATTCGTGGAGCTGTCCCTTCTCTGCCCCATCCCTCCCAGAAATGGAATGCTACAAATTAGGTGATTTGCATGCTCTGAAAGTTCTGGGAGGGTAGGCAAGTGTGGGGCTTCAGTGCATAAGAGGTGTTGGGGAGAGATGCTCACAGGTGGAATGCGAGTGGGCCATGGCCTGGTGTGACCCACTGAGGTGAAGTGGGGGGGCATTAATGCACTCCACCCACTATTCTTGGTTGCTCGTGCCTGGCCTAGACACTTATCCCATATATACGCTTTTCTTTATTGCTACAGATTGAAAGAAGTATTGCACAAATCTTCACATGACTGCACAAATGAGACATGAGTAAATACTTGGAAGAACCTTGGCAAAGTAATAAAAAAATTGCAGTCTGTGAAATATTATTTACAGGGATATACTTGTGTTACATCTCTGCTTCTTTCGGTATTTAATCTTCCAGTATTTATAGCTGAGAAATTATGCAGAAATGATCTGTCTGTATTAATTACATGCAACTGTGACATTATGTCCAGAACAATTACTGTAATGGTTTCCCACTAAATTATTTTCAGACTTAGTTAGTCTTTGGTCATGGTCATCATTTTTGAGATAATCATGGACTGGAAATAGTGTTTACTCCTGGATAACAGGATGACTTTGTTGTGTTTGCCACTGGAACTAGGGATCAAACTGCTATGAAGCATTTCAATTATGTTATTTAAACAATAATGCATTTCTATTCATTAGCTGGTGCTTTTTATAACAAAAATAAAAAATCAGTAGGTGTCCTTAATTGTATCTGCAATGTTTGAGTTCACTGTGTATGCAGAACTTGGCTCTTGTGTAAAAACTATCATTTCTATATGAACTAGTCCCAGCTAGTCGATACAAACACATGTATACATGGTGTTTTTCATGCACAAAAGTATGTATATTAAATATGGTGCTCAAAAGTAACAAAATATATTAATTAAGCCATGAAAGTGAAACCATGGTTGAACTGAAGATAGTATCAAACTAAAGGAGTTCACTTGCTGAAATATGAACAGAAGGTATTGGTATGGTGAAAATGCCAATTTGTGATGTGGTTATAACTGGTCAAATTATTGTTTCAAAAACCCATTAATCATGAGTCTTATTTGTTGTGAACTCAGTTATTTATCATGCACAGACAGCTCCAGTTTTTGTGACTAATAAGTTCTGCTTGTTATTCCCAAGCAATCATCAACTAGTTAAAATGAACAGTTTGCAGATTCTCATTTGTTCACCAGTGATTTGATCCTGCATGTTCTGAGTCAACAGAAATACAGGTTGAAACTCTCGTCCAGCAGTACAATGGATGTTGCTGGACCAGAGAACACCTGGACCAGAGAGCTCCAGCTGCTCAAGAGCCCTGCTAGTGGTAGGGAGCCCTGCTGGCGACCCCCGTTGGGAGCCAAGCCAGGAGCCCAGTGGTGGGGAGCCAGCCCTGACAGCAGCCCTGCAGCCATGGGGACCCCAACAGACATGTGGAGTTCAGCAGCCCTTGGGTGCGGAGCTGACTGGGGCCAGAGAAGCTCAGCAGCTCCACAAATGGGACATGGCTGGGATAGGGAGCCCTACTGGCATCCCAAGGCTTGGAGCCAGATGGGAGAATGGAGCCCTACCAGCAGCCCTGAAGCTATGGGACCCTGGCCAGGGTGGGGGAGACTGGGCTACATCCCCACAGTGGTCTCCATGGCAGTGGGGCAGCTGTTCCACAGAGGGGCTGTGGGCACCAGTTTCCCCTTAAAATCTTAGAGGGAAGACAAAATACAGTACACTGCCCCCCCCAACCCAAATACCCTGCCTCCTATGGCAGGGCCCCTGCTCCCTCTCCTGCTACTGCCTGTACTGGCTGCACTGTGCTGTCTGATCAGCTCTTGATTGATTTTACCTGCAGCTGCGCTGACTTGGGAACAGGGCAGCTCAGCAGGAGGAATGAACAGGACAATTAGGTTTTTTGTTAGAAAAAGAAAAAGGCAGGAGAACTGCTTAAAACACGGGACTGTCCTGCTGAAAATGGGATGGACAGTCACCCTAAATAATGCACTTCTGGTTTGACTTTCCCATGCCCGTTAAGCCCTGATTGTTTTGGACATTTCCACAGATATATAGTAGCATATAAATAATCAAAACTGGAAAATTATGATCCCACAACTAACAATGAAGCAAAATTTTGCTTCTATTCTTGAAAATATTTTAAATGATTTTTTAATATTCAACCAGAGGTATATAATTTGTTATATAATTTTCTTCCCCTCATCATCATTCTGAGGAGGAAAAACATCACATCCTTTGAGCATAAGCTTTTGTGGGCAAAGACCCACTTCGATGGATGCATCTTTGCCCACAAAAGCTTATGTTCCAAAATATCTGTTAGTCTATAAGGTGCCACAGGATTTCTTGCTGTTTTTGAAGATACAGACTAACTTGGCTACCTCTCTGATGATTATCATATACATTGTATCACCTAATCCAGTTACTACTCCATGGATGATGGTCCTTACTGAATATTTCCTAGTACTATTTCTAGCCTTCCAAAGTGAAAATACTTAGCTGCTAATCCCCTCCCCTCCCCCACACCCACATACCTCACACCTCAGCAGTATGTTCCTTCTGGGAAAACATCTTAGACATTAATGGGATTTAAGTACAAATCTGCAGTTAAATATTGTTTTGTTTCACAGGCTTGTGCTTAAATATATGGCTTTATTCAACCTAGAATAAAGACAGAAAAAAATACCTTATGAAGCCATTCACTGATTATTTTGCTGGTCATAACCTAGAAATGAAAGCACACCTCTGACCAAAACAGTTCTAGGTCATATAAAGAAACAAATATGCACTGCATAGTAAAGTGAAAACAAGGGGTAAGATTTTTTAAAAGAGCGATAGATGCCAAAATCTTTGCAGCCTTTGTTTCCTTTCATTTCTCCATGGCTATGTCTAGATTACAGCACTTTGTGGGCAGAAGTTCTTGTTGGAAGACATCTTCTGACAAAACTTCCGTCAACACATCATAACCAAACTGGCAAGTGGATTGCAAGAGCAAGCCACTTTGTCAACAGAGAGTAGCCAGAGTGCCCAGCCACTCTCTTGACCAAATGGACAACCAGAAGCACAGCAGACAGAGCTTGCTGGTGTCCCAGAAGCCCAGTCTGTCAACAGAGGGTCCCCCAGAATGTCCAGACCTGCTATCTGTCGACAGATCTCTGTCAACAGAGGCTTAATGCCTCATGTGGAGTGGGATAAGATGGTTGACAAAAGTGGTAAATTCTGTCAATTTACTGTTGACAGAACACCTTGCGAATCTAGACGTTCCCCAGGTTTTGTTGACAAAACCCTCCAGTGTAGACATAGCCCATGAGTTGTTTTCTTGTCTGGCAGAAGAATTGCCAATGAATGCCAGGTTACTTAAAATTAGAAACTATCACCTACAGCCATCTCCTGATAAAGCTACCTTGCCGAATTTTTAACTGAAGCCTTCACATCTTGAACACTACAGAAGCCATTGTTCAGATTAGGTTACCACATCAAAACGTTAACCTCTGATTTATTTGTCATGCTGCTTTAGCCTATATAAGTGCCATCCTGGATGATATTAAGCATCCTGGCTCCATTGTGTCTGCATTTTTAAAAACATTTACACAAAAAATAGAGTCATTTAAGGCACAGATTTGCTCATGTAGCACAGGATAGTCCATTAATGTAAATGATTTGCTACTGCACTCCCAGTGTGCCATCATTAACAATGTTGATTTTTTATCTCACTGCAAGTATTCCATTCCCTCTGGCAAAGAGATGGTAACCTTGGGCATGCTGTGCTGTATGGGGAGGAAGGCCTCTCATGAAACCAGCACTATGAAGACTTTTTATGTGCAAAACAGATCTGGGAAGTAAAGTGCTTCATCATCCTAAAATTCGTCATTCTATCGCCTGCATCCTGCTACACAATCGGACAAAAACAGGGGAGTAATCATACCCACCTCATCACAACCCAGCAATATTGTAATATGTGAAAGGGACAGTAGTCTAAGACATATTATGCTGTACTTTCACGGCACGGATCCTTATTGCATGTATACTCATTATGCTAACCAAATTCCTGCACACATAATTGGAAAAGAGAAAGGCAGACCATGACATCAGACCACTTCAGCCTCTTATAGCAAAGGGAGATGGAATCACCTACTAGGGATTTTACAGCTTTGGGAAGCCCTCCGAAGACATAACCAACTCCTATTTAATAGCCCAGGTCAGAGGGCAAGGATAGGATGTGGCAGCTAGTGAACTGCTTAGGAACTCCTTAGGAACTGCTCTCTGGTGATGCAATAATCAAACTTGGAGCTTCTTGAGTCTTCTCTAGGACATAGCTAATGTAGAAAATAAAGAGTGTAATTAGTTCTCTGATATTGCCCACTTCCCATCAGTGCTCAACTAAGTATTTAGCCTTACAGCCCCAGTGAAGATAACTAACAGGAGGACTGCACCATACAAAAGCTCTTTAAATTCACAACACTATTGCCAAAAATCCATTCTGTTACACGAGTCTCATTTGTTGATGGTACAACAGCAGGTATTACTGAGCCCTCTGTAATAAGATAAGAGCACACTGTGAGCCCAAGTTTCACATGAGAACACTTTAACATCCTGAGCTTATTGCTCAAATAATGCTGCTGGAATGGTGCCTTCTCACCCCTACCTTTCTCCCACCCTAACCTGCTTAGTGATAATGACTAGGTGTGTGACTTTTTTATGGTATATTAATACATCTTGTTCACTTATCTCATTAAAACAATTAAATGTCTGATAAAACATGTCCCTGTTGCTTTCACCTCTTCTTGCCCACTACTTCCCTCCATTGAATTCAACAGCTAGCTAGCTTTTTTTTTTCTAGCTAGGCTATGATCCAGCTCCCACTGATACAAAAAAAGTCTTTTCATTGACATCCAAGAGAGTGGACTCAGGACATTAGACTGTAAGCTCTCAGGGCCTGGTGGTGCCTTACATATTGAATAAAAACTTTCATTGCCACTGTAATATTAATATAAACAAACAACTTAATTCAAGTCTTGATTCTTAACTCACACAAATTTAAATCTGGAGTAATTCATACAAACCCTGTAGATTGATGTTGATGTCTAACTGGTCTGGGGTCAGAAGTAGTTTCTCACTCTTTACACTTTCTATTAAAGAACCCTGCAGATGGTTTCCCAAAAGAATCTTATGAATTGCTTGTAACATCTTTTGACTGTCATTCTACACTTCATAAAGGAGCCCTGACAGCAACAAATCACTATGAGAAAACAGATTTCTTTATGGAGAAGCATAGCTAACTGGTCCCCTAGCCATAGAAATTCACTGCTTAAGTCAAACTATTTCTAGTTTTCCTTCTCCTTTTACCCAATCTTTGGGAAACCTATTCTGGGGGAGTAAACTACCTTTGCAGCAATGAATAATCTTACTGCAGTCATCAGGACTGTTCATTGCTAAGTTATCCTTGAAAGGAAACAGTAACAGTAAATGGCATAAACGCATCACCATCCTGAAATATAAAGATGAATTAAACTTCACTTCTAAGCCCATGCTACAAATCAGTGAAAAGGAATGCACTGCTCACTATTCCACAACTGCTGCAATCTATGATCCCTGGAATTTGTCAACTTGTAATTAAGTGGTTTAACCCTAGGGCTAAGGAGTATCCATTAAGAATTGCCCCTTTTTGCCTTTTTTTAATGACCAGATTAAATTACTAGCTTCGAATGCATGTCAGGGGGATGACATAGAAAGAGATTTACAATAATTGCAAAGAAAACATATTAATTTCAAAACAAGGATAAAAGAAACTCTCCATCTCAGTTCATCATATAGCTTGGACTGCGACCAATTTAAATAACTGTGTCTATTTAACAGTGTGTGGGAATGTGTTTTAGTATCAAAAACATTCTGTGACAAATAGTTCAACTAAAAAGTGCACAGTGGTAAATGAGTGTAAATGACACATTGGAAAATAAGATATGATGTTTAATTCATAATAAAAATTGCTTTCAGGAACCTAGCATGACCAAGGTATCATAATGGAATATGCCCTATCTACTTTAACTCCCTTCATAGAGAAAGTATTTCAAAGTGCTGGACTGTATCAAGTAATAAGGTAAATAAAAGTAGTACCTGTTTGGGATGGTCTAGTCCTGCCATGAGTAGAGGGCTGGACTAGATGAACTCTAGACCTACAATTTTATGAGTCTATGAATATTGCTGAGCCCTAGTGATTAGGATCACAACTGCAAACACTATAAGGTAACAGAAATCATAAGTCACATGCAAGTCTTCACCACCTGTGAACCAACAGTAGCTCACAAGCTAATATATTTATGTACTATTGCCCTCTAATGGACAGAATATCAGGCTTCCTCAGATGTACATTCTGGGTAGGTTTGGGTAAAATATTTGCATCAGCCTAAGATCCATTCAAACTTGCAGTTATTATTATTGGTCTTTATTTGTATTATAGCAACATCTATCTGTGCCCAATCAAGGATCCATGCACAACAGGCTACGTCAATGGGTGTTTGGTGAACAATTTTTTTTCTTATCACAGATAGGTAGTTGGAAAAGCTCCTTCCCATCCTCAGCTATGCACAGCAAGCTGCAGAATACTCTCTTTAAATCTGGTGTAAAAATTAATTGCTGGGGGGAAGATGTTGAAGACGAAGTTTGCATTTGAACCTGCATGGGTTAGTTGATTTGTAGTCCTAGCTAACTCACCTGCCAGACTCACACAGTCCTAGTCTTAAACCTAATTGTGCTGCAGTTAGAAGACACTTCTCATGAGATGGGTATGGGCTTTTCCAAGAAAAATCATCCATTTTCTCTTCCTGAGGTCTTGGATGACCAGTGAATAGTAATAACTCATCTAAGGCTGGATTATATACAAATTGTATCAAAATAACCAATTTAATTCTAATTCACACCTTTTGTTATTTCTGTTCAAGTTAATGTGTGAATTTTCTTATTTCCAAATGAAAGTGTCCAATTTGGTTCCTCTTAAGATGTTAGAAAGGCTAGTATGAAATATATTTGATGACTTGATTCAGTTGATGACTTAATTATAAGCACACACATTCAAACACTCATTCTCACATTTTACAACCAATAGGATTTTTCTTCCTTTAATCTCAGGAAAAACATGCTAGTAAATATGCTCACAAACAGCTATTTAGCTCCCTCCAGTCTCTTCTAACTTGAGTAAATATTGAACCAACTGTGGAAAAAAAAGCCTATTCAAAACTCTACTACAAGCCACACAAAATCTGTTACAGATTTGCTTCAAGCCATTGCTCCAGCCTCTGAAGAAACCTGATGCAAAAGTGAACTCTTAGAAGAAGATAACTTTCTCCTCCGTCTTTATCAATACAAAGTGTCGCCTTGATCTTTGTATGAACTCTGACAGAGAGAGATCACTCATGAATAATCAAATAGTTCCTTAATTACTCTTTCATTAACCTTTAGCTCTGCTTCCTTCTTCTGGTGTGTCTAAAATCATGGATATTTGGTCAAATCTGTATAATGATTCAGGGACTCCTTCCTGTATTCGTAAAATGATGACAAAATATGGATGGGTAATACTAAATGTCTGATGTTCAGTTCATGATGCTCTAGTTCAGATAGCTACACAAAATATCACATGAAGAAACCAATATGCAACCTCTGCTACTATTAATGTGCAGAAGACCCCATGGTAAAGAGCTGCTCATGACTCTTATCTCCTGAACACCCAAAAAGGCATAGCTAAACCAGCCTCCTCCCATCAACTAAAAATACAAGCAGTGAATATATTTTGGAGTTATTTAATCAAGATAACATCCTAATAATCCCACTGCTCTATCCCCCAAGGAAAAGAATCATTAAATCAATACATTTAAAGATGGATGAACAAAAATATTTTGAATTGAAGTGTTCAGCAGTCAGAAACTGCCTATGTAATTATCTACCACACAGAATTGTTGGGAGGATTAATTAGTTAATTTCCAAAACGCTTGAAGACTAAATTCTGTTCTTAGTTACAGCAGTCAATTCCATCATATTTAGTAGATTAACATTGACATAACAGAGAAAAATTGTATCCTATAAGCTAGTACACAACATGGGTGAATGATCAGATGTTATTTGTTCTGCCTATGTCTTTCTAGTATTACTAGAAATGTATTTGTAGTTCAAATAAATTAATTACACAAATATAGCTTTATCTTATTGTCGTATATCTATATCTATCTAAAACTGAAAAGTAGAGCAGTTTCTTTTAGCAAACACCACAGTCAACACTGACTGTACATAATGGAACAACCTCCTATACTCACAAACTATTGTAATAATCTATGTACCAAATATGCATTGTGAGCAGAGTCTACACTCCTGCTTTCTGCTGGAAAGAACTTTATCTAGGGGTTCAATCTTGAGAAAATGTGTTCTAAGTGGATGACTGAATTACAAAAGTGAGCAGCAAAAAAAACCCACTAAGAAGCATCTCCCAAACCATCTCTCTTCTCTACTGAAGAAAGCAAAAGAAACAGCCTATGGACTTTAAAGGCAGATCCTGGCCTGAAACGTGGTCAGAAATAATATTAGGAATCTGTGGTAAGATCTTCCCCTTAAACCAAGCTTAGGTAGTTCAGGTCAATACTAGGAAGTGTTTTATCTTTATTTTTTTATCATATTTCTGAATGAACGCCGAAATACGTGTACTCCAAACTTCTCTGTAATTCAATAGGTTTTATTTGGTCTTTAATGAACATTAATCCAGTATTAGGAACTGCCTGGGTATCGCCAGTTAAGGTATCAAGTTCTTGTATATTGTCCTTTTGCAGGGGTTAATTAGCTTTGTTATCTGAACTGTCTGCAAGAGGGCTGGACAGGGCAATACAGAATACACATTTTGATGTGTGAGAATCCAGAATTGGGAGTGTATTAAGGTCACCTTGAATGTCATAACCAACGCAGCTAGGTGCCTTGGCTGGTGTTCACTAAGGGCAGGTCTGCACTACAGCAGAAAGTTGAATTAAGGTATGCAATTCCTGGTACTTTAATTATATAGCTGCAGTTAACATACCTTAATTTGGGCTTCTGCTCTGTCTCCATTAAGGAAGGTGGATGAGAGCATTCACTCCCATCGATTTTCCTAACTTCTGATGAGGGACAGAGAAGTACTGCTGCCAACACAGGCACCCGATAAGTTTGACTTAGTGCTGCTCTATCAAGTACACCAAATCAAACTCTGGAAGATCAACGCCAGCAGAATAGTCCTCAGGTATATAGAGGCACTCAGGGTTTCACCAGCATGCTCTTTGTGACGAGCTCAAGTTGACATGCACAATAGGGAAGCACCGTGAGACATTCAAGGCTGCAGGTGAGAGGTGACAGGGTCCATCAGTGGTCTGGCTTGCTCCCCAAAATGTTGTAATCAGCAGGATTTATATACAGTTTTCTATTTAAAAAGAAATTTACCTTTTAAATAATAGTGCAACTCTTCAAAGTGAGTTTTAGGTGTGGTGACTGGGAATAGTCAATGGTTACTGTTTGTTTTTCAGGTAAAGGAAATAGACGCAGTAGATAATAATTATAAGGGCTAGTGAAACGTCTGTAAGCCAGCATCTGTTAAGTTAAGCTGAAGGAAGAACAGAGAGACTCAAGAGAGTGAACACCAAAGAAATAGCAAGCAGACATTACAGCACAGGAGAGGGCTGGAGACAGGCAGCAGCGGAAGGATGCACACTGGCAAGGCCTGGAGCCAAAAGACAAAGGTAAAGAATCCCTAGAAAAGGAGAAAGAAAGAATTACTAATACCAGTATTCTCTGATTCAGTAGAACAACATGCTTATTCTAGGTATGGTGTGAACATTGAATTATCATAACAACAGGGACAAATCAGACTTTGGCAGGATACTGATAGCGTGCTGGCAGCACAGGCATGTGCCTGAAGCCTCATGCCCTCACAGCCTCCCCTGGAACAACAGAAAACCACCATGGTCAGCAGCCAGCTGCCACAGAAGTCCCAGGGCCGTTCCCCTCACAGAGCTTGCAGGACCCCAGATAGCCCCCAAAAAAGTGGGCACCCTCCTGGATTGAGCTGGAGCTCAGAGATATCCTTGGGCTCTAGAAGGAGGATGAGGTTTTCTGCTAGATGGGTAGCAAGCAGACAAATAGGGCACTCTTTGGCTGACTCACCAGTTGACTGGCCACTCAGGGAAATCCTACTGCACCCCTGAGCAAGTGAGGAGCCTGGTCAAGGAGCTATAGTAGGGGTATGCCCAGGTCTGGGACTTCACCAGTCATGTAGGGGCAGGTCCCACAACCTGCCCCTACTACAGGGAATTCAGAAGCCTCCTGAGGCCCCAGGATATCATACCACCACCTCCAGTCCTCAACACAGCAGCAGATGAGCCATACCCTGAGGATAAGAGTGATCCAGGACTTCAAGGAAGCCCCAACCCACCAGGCACCTAACCAGAGGTGCCGTCCAGGGACAGCTGTGATGGGGAGCTAGTAACTGACCTGCCGTCGAGGTAGTCGAGCTGGGCAATGGACAGCAGGACATCACCGGACCTATTTGAGGGACCATCTGGTAAATACCCGGCAGGGCACACACCTCACTTCACGGGGAGAGGGGACCCCAGCTGCCAGCGGGCCACCCACATGCCCAGTGTACTTGGGCTGAACACATCCCAAATGGCCGTGCCCTCTGACACTCTGTGATGGCCACCGGCAAAACTCAGCACCTGCCCCCGTGCACAGTGCCACGAGTCTCATGCTAAAGGATGGGCTGGGCAGGGACAGAATGCACCCAGAGCTGGCCCCACAGCACTCTCAATACCCCATGGCCACCGTGCCATTGGACGCGGGTGGGGGGTGATGAACACAGGGGTTGGGGGCATGGTCCTTGGTTCAGTACAAAGAGACTGATGTGCTATTCATCTCTCCCTCTCCATCCCTGCAGTTATGCTGCAAGAGGGCTGGGAAAGCCCCAACCCATATGTTGTCCTGGACATCTCAGCAGAGATGAAAGAGGATGCCAGTTATTCCCTGCCCAACAGCGCTGTGACAGAGCCACAGCAAGTGGGCATGTCTGCAGTCCACAGAGGAGGATGCCATCCGCCACCAGGTAGAGGTGGCGAAGCAGTGCCTCCATCTAGAGGAGGCAGACCTGGTGTGGTGGAAGGCAGCCTGGGCGGAGCTAATGGGCAACCTCTGGGACAACAAATCTCTTCTAAGAGAACAGCTGGCCCACATGGCCCACCTGGTCCCTCTCTGCTGCCCCCCACTATTCCTATGACGAGCTTGGCCCTGCCATCCCTGCCAAGCTTGGTCCTGCCACCCCTCCTGCCTTCCCATGGCCCTACCTCCCAGTGCTTCCTGCCCCATCTCAGCCCCATTGGGGACCCTGAAGCAGGGGTGGGCATGAATCCCAAGGCAAGGACAGATCCCACCTTCCCCATCTCCCACAGGGTAAGAACCCCTTCCCCAGCCACCCTTGTATATAGTTTGCCCCTGTTTGTCTCTGCTAATACTTATTTCCAATGTTTGTAGCAATCATTGAGTTCACAGTTTTGAGTAAACAGTGTATTTGCACACCATCCCTGTGTCCTGCGCTCTCGCTGGGGGGAACAGTGAGAAGTGTGTGTGTGCAGGGGGGCCTGCATGGAATGGATTGGGAAGTCACTGGGGCTTTGGGAAAAGGACTCCCAGAGGGCCTCCCTGATGTGGACCCCATCTCAGTGTATCTGGCAACTAAGGGCAGCAGCTGGCTGCTCATACCAGGGGCTAGACTCAGCCACCCCCCCGCCACAAGAAGGCCTCACCCTTTCTCTCTACTATATTGTAGAGGATGCAGCAGATCCCCACCACTTGGGGGATGTTGTGCAGGCAGACCTCCATGCACATGAGGAGTTACTGCCACTGGACCTTCAGGCACCCAAAGGCCCACTCAACTATGTTGTGGGCCTAGTGGAGCCAGGTATTTAAAATTCCCTGGATGGGGTCGGAGTGGCCAGTGTAGGGCAGTATCAGCTAGGGCTGCATGGGTTGGTGGCGTATGCCACCATGTAGAGGGGCGTGGTGACATCCCTGATCTGGAACTCCCACTAGGGGATGTATATCCTGGCCTCTATGCGCCAGCAGAGGCTGGAGGTGCAGAATACACAGCCATCTTGTATCCAGCCTACGCACCTCATGTAAATGTCCAGAAAGCAGCCCTTCAAGTCCCCCAGTGCCTGGAGCACTATGTGTGGTTTCTCTTTCAGTTCACGTAGCTGCCAGTGCTGTGTTACAGGGCACAGACGGGGATGTGTTTCCTGTCCAAGCCAATGAAGAAATGCAGGAAGCTGAGTGGGGCAAATCCAATGGTGGCTGCATCGGCATCCCTCACGTTGATGACCCTGTGGAGCAGCCTCACGTTGATCACATGGATGATCTGCATGGGAAGGACGGGGTGCGCTCTCGTGAGGGTGTAATAAGGTGTGCCCAGCCCCCTCTCCCATGCCCCCTCCCGGCCCACTGTCCCCTCCCAGCCCCTTCCCCGACACCCCCCAGCCACCGAGGGTCCTACTTGCCTGGGAGCCCCCTCCTTCCTCCCTGTGACAGGTGTGTGAGCCAAGCATGCCTTATCTACATGGTGACTGCCCTGACGGTGGCCTTGCCCACCCTGAATTGATGCCACACAGACCAGTAGCTGCCTGAGGTGGCCAGCTTCCAGACGGTGATGGCAACCTTCTTTTCAATGGAGAGGGAAGGCTTCATGTGGGTGTCTCAGAGAGGAGGCGAGCCAGTGGCAAAGCTCCTGGAAGTTCTGCTTGCTCATGCAGAAGTTCTGGACCCACTTGGCATCATCCCAGTCCCCTATCACCAGCCACTTCCACCAGTCAGAGTTGCTGGGGTGGCTCCAGAGGTGACGGGGCACTAGGGGTGGTGCTGGAGGGCTCTTGGGTGGAGGGACTCTGGGGCCCCAGTGGGGGCACTCACCCCCAAGAGGAGGTGGAGGGCAGCCATGACCACCATAGCCAGATGGCTGACCATGGCATCCAGGAAGGCCAGCTGTACTGCCAGAAGATCCTGAGGGGCATCCATCAGGTGTGGGTGGCTGCTGGATCCCTGCAAGGGCTCCGTGGAGTATCTGGGAAGGGCTTTTTATGGCAGCAACTGGCTGTGGGATCCAGAAGGGCTTGTCAGCCATGTGACCCCATCCACAGTATTTCCTGCTCCACTCTTTCGAAAGAGAGCTGGTGGGTGTGTGGACACTCTTTCAAAAGTATGGAGCAGTCTGTCAAAATAGCAGATTGCAGGCTCAATCTGCTTTTTGTGTGTAGACACGTTCTTCTGAAAGGCAACCTTTTGAATGGTATTACCTGAATGTTTGCCTTTTGAAAGATTGCTGTTGTGTATACATAACTTAGCACTGAAAAAACAAAGGCAGACATGACTGCGGCATGGTTCACATATCTAAATAAAAGATTGTATTGTTTGTGAATCTCTGTTACAGAAGAAGGTGCACTTCCTCAGTCAGACAAATGAACATAAACGCTGTGAGTTTTTCAGATTTCTTCTCCATAGCCACCAGCATTATCTAAATCTCAAGCATTTAACCCTCGTTCACGTTCCAGGCTCTTTCAGATACTTGACTGCTAAGTTCACCCAATACCACCTGGTAATTTCAACACTATTGAATAGAAGGGGATGTGAAGAGTTGTTTAAAACCATCCTGTAAAAGACAAAAGTGGAACAATCCAACGGTGACTCCATCTACACTGCTACCACTGCAGATAGCTTAATAGTGTCATGAGATGAACAGCAACAAAGGCTGTTGACAAATTCGAGAGTAAATTCTGTTTTGTGATACAACCCCAGGCTTGCCCCTGTGGGTTTCTACAAAAGTAGCCTCAGAGGCCCGCTGTGTTCCCTGTACTTGCAAAGGCTCAGTTCACAGTATCACTGGGCCGTTCTCATCACTGGCTAGTCCACAAATGCAGTCTTTTTGGGGAGGAGGCCTGCACCTTGCCTCCTGCTCCTCTAGGGCTGGCATGATGTGTGGGGTGGTCTGGGTGGAACCTGGCTCCCTCCACATGATCCAGGTTCTGTCCCAGGGTCCCTAGGCAGCTGTGGTAGGAGGGCTTCCCTCCCTGGACCCTCCTAGAGCCACAGTCCACCTCCCTGGGCCATTTCCGCCAGACTCCCTCCCATCACAAAGCCCCAGTATCTTCTTCCAATAACTGCAGCTCTTCTCCCTGGTAAGCCTTCTATCCCCACTCCTGGTCTGTCCTCTATCTCCTTCCTGGGCCTTAGTCCTTGGGGAACAAGAAAGGACGCACCCAGCTGCCTGTATATCTCCCCTCCCATGGGGTGTTGCAGCCAGCTATGGGCCTGGGTCTATTACAGTTTGAACATACACTTAGAAGTCTATAGCTCTTGGCACATCACCATCCATTAAGTTACAAAAATATTCACAGATTTATTATTATTTTGTTGTTGTTGTTGTTATTTTTTGTTTTAAGCAGGTTGGGTTCAGGGCCCCACTGTTCTTGGGCCTGTACAGACTGAGTAAGAAACCATTTCAGCCATGTATCAGAGAGGTACCCATGTTAGTCTGCATCCTCCAGAACAACAAGAAGTCCTGTGGCACCTTATAGACTAACAGATATTTGAAGTGGGTCATTTGGGGCAAGATACCACCTGACAGCCTTGGCCTTCACTTTGCCATAAACAGGATGGTTGACTCAACAGGCCATAACATTTTGGCACCATATACAATTAAAAGAGGGCTATTAACTAGATGAACTAAAATATGGGCCTGCAGCTGCACACCTCCTTATCTAAATCTGCCTGGAACTGTCCAGATGCCCATATGTAACTAGCTTGCTCTAGTGTCTTACAGAGTACGACCCCTGTAGGCCTTTTGTATTACGGCTAAAAAGGAATATCAGGCTACATCTACACTACCAGATAAACTTGATTGTATTAAATTTGATTTTGTAACTCTGGGTTTTATAAATTCGATTTTGAGTGTCCTCACTTCCCACAAAGTCCATACAAAGTTGAGTTAGTGCCGCCACACTAGAGTGGCCAAACATCGACTGTTGCAGTAGTGCATTGTGGGAACCTATCCCAGAGTTCCCTCAGCCCTGCACTCTGTGTCCTCCCCCTGGGCCCTGCTGCACCCTCACCTCTGGCAGGTCCCTGCAGCTTGGGGAGATGGGAAACTGACTAGTGCTGCTGCCCCTGGCTCGTGGGAGGTGAGAGCCAGGTGCAACAGGGACCCAGTTGCAGGAGCTGAAAAACTGACGAGAGTTGCTGTGCTGGTCAGTTTTCCGGCTCCCAAGAGTGGCAGGGAGCCAGGTACAGCAGCACCAGTCAGCCTCTGGAAGCTAATGAATTCCCTTCAAAGACATGGCACTTCCACACCAGCCTTCATTCAAACTGTTAAATTCAAACTTGACACTACACGCAGCCGGTTCTGATGATGTTATGATATTGAGATTAGTGCTCCCTAAATCAAGCTAATGGTATTTACAGTGAAGACAGTCATATGGTAATATTGAGCTTACTGCCTTAAATTCATATTTATCTCATAGTGTAGACATAGCCACAGTGAAAGATAAAGGAAATAGCAGATAATAACAAATCATATATAATATAGGCTTAAGCTAGAAAAAAATAAGATATGTGATATAGGCTAATACATCCTTATAGCCTACACCCCTAAACTGAAGTTTTTAGGGGTTTCTTTGTTCAATACAACATAAAAATTGTCTATGTTAGGCAGACACCTCCAGAAGAAAATTTTGTTTGGCCAAAGCCCAATTTCCATCCAAAAGTTAAGGTTGACATAAACAGGATGACCATATTTCCCCATGCCGAATATGGGACACCCTTGGGGGTGGGTGGCTCCCTGACTGTGGCTCCCAAAGAAGTGATGCTCCCTGGCTGCCCCACGCCATGGGGAGCCAGAACAGGGCTTCTTCCCCATGTGGGAGCTCCCCAGTTGCAGGGGCAGTTGCCCCGAGGAAGGAAGGCAGGGTTCACCAGCTGCCCCATGCCACCAGGCTCTGGAAATGCTACAGGGATGCCTCCTGGCTCCAGCAGTAGCTGCCCGGTGGGGGCTTCCAAACTGTAGGGGGGCATACGCCCTTGGCTGGGGGGGTGGCTCCCGGCTGCCCCACCTCTGGATGCTGGGAATAGGGCTACCACCTCGCAAGGGACCTCCCTGGCTGCCCAGTGCCTCAGGGCACCAGAAACAGAGCTGATACTTTGTTGGGGATTTTCCTGGATACCTGGGAAAGGGGCTGTTCCCTCACAGGGGAGATCCCTGGCAGCCCCACGCCTCTGAGTGCTGGGAATGGGGCTGCTGCCCTGTGGGAGAGCTGTGGGAACTCCCTAGCTGTTCAGGTAGCTGCCCTATGGGGGGAGCAGGGTAGACACAGCTACATGGGAGGCTGTCCTGTGGTGGGGATTGAGCTACCTCCCCACAGTGGTCTCTCCAGCTGCAGGGGAAGCTGCCTCACAAAGGGGCTGCCCAGCACTGCTGGGGCACCACGTCTCCCTTAAAATATCATGGGGGAACAAAACACACTACCCTACCCCCCAACACACCCTATCTTTCCCCTACGGCAGGGCCACTGCCACTGTCTCCTGCTGCTGCCTGTACAGACTGGTCAGTATGCCCTGCATGTGCTGTCTGGCCAGCTCCTGATTGATTTTACCCGCAGTTGTGCTGCTTTGGGTAAAGGGCAGCTCAGCAGGGGCATGAATATATGGGACAATTAACCTTTTTGTTTAAAAAAAAAAAAAAAAAAAGGGAAGGGAGCCTGCCTAAAATACGGGACTGTCCTGGTGAGAACAGGATGTATGGCCCAACCTACTGGCAGCAGTATGTAAATGGAGTGTGTCAAAAATGCAAGTGGCTGCTCATTTGCATATTTGCTTACTGGCAGACTCTGCCACCGGCACAAAAAAAGCTGTGTAAACGTAGTTGTGTCGGCCACCTCCCGCACTCTGTCCCTGCTTTGTCGGAAGCCTCTTATGCCTGATTTTTAACATGCATAAGTGGCTGCCAACAAAGTGGGGGGGTTTGCTGGCAGAACCTCGTTTACACAGCTTTTTGTGTGCCAGCAGCAGCGTCTGCCGGTGAGCAAATATGCAAATGAGCGGTATATGCATTTTGACACCACCCATTTGCACAGTGCTACCAGTGGTTTGGGTCAGTGTAACCACAGCCACTATGTTTGACAAATAAATGGCTGACTGATAGAACTTCTGTCTGGTGTACAGTAACAGAGAGGTAGCCGCGTTAGTCTGTAATCCTACAAAACAGCAGAAATTATGAAGTGGGTCTGTCCCACGGAAGCTCATCGCTGAATAAATCATTTTGTTTATCTTTAAAGTGTTACATTTCTGCTGTTTTGTTTTGTCTGATGAATAGATCAGGAGACAGATGCCTGCATTCTGTTTCTGAATCTTCCACCAAGCACCTGTATAACCCTGGTCAAATCACATAAGCACGGTGTAGCTTAGCTGACCCACCTGCAATATATTATTAGGTTATTTTTTAAGCACTCACATCTCACTATGAAAGCATGATGGACAAATCTTTAAATTCCTATTCTGACTATAGTATCAGTGAGAGTTTTGCCTGAAAGGGTCTCAGTGAAAACCGAAAAAGAACATCATAACTTGGCCTTATAAATTCTAAATATTACCTTTTTTGAACACAGGCTGCCACTGGAATTTTCCTAGTGAAATAAATCACATAAACAAATAGAGAGGAATATTATATATAGTTAGATTTATACAATGCTGTTTGGAACAGTTGATCCTTCAAGCAATCCATTTTGAAATATAATAGAAGCACAGTTTCCATTTTATCATTTAAATAAGGATCATATAGCAGGACAAAGGAATGTGACATTTCACTTACTGCAGCATCTAGATGTAACCATAGAAGCAATGGTGCATCTTTTGCTCTTATTTCTGCTGCAAGATTTCTCATTGACTCTCACTTCCAGATTAGTTTCAACTCTCTCCCCAGTCCTCCCCTCTGCCTGGCAAGACATGGAGATATCCAATAAGTGATAATACCTGGTTTAAAGAATCACCCATTTCAAAGCGACTACCAGAAGAAGATAATGTTTGTGCAGAATTGGCTATCAGATTTCCCATAAGTGAAGGTCAAGCCAGCATCCCTCTGTACCTAGGTGCTGTGGAAACTTAGTGACAGTTTGAAATAAGATGCTGTTTCAAAATAAACCAGCCTAATGGGCTAGCTAATGTGCATATTTTAGTCTCAGAGTCAAAAGAAGCACCTTTAATTATGATTTTTAATATGGAGGGGAAAATATTCATTTTCCCTCATTAAATATGTTATATAGGTTTTCTACAGAGTCTTTCCATTTTTGCCAGAAATCTGGAGATATCTCAAGAGGACACATGATTTTTTGCTTAAAATATAGCAAAGGAATACACAACAAGAAAAAAATGCTTTCCTGTTCTGAGTACCATGTTTATTTTACTTTAAGGCACTAATCCAAGGCAGAAACCTCAGGGAAGTAGCATACTCAAAACCTGACATGAGCTTGGACCTCATGTGCAGCTGCTTCTTTCAGCTTTAATTTAATTTAATTGTAGTTAGAACAGACACTGCACAGCTATAACCCCAAAATGCCACCTTTAATTAATCTCTATTTAAACTTTTTCCCTTTGTAGAAGTCTGGTTTAAAATCAGCACCTTTTGCAAATATTGAGCAGTCATAAATTTTCCTTCCCTCTTTCATCTTTGTTCTTCCATCATTCCCAGAATCCTTGGTAGCAATGGTAAGAGCTGACATGCTGAAAATTAATTATCTTCACTGCATCAGGAATTAAGACATTGATTGTGGGCTGGAAACCCAGCATTGGATAAACCAGCATTTTGCACCCAAGCTCTTGACTTAGCTGTAGTGCATAAAGATTAGACGGATATTTAAATATATATGTACATCTCATAGACTGGATAGGGACCTTGGGAGGTCATGGAGTCCAGTCCCCTGCCCTCTTGGCACAACCAAGCACCACCCCCCATGCCCTTTTTTTTCAATCTATTTGCCCCAGATCCCTATATGGCCCCCTCAAGGATTGATTTCACTACACTGAGTTTAGCAGGTCAATGCTCAAATCAGTGAGCTGTCTCTGCCCCACCCACACTCCTTTTTAATAACAGCTATGACTTTTGTGCATGAATTGGCTTTTGGGTACTCATAGATGTAGAACTTTGACATCCTCATAAATTGTTTTAATGTTAAATGGTGCTTTGCTAAAAAAAACCTCTCATGCATTGTAATTTTTCTTCTCTGTCACTCAAGCCGTGTCTACACATGCACGCTACTTCAAAGTAGCGGCACTAACTTCGAAATAGCGCCCGTCACGGCTACACACGTTGGGTGCTATTTCGAAGTTAACTTTGACGTTAGGCGGCGAGACTTCGAAGTCGCTATCCTCATCAGGAGATGGGGATAGCGCCCTACTTCGACGTTCAACGTCGAAGTAGGGACCGTGTAGTCATTGCGCGTCCCGCAACTTCGAAATAGCGGGGTCCGCCATGACGGCCATCAGCTGAGGGGTTGAGAGACGCTCTCTCTCCAGCCCCTGCGGGGCTCTGTGGTCACCGTGGGCAGCAGCCCTTAGCCCAGGGCTTCTGGCTGCTGCTGCCGCAGCTGGGGATCCATGCTGCAGGCACAGGGTCTGCAACCAGTTGTCGGCTCTGTGGATCTTGTGTTGTTTAGTGCAACTGTATCTGGGAGGGGCCCTTTAAGGGAGCGGCTTGCTGTTGAGTCCGCCCTGTGACCCTATCTGCAGCTGTGCCTGGCACCCTTATTTCGATGTGTGCTACTTTGGCGTGTAGACGTTCCCTCGCAGCGCCTATTTCGATGTGGTGCTGCGCAACGTCGAAGTTGAACATCAACGTTGCCAGCCCTGGAGGACGTGTAGACGTTATTCATCGAAATAGCCTATTTCGATGTTGCTACATCGAAATAAGCTACTTCGATGTAGGCTTCACGTGTAGACGTAGCCTCAGAGTGTCAAACATGGCCCCCCGCCACCAGAACCCTATTCTCTCCAATTGCTCACTTAAGCTTCTTTCAGGGAATTAAACCCTCTACTTTACTGAATGTAATGCTAGTGGCTCATATTGAGTGCTGATGACTGTCATTACTGAGACACTAAAGAGACATAGCCCCGAGACATCCTCTAACAAGAGAAAACAAACGGGACACCACAGACAGCAGAAAGTACAGTTTCCACTCATAAAACTGAAGATAACTGACAGGAGTCAGGCTTAGCTGTTGCATCTGAGGAAGACCATACAGCAGGTGCTGAAGAGGTGTGACATACTTACATTTAACAGCCTGACACACCAAACTAAAACTGTTCCAGGGTTGCTGCTAACATGGCACATTACTCCTGCCCCCAATAAACCCCAGTGAAGAGCTATCATCTGCAATCTAAATTCAGCTTTATTCAGGTAACTCAAGTATCCCACATCTTCTCACCTGATAAAAGAAGGCCCAAGCAGGATAATTTTTAAAGCTAAGTATTGAATGCCATAGACTCCCAAGTGCTGGATACCAGAGTACAAGAAAATCATTAAATTAAACGGAGAGCAACCCCATGGGGCGAAAGCCTTGTTCTAAATAAGGCTTGTTCAGAGTTTTATCATTGATTTCAGAGGTGCCACAACTTCAGCCTGGCTATCTCATCATCGGACACCAGCGCAATAAACTACAAAACAAATATAGGTTGATCCCAGTAGCTGGTGACTGTCCAGAAACACATATTGCTTGAAACACAATAAAAAGGACAGGGTAAAATATTGCAACCATGTCTACTTGCTGAATACTCGCATAGGTACAAATAGCTAGTATACGTATGTCACTCTTTGTCGATATAGACTATGTGTGAAATTTATTCCTGTAAAGAAAGCTAACTCAAAACTGTATTCACCGTGTAAGCCCCTATTAAGTGGGACTTTAACTGTCTCATAAGCCTTCTACTATCTCTCTGCACAGGAAGAATTTCACCTTTTCAGTCTAATGACAGGGACACATCCTAGAATACGTTATGTTTGCATATTGATTTTTGAACTGACCATAGCACCTACATACAATCCATTTGCTACAATTCTTTTGCCAGCCTTAGTTGCTTATGTGTTTTGTACAACGTAGCTTCCAGTGATTATGACGAGATGGTATTTGTACCCTTTGGAAGGCAAAGTGTGTCATTCTGCTACTGGTTTCCTCACAACTAATGCTACAGATTTTTCAGCTTGATTGTTCTTTGTCACATATCAGCTTCATCAAACCTTTATTTAGTATTAAAAGGATGTTTTCTTAAGATTATTCACATTCAGCCTAATTTGAAATAAGACCACTTGATGCAGTAACTTACTTTTTTCATTATCCAGAGCTGATATTTGACTTTTAGCTATTATTTTGTAAGTGTAATGTGTGTGTGTGGTTATCTATTGGGCTGCTATATAACTATACTTAGCAAAACCACAAAATATGATAAAGCTGCCGTAAAACACTTGCTAACGAGCTTTTTCTCAAGCTTTTGAGATTTTATGATACAACGTGAATCCAGTAATGAAAATGAAAAGGCTTGTATTGCAGCAGTCATGGAAAAGAATGAAATGCTGGAGATACCACTTTTACAGAACTACCTAATGAGATATTGGGTATGTAGAGGACACTAAATTATGTAAAAGATTCAATACATATTTCTCACAAAGTCATCATTCAGAAACACCTGATTCTTCCCTTCCGCCCTCAAAAAAAAAACTGTTTCTGGAAGTTCAGTCAGAGTTGCCAGCCATCAGTAAATTTATGGACAGTCCATAAAAATTAGCTGAAATTGGATGTCCCTGTAAAGACTGCAAAAAATGTAAGTGTACATAAATTAAATAAAATTACAACAAAATTTAAAAAATCAGCAATTATTCTATAGCAATTACATTTCTTCTGTGCTTTTTCAGCCATTTTCTGCAGAGCAGAAGAAAGTGGATGTTTTAGTTGTTTGTTTAGCTCAATGGCTGAGGTGATCTAAAGTGAATCACATGATCCATGTGACGTTATCAGGTACATCATCCCACTAAGTTAGTGTCAGCACATTGGCAACATGACTAACTAAATGAAAGTGAGTCAAATAGCACACTGTTCTTGTGATGTATGAATGACAACAATTGCTTTTCACCTTCGGCCATTTATGTCATGTTAACATAGTATAAAAATTATGTCCATGAAAAAAATTTGTCTGTAAATTTGTCCCATTTTGTCCATATATGAAATCTCTGTGGGTTGCCAACCTTGGGTTGAGTAAAATTGTGTGACTGCCTGCTAGGGAAATTGGTACTCAAATTTATGACATACAGCAAATAATTCAGAGAACTTTCTTTAAAACTTTCCGAAAGGAGATGTGACAGTAAATTCACAGTTGTGTTTCTGGATTGTTGTCAACACTCCCTTCCATGATTGCTGAGTCCAAGCAAGGTCTTATGCTAAATGATTTGCTGTGTGACAGCAGGCAGCATTGGTTGGGTTTATTAGTTAAGAAATTAGTAAGAGGCAGAAAGAACTATTTTTCTGTCCATACTCTGAGTAAATGAGACCCTCTATATTAACTATGGGACAAATGTGTCGCATCTCTTCTCTACCAGGAGCGACTCTACAGGTGCCTCTAATAAACTGAAATTTTCAAAAGAGACTTTGTGTTGTCCTGTTAATATTTGCTAAAGAAATACTGCAAGTCATGGACACTCTTGCATGTTTGTGTATACGGATGCGGAGGTATGTATGTACCAAATTGATAAAGGCCGTGAAATTAACTAGATTAGATTAATTTTCAAATAGGTATACAGACAATGCAATAGGTAGACACACAATGCAATACACGCCTATCCCCACTACCCTTCTGAACCCAAACTCCTTCCCATGAGTACATGGTCTATAAAAATAGTGTTCAGAGCATAAAAATGGGTCACTAAAGAAAAACCTCATTATGGCAAAAATGCATATATAAATGTGTGTTATATAAGGGTTTCCTGTATTCCAGAGTGCTGTCATTAAAACCATATATAGAGATGATAAAATCTTCCTTACTCCTATCCAACATTTCTTGCTTTTGAAGCCAAAGATTGCAAGTCCATTTCATTTACTGCATTACCCACAGAGCTCACATGAAGAGGGTTATCTGCCATGACCCTAAAATCCTTGTCATGCCACTGCATTATAGAATATTGTATCCCATCTTGTAAGATCTAAACTCTGTGCTCCTAAATGTATTACCCAATACCTAGATGCAATAAAAGACATATTGCTGAATGTGTCCACCTTACCAGCAATTCAGATTGGCCTGTGTAAATGACCTTTTCATTATAGAACATTATTTATCTATCCACCAATTTTTGTGTCATATGCAAAAATTACCAGTAATTATTTTATATTTTCTTCCATTGGTAAAGCTGTTCAATAGCACTGCACCAAGAACAAATCCCTGTGCGACTTCACTAGAAACTCTCCAATCGAGTGATGATTCACCTTTTTACAATTACTTTGGAGATGTATTGGTCAGCAAATTTTTAATCCATTTAATACGGGTTATATTCATTTCATATGGCATCTATTTAAAAAAAACAATGATGTGGGACTGTCAAAACTCTCACAGAAGCCTAAATATATTATAGCAACACTGTTGTCTTTATCAAACTGGAACTCTCATTGAACAACTATATTGTTTGTTTGAAAAGAATCATTTCTCTGAGTCCATGTTTACCAGTATTAGGCTACGTCTACACGTGAAGCCTACATCGAAATAGCTTATTTCGATGTTGCGACATCGAAATAGGCTATTTCAATGAATAACGTCTACACGTCCTCCAGGGCCGGCAACGTTGATGTTCATCTTCGACGTTGCTCAGCCCATCGTCGAAATAGGCGCAGCGAAGGAACGTCTACACGTCAAAGTAGCACACATCGAAATAGGGATGCCAGGCACAGCTGCAGACAGGGTCAACGGGCGGACTAGCGCTTCCGGGGCAACAGCTAGCCGCTCCCTTAAAGGGCCCCTCCCACATACACTCAGCCTGCACAGCACACGGTCTGAGGAGCCATAGGCACACAGACCCCGGGCGCCGCAGTCATGGACCCCCAGCAGCAGCAGCAGCAGCAGCAGCAGCAGCTAGAGGTCCACCCAGCCCTCCCGGCAGGAGCAGGGCTTGCCCTGGCTCATGCCATGTGGGAGGCAGCTGAGTACCTCCTTGGCCCAGGGGAGGAGATGCCCCCAGGGCAGCAGGGCTCAACCCCTACCCCTGCAGCACCCCGCTCCACCCCCCGCCTCACACGCCGGCGGCTGTGGAGCTACCCCACCAGCACCGACTGGTGGGAGTGGCTGGTGCTTGGGGAGTGGGACGACGACCACTGGCTCAGGAACTTCAGGATGACCCGCCAGACATTCCTAGAGCTGTGCCAGTGGCTCACCCCCGCACTCAGGCACCGGGACACTGCCATGCGGCGTGCCCTCCCTGTGGAGAAACGGGTCGGCATCGCTGTCTGGAAGCTGGCCACTCCGGACAGCTACCGATCCGTGGGGCAGCAGTTTGGTGTCGGAAAGGCCACCGTCGGGGCTGTCTTCATGGAGGTAAGAGAACCCACAGGGAGAGGCCAGGGCAGGGCAGGGCCACGCACACCCTGCTCACCCCTCATTGGGGCTGTCCCATGTGCTTTCTCTGCAGGTCGTGCATACCATCAACGCCATGCTCCTGCACAGGCTCGTGAGGCTGGGGGACCCACATGCCACTGTCGCCGCCTTTGCCACCCTGGGCTTCCCCAACTGCTTCGGGGCTCTGGATGGGACTCACATCCCCATCCGCGCCCCGCAGCACAGTGGAGGACGATACCTCAATCGGAAGGGCTACCATTCTGTCGTCCTGCAGGCCTTGGTGGACAGCCGGGGACGTTTCCAGGACATTGACGTGGGCTGGCCTGGCAGCACCCACGACGCCCGGGTTTTCCGGAACTCGGGCCTGTGCCGCCGGCTGGAGGCGGGGACCTACATCCCCCAGCAGGAGATCCCTCTGGGGGACACCACCATGCCCTTCTGCGTCATCGCAGATGCGGCATACCCCCTCCGGCCGTGGCTCATGCACCCCTACACGGGCCATCTCTCCGCTAGCCAGGAGCGCTTCAACGAGCGCCTGAACCGTGCGCGCCAGGTGGTGGAGCGCTCATTTCGCCGCCTCAAGGGACGCTGGCGATGTCTCCTGACCCGCCAGGATGCGGGCCCCAACAACATCCCCCAGATTGTGGGTGCCTGCTGCACCCTGCACAACCTCGTGGAGAGCAAGGGGGAGACCTTTCTGCAGGGCTGGGCCGCGGAGGCCGGCAGGGCACACGTGCAGCCACCTGCTGCCCCCCGCCGGCAGGTGGACCCAGAGGGGACCCGGGTCCGGGAGGCCCTGTGCGCCCACTTCGACGAACAGGACGCGGGGTGAACTCTGCCCAGGCCCCCTACTGCCCGCCCCTTCCTCCCCCACGCTCCTGCCCTAATGCCCACACCATGGAGCACCCCACCGCCCCCCCCGACTTGTCCTGGACAAATGACAGAACGAACGTGTGGGTGAACGTAACCTTTTTTTTCGTCTTTACGAAACTTTTTTTTTTTTGTAAATAAATAAATATGTGAAACACAAACCAAAAAGGAGGGACAAACGTTCAACAAAAGCAAGATGTGCACAAATAAAACAATATATAACAACAAAGCAAAGAAGTGTGCGCCATCAACAAAAAAGAAAAGCAGGGAGGAGAACGGGGAGAACTATTTACATGGGGGGGACGGGGCAAACGGGGGCACCAAAAACAAACATTCAAACTATATACAACAAGGGGGGGGCCACGTCCCGGGCCCCTCGCCCCTAGAGCCCAGCACTGGGCGTGCCCGGCCAGGAGCCCCGCCGTGCCTGCAGTCTGGTCCACGGCTGGGTGGGAGTGGGCTGGACAGGAAGGTATCGGCGCCGGTGAGTCTCAGGGGGCTCCAGGGGTCCCTCGGCACTGTGGCCCTCACGGGTGGGTGGTGGGGCGACGGCGGACGGCCCGGCGACGGCTGGAGCAGCTGGTGGTGGGGCTGCAGGAGCGGGCAGGGCAGGCGATGGCTCGGCCGGCGCAGCATGGGGGGGCCAGGTAATCAACCAGCCGGTTGAATGTCTGCATATAGGCCCCCCATGCCTCCTGGCGCCAGGCCAGCGCCCGCTCCTGCAGCTGGAGGTGCTGCTCCGAGACCTCCAGCTGCCGGCGGAGGATGGCCAGCAGCTGGAGGTCTGTCGCCGCTGCCGGTAGTAGGCGCGGGGTTCGCCGTCTTGCCCTCCGCGGGGCCGGTCGTTCCTCGGCCGAGGGGCTGCCCTGGAGCGAGGGTCCCGGAGGGCTCTCTGGGACAACTGAGGCCTCGCCGGCGCTCTCTTCCGGTCCTTCGGATGGTGCAGGTGCAGGTGCAGGACACAGGAAAGGAGCGGGGAAAGAAGAATGGAGACAGGCGTTAGTGTGGGCCCCGAGCCGTGGCCTTTGTCTCCCCCGCCCTGTGCTGCAGGTTTCCCATCCCCGTCCCCGGGACATGCTGCTGTGATGGATGGGGTTCAGGGGTCCCCCTGCCCTGCACCCCGTCCCCTGGTGGGAGCGACTCTCACGTCACCCCGCAGGGTCTGAGAGCAGGAGAGCTTTCTTAGCCCACAGATGGCCAGTTTCTGGCAGGAGTGACAGCACCAGCTGTCGGAAGAGACAGTCCTTCCAACCCGTCGTGGGGAGAAGACCCCAAGGGGTGCCCCTCTGGGATGCAGCTTTCCCCCTCCTCTGGCTGGCTGCCTACCAGCTCTCCCTTCCCCTAGCCTCTACCTGTGGCCCCCGCCCTCGCCCCCCAATTCCAAGCCAGCTCGGCTCCTCCCTCCTGTTTGCTCAGGGCAGAGGTGTCACCTGCCAGCTGTAGCGCCAGGATCCTCCTTTGGCCCTGGGAGCTCCTCGGCTCTTGTGGCTCATATGTAGCCTGAGTCTCCCTTTGGCACTCCCCCTACTCCATCACATGCTGCTGCTGTGGGGTGTCCCACCCCTTCCGCCCGGGGGCCCCTCGAGGTTCCGCTCCCCCCTGGCCCGGGGATGGGGCATGGCACTGTCATGCAGGGTGGGCGGGGGCAGGGGCTGACGGCTGCAGTGCTGTGAGGGCCATGGCCTTGGTGTCCTTGGGGCCATGGCCATGTGAGCGTGTGGGGGGCCCTGGACACATCTCTGTTACCCCCGCCCCTCCAGCCCCAGGGTGTCCACCAGAGAGGGGTACCTACCTGTGGGTCCGCTCCCACGGTCCGGGGATCCCTGGGGGTCGGAGGCCCTGCTGCTGCTCCGGGATGGCAGGAGGAGGATCTGCAGGCTGGATTCTGCGGACGAGGAGCCCCCCTCCTCCTCCTCCTCCTCCTCCTCCTCCTGCCGCGATGTCCCGGGGATGGCCTCCGGGGGGGGCCCCCGGGGTGCGGGGCTTGCCTCCGGGGCAGACTCCGGCTGCAGGGCCTGCTGGGGCTCATCAGCTGAGGTATCAAGGGTGGCCGGAGGGGAGGAGGTGTGCCGGGAGCCCTGGATGTCCCGGAGCTCCCTGTAAAAGGGGCAAGTGACGGGGGCGGCCCCAGATCGGCTGGCCGCATCCCGGGCCCGGGCATAACCCTGCCGCAGCTCCTTCATCTTACTCCGGACATGGTCCGGAGTGCGGGCAGGGTGACCCCGGGCAGCCAGGCCGTCGGCCAGCCGAGCGAACGCATCCGCGTTCCGCCTCTTGCTCCCCATTACCTGGAGCACCTCCTCCTCGCTCCAGAGCCCCAGCAGGTCCCGCAGCTCGGCCTCCGTCCAGGAGGGGCCCCGCTGCTGCTTCCCAGACTGGGTGGCCCTCTGGCTCGGCTGGCTGCCCTGGCTCCCCTTGGGGGGGTCCCCTGGGGGCGCTGGGGGGGCTGCTGGCTCACCATCGCCGCTGTGTGGTGGGCTGAGGGCTCTGCAGGCTGCCCGCGTGTGCAGGCTGCAGCCTGCACGTTGCCTCAGCTTCCTGCAGAGTCAGGGAGGGGGAGGGGACCTTTAAGGGGCCGCTCCACGCGGCCACCAGTGAGCTGAGGGGCTGGAGAGAGCATCTCTCAACCCCCGAGCTGATGGCCGCCATGGAGGACCCGGCAATTTCGACGTTGCGGGACGCGGATCGTCTACACTGTCCCTACTTCGACGTTGAACGTCGAAGTAGGGCGCTATTCCTATCTCCTCATGGGGTTAGCGACTTCGACGTCTCGCCGCCTAACGTCGAAGTTAACTTCGAAATAGCGCCCGACGCATGTAGCCGCGACGGGCGCTATTTCGAAGTTAGTGCCGCTACTTCGAAGTAGCGTGCACGTGTAGACACAGCTTTAAGTTATGCTATTATCCTTTGATCTCTTAAGAATTCTGTCCCATATCACCCTATGAGCTGAGCACACTATCTTGATTCCTTCTAAATACGGAAGGGAAATATTTATGTATTTCTTATCCCTTTCCTGCATCAAAACTGACAATTTTACCATCCTTATCTAATATCAGACTTCCAGGATTTTTATAGTGCACTAGTATTTCATTTGTTCCCAGTATATTAAATAATTCATTCTCATTGTCCTTAATATTACTGGCTATATACTTTCAATCCTTCCTCCTGGCCATTTCTCAGCACTCCATCTTTGGCATATAAGCAACTGAAGATATTTTTTTTCCTCATGAAGTCCCTTAATGTTGTGATTTTTTCCATTCACGCAATCTTTAATCTCAGTTATGTTTGAGCTTAAATATACAGTAAGAGCACCCCATCACTGATTACCCTAGCTCTAGTTTGTCACCAAGAAATTTCATTCCCCATCTCATCATCCTCATCACCAAACACCACAGGCTCAGTGCCCATTGGTGTCTAATGCCTCTCTCACTATGTCCTTCCACCTTTCCCTGTTCAGTGAAGAGCAGCTTAGTTTCTGTAGACTAGCTCCACACCACTCTACTATATCATCTACCTGTTCTCTGTGGGGTCTGCCTCTCCTGTTTGAACCATCCTTTATACCGAATGCCAGGGTCTTGATTTTTCATTTATCATTCATTCTGCAAATATGCCCAAATAGCTGTAACGTGCATTGTATAACCTTCTGCAGTAGGTTCTCTTTCAGCTTTATCTTCCTATATAATTTCTCATTGGTGACCTTCTGCATTCATCCTATTCTCAAGATCTTTTGTCTATAACAACTTGTCTCGAACCCCAGTACTCTTCTCTTTGAATCTTTCATTAATCACCCATGTCTCACATCCGGACAACATGCTGCTGAGTACACACATTTTTAAAATGCTCATCTTCATTTCTAAGCTAATAGCTCTGCTTTTCCAGATCTTATCCACCACCTTCAGACTCACTCATGCTTTCGCTATTCTAGTCGCTATTTCCTTCTTACAGTCTAGATCATACGTTATGTTGCTCCGAAGATACGTGAAGTTCTCTACATTCTCTAGTTCAATCCCATCTACACTGATCTTCCTTCCTATTTCCTTATCTCCAAATACCATTGCTTTTGTTTGATCAGTGTTTATAATCAGACTGAACCACTTCTCTTCCTTGTTTTGCACCTGCACCGTTTTCATTTGCTTTTCCTCATCTTCCTCAATGATAATTATATCATCCGTGAACCTCAAGCTGCTAATTCATATCCTGTGCACAGATATCCCTTCCATCTCTTCATTGATCTTGTCCATATCTTCATCACTGATCACAGCCAGCTCTGAATTCAGAAAAGTGCCAAAATTTGAGGTGCATGGATCAGTGGGATTGGTTGGAGCAAACATTTGATGAAGGCTTGATATCTTTTACACTTATACACACAAGTGGAGATAATCAGATAGCAGCATGAATACTCCACAGTATATACTAAGTCACAGAGGGACTTACCAGGTATGAGGCCTGAAACATTTGCCTTTCAGTTTTTTCACTTATCTAAAGGAGGAGCTCCTGTAGGCAACACCACAAAACGCTTGCCTCTTTTACACTCAGCTCATAAAATGGTGAGGCATAAAAGCAAGGCAGAATATTTCAGGAAGATCTCAGTGCATTGGAGGTAGTTATGGCTGTAACTACATTGCTAGTTATAACAGTTCAGGATTCCAGCATGAGTCTGACAAAATGCCATAAAAAGAATTAAGGTACTGCATGTCTTTTATAATTAAATTTTCAATCATGTTCAATAACTGTATGGTCTTGGCATTTAGACATGAATGCTAAAATAATCTTTAGAAATACAAATGCAGGTTTTCACTACAAATTATCTTACTATGTAGTGTTTCTAGGTGATAGAAATTTGTGTGCTATACATTCCTTTTTTTGCATAAAAATTGACCACCATATTTATACTAAGAATCTGGTATTCCATTAGCTGGTATTTTCCTTCTAGTAAAACCTCTAACATAGTTTAAGGCTTCCTGAGTTCAGCAAGAAACATGTAATTTTACACCTGACCTCAGCTCAGATGTCTAGATTTCACAGTTCTCACTAGCTGTGTCTACACGTGCACGCTACTTCGAAGTAGCGGCACTAACTTCGAAATAGCTCCCGTCGCGGCTACACGCGTCGGGCGCTATTTCGAAGTTAACTTCGACGTTAGGCGGCGAGATGTCGAAGTCACTAACCTCATGAGGGGATCGGAATAGCGCCCTACTTCGATGTTCAACGTCGAAGTAGGGACCGTGTAGACGATCCGCGTCCCGCAACGTCGAAATTGCCGTGTCCTTCATGGCGGCCATCAGCTGGGGGGTTGAGAGATGCTCTCTCTCCAGCCCCTGTGGGGCTCTATGGTCACCGTGGGCAGCAGCCCTTAGCCCAGGGCTTCTGGCTGCTGCTGCGGCAGCTGGGGATCCATGCTGCAGGCACAGGGTCTGCAACCAGTTGTAGGCTCTGTGTATCTTGTGTTGTATAGTGCAACTGTGTCTGGGAGGGGCCCTTTAAGGGAGCGGCTTGCTGTTGAGTCCGCCCTGTGACCCTGTCTGCAGCTGTGCCTGGCACCCTTATTTCGATGTGTGCTACTTTGGCGTGTAGACGTACCCTCGCAGTGCCTATTTCAAAGTGGTGCCGCGCAACGTCGAAGTTGAACATCGACATTGCCAGCCCTGTAGGACGTGTAGACGTTATTCATCGAAATAAGCTATTTCGATGTAGGCTTCACGTGTAGACGTAGCCACTATCAAGTATAACTTCAGTACTTTAACTTGAAGGTTAACAGTCAAACTCTTCAACATCAAAGGCAAATAGTTCAGACAGCTTTTATTTTGTCGCACATGTTCTGGCTGACTTAGCTAGAACAAAGAAATTTTTTCTTGCTCTTCTAGCTCACCTAAATTTGTTTAAATACAGCAATTCAGTAACAACAATTTTCTCATAGGTCATGCCAATTCTCTTCTCTATTTTACTTCGACGTTTGCTGCTTCTTACATTCACACAAAAACATAATATACTGTGACTGAAAGGTGGCAGTGTAACTCTGCTTTACTTCTTACAAATCAGAATAACACTTGAGACCCCCCAAAACAAAGAGAGAAACAAATCAGACTGCTCCCTAAACTGGAGCACTTTATCTTATTGTAGATAGCAACAGTCGTTTTCCACACTGACAGGCCACACAATTCCCTACATATCCACCTGACTGCAAGCAGGAAAAGGGAAAAAGTCTTGAGTGTTACCTGAAAGATCATAACTATGTCCATTGGAACAAGAAGTGTGGGGAATGATGAAACACTTCTAGGCTTCCAGCCTAGCTCCTGGAGCTCTGCTGCTGGCCCCATGGACTGGACATGGACATGGCTCCTGGCCTCAGCTGAAGGGGGCATTGGACAGAGGTAAAGGGGCTGGCTTTCAGCTACTGTACTCTTAAAAATGTTTCCATGTCACTGATAATTAATTATAACACAGTTTTCAATACAATGTCTTTGCCCATTCCAAAGTATGATCTTGAATTGTCAGCAATGTCTTCTTGGCGATTGCTAGGTCCATGTCAATGTGGTACATACCACTTTGTTAGCATAACATTTTATTTGGTCACTTTTCTGGTAGACATACAGTCCACTGTTACAGTCTGCACTTACAAACCAAGGACTGCATGCACACTACTAAGAAACATGGTCTCAGCTAAAAGTCAAAGCAGTAGGTTTCTCCAAAGCTCAGCAGAGGTATGACATACAAGCCACACCTACACCAGCCTGCTACTTCGAAGTAGCAGGCGACAACTTAGAAGTAGCATGCGGCATGTCTACACACACCATGCGCTACTTTGTGGTTGAAATCGACAGTAGATGCAGAGATGTCGAAATCGCTGTCCCAGTGAGAAAATGGGAATAGCGCGCTACTTCAAAGTCTAACATAAAAAAAGGACGTGTGTAGATGCTTCACGTCCTGCTACTTCAAAATAGCGGGGTCTGCCATGGCGGCTATCAGCTGGGATGCAGAGATGTGCTGTCCAGCCCCTGCGGGTCTCTATGGTCTGTGCATGCAGTGGCTCCTAAAGCTGCATGGACCAGAAAACCCTGTTGCAGGAAGCTGAGAGTGTACATGCAGCAGCCCCAACACGCGCTGTCCCTGCACATCTCGGCACAACCCCCAGCATGGCAGAGAGCTGTAAGGCCAGCACCTGGGCAGGTCAGGAGCCCCAGGGCTTCTCCTCCGAGCATTCCCAGGGCTCACAGGGGTCCAGCCAGGGGAGGAGAAGCAGGGCCCCTCCTGGACCAACGTTGAGCTCCACGGTCTGCTGGGGCTCTGGAGCGAGGAAGAGGTGCTCCGGTTGATGGGGAGCAAATGGTGGAACGTGGCCACATTTGTGCCTGGCTAGCTGAGGGCCTGACCACGCGGGGTTACCCTGCCCGCACTCATGACCATGTCAGGAGTAAGGCGTAGGAGTTGCAGCAGGGTTACACCCAGGCTTGGCCAGCTGGTAAGGGGCCACTCCCACTGCTTGCCCCTGTTACCGGGAGCTCAGGGACATCCTGGGCCCCCAGGCCACCTCCTCCTCACTGGCCATCCTTGACACCAAGGCTGAGGAGTCCCAGCAAGTCACGGAGCAGGAAGTGGTACCAGAGGCCAGGACTGCATCACCAGAGCTGGAGCCTGGCAATGAGGCAGCAGGATGGTCCAGCAAGGAGGGGGAGCTGGTAACGGACTGCTCCTCCAGTCTGGCATCCACCAGATAGGCATCCCCCAACCTCAGCGGTGGACCCTCAGATATGTACCCCACAAGGCACATGTCCCCAGGCCATGGGGTGGGGGCACCATTCATGACCAGGAACCTCCTACACCCTCAGCAGTCCCTGGCCTGCCTGGGTCTAGTCAGATCCTGGCCCTGGGATGCTGGCATGGCCACCAGTGCCCACCATCACCTACTCCCATGTGGGGGGGTGGATCACACAAAGGGGCATCCCAAAGGGCCACTGCACCCATGGATGGGGAGCTGGTGCCCATGGGCAGATGGGGAGCATGGGCCATGGGTCAGTACTCAGAGCCTTCTCCTCTCTTCCCCCATGTCTGCAGCCACACCATCTGATGGCCAGGATAGTGTAGCCACATCATTTGTCCTGGACAGCCCCCTGGAGAGGAAGGACAGTGGCCACCCAAAGGCACCACTGGTGCTGGGACGGGCCTGCTCTCACTGCAGCCAGAGGCGAACAGCCCGGGATCCACTGGTGGCTGCCTCCCTCCAACGTCAAGTTGATCTGGCACAGCGGCGCCTCCGCTTCAAGGAGGGGAGGCCATCTGCTGCTGGGAGGCCTGGGGTGCATTCATGTGCACATTCGATGACTTGGTAGCCTCATACCAGCAGCTGGTGGCCCTGCTGCCCCCTTCCGCCTCCCCCCGATGCCCCTCCTGCCGTGGCACCACCCAACAACCCCCTGGGCAAGGAGCCCACTGGGCCCGCATGCTGGCCCGAGGCCAGGCCCCGGCTTCGCGTGCCTGTACTCTCTGCCCCCCCCACCCAGCCTTGCTGGGGACCCCAGATGCGGGGGACATGGGAGCCAGAGCCAGCAGGGGTTGCACCCGTCTACTCCTGCCCCGGAGTGATGGGCCAATGGCTGGGCCATCCAAGTTACCCCCTGTAAATAGTTGACCCCCCCTCATATATATAGTTTTCTGCAACATTCTTCATTACAAATAAGTTTTATTATAAGGTGCTTCTGTTCTCAATATATATATACATTTCCATTCTCCCAAACCACTGTGAACTGTCTGCTCATTGGGAGAGTAGCATGCAGGGAGTAGGGGGTAGCATCCTGACCCCCCCACCCCGCCCCTAGACCCTGGGCCCACCACCTCCTGGTGGGTGTGTGCATGGGCCTCCTTACCTCTATGATGATGGCCCCAACTGTGGCCTTGCCCACACTGAATTGGTGTCCCACACAGCTGTAGCTGTCAGGAGTGGCCAGCTTACAGACAGCTATTGGCACCCTCTTCTCAATGGGGAGGGCGCACCGTGTCCAGGTGTCCTGGTGCCTCAGGGTGGGGATCAGCCATTGGCAGATCACCGGCAAGTCTGCCACCTCTTCTGGAGCCACTAGTCATCATCCCACTCCCCCATGATGAGTCACTCCCAGCATTAGGAGCTGGTGAGGTGGCTCCAGAGCCAGCAGGGCACCCAGCGGGGCGGGACCAGGAGGTCCTGATGGTCTGGAGTGTCCCCATCTGCCCCGGGGAGGGTTCGCCTGCCAGGAGCTGCTGGGTGGCCACCCACGCTGCAGCTAGCAGGGCGCCTCCTCTGCCAGTGGCGGCCAGCAGGACTTTGAGTTGCTACTGCTTCTGCTCTGTGTCCATTCCTGCGGGCGCTGCGTCTGCAGGGCTTATGGCAACTCCGCAGGCCTCGTGCTGTGCAGGCTGAGTGATTTGGGAGGGGCCCTTTAAGGGAGCGGCTTGCTGTGGCCCTGGAAGGGCTTGTCCGCCCTGCGACCCCGTCCTCAGCCCTTCCTGGCTCCTTATTTTGAAAGGGCCACATGTATGTGGGGAGGTTCCCTTCCAGCATCCAGGGCATCCCCTTTCAATGTGCCGCATTGCTCTTTTGATGTTGCACATCGATGGCACCAGCACCAGCATGTTTAGGTGCTACGTGTTAAACTAGCATCTTTTGAAGTCTCTGCTTCAAAGTAGCACTCTAGTGTAGACGTAGCCACAGTGAAAGGGGCCATGAGTGACAAGGACAGCATGCAGAAAAGTTAGACTTGGAATGACTAGATTTTGTTGGTAAATGTTGGTCATTTTCACCACACACACACCCTCCATGAACAATAAGAGAACTTTATAGACAGAGAGTGAAACCATGCTTCTTGAGAGCTTTTCGTGTAGAGCTATCTACTTTGTATATTTCAAAATGCAATATTGACAGTTTGTGTTTTAACCATACAAAGCTCTGACTCTTTTAGTCACACTGGCCATTGAATAATTCTTGTTTGACTCTCCTGTTTGTTTTGCCAATAATTTCCTGCAACTGTAAACATTAAAATACTGTCAATCAAATCATAAAAATTCTGTGAAGCTTAACTAAAGCCTATTATGGCATTGTAATTGTTGCAGCAACTGTTTGCATCACTCTTGTAAGCCTGTTCCCACCCTCTGACATACAATGCAGGTTTTACACTAAATAACAGCTTAGCAGGTGAACAGAGTATAATTTTAACATAAAAAGATTTGAGAGATACATTCTAGCTTTAGATACACGTGCTTCAATTTCACTGACTTCAGTGAGAACTGTTCATGTATCCAAAGCCAGAATATAATCCTCTCCTCTCTTGGGTCTGAAAATATTTATCAGGCTAGACATCACTTATAGAGATATCTCTGCACTCTCCAGTTGGAAGTGTAAGCCCTACAAATGATAGGAAAATACTCTAAATACTATTCTCACCCAGAATGATTATACAAAGACAGTAAGGAAGAATCTACAGGGCTTTCCCCTACACATTTTCCTAGCCTGCCATAATATCATTAAGAAGTGGAGATTCACTGCATTAGGGTAATGCCAGCACTAGACACCACTGCTAGAGTAGGAAAGGGTAATATACATCATACAGTGGCCCTGGGTTCCTCCAGCCTGTATTTTCTTCATTCCCCACATCCCAAACAGAGCTAAAGATAAGCTCCTAAATTCTGGAGGAATGGAGTTCTGGTCTACGTTGGATACCAGCTGAGAGGACAAACCAAATGGAGTTGAGCTGATTCTAGGTGCAGCAGTCTAGAACTCTCCTTTTTCCCTCTCTTCCTTGCCAGGACCCATCTGGTTCTCCCCCTCCTTAGCACCTTGCTTTGTCCTGGACACTGTAGCTTTACTTCTTATCAGCTTTGCAGGAATAGAGTTCTATTTTGCTGAACCCCTGTTTAATGAAAACCCTAGACATTTTTAGATTAACAGGGTTCTCCCCTTACCAGCCTTGAAACACAGCAACTGTGCAAGCTTCTGTGTTGTATAGTTGTTGCACTAACTGCTCAGCTGAGAAACCAGAGTCCATGTCGCAACTCTGTCAATATTTCATTGCATCTCCCAGCTTCTTAATCACCTTATACATCAGTTACACCAACTTTTGCAAAGCATTTGGAGTTCTGAGCATTAACAAGAAAAAGACCAAGACAACGAGGATCAACCAGTTCAACGCCACCACATTGGGAGGGGGATGACCTGGAAGATGGAGATCAGTTCACCCACTTGAGATATATTATGGGCAGAGAAGGAGGAATAGACAAGGATAGGGATGCCAAGATAGGGAAAGCAACAGCTACACTCAAGACTCTTTGTCTCCTATGGAGTTTACAAATAATATGTGTGAAGACGAAACTGGAGATCTTCAAAACAAATGTGAAGAGCGTGGTCTTGTATGGCTGCGAGACTTGGTGCACTAAAAAGTCTTCAAACCACAACCCACAGATATTCATAAACATGTGCATGAAGTACATCCTTAACATCAAATGGCAAGATTTTGTCACAAATGAGGAGCTTTGGACAAGAACCACTTGATGTTCAAATCAAGAGAAGAAAGTGGAGGTGGCTAGGCCACACTCTCAGAAAACCATGCTCCATCAAGCTCTCAAATGGAACTGCAAGGAAAACGCAAAGAAGGAAGACCTCGGACAAACTGGAGAAGATCAACTGAGACTGAAGGACAACAACTGGCGTACTCACTCACTGGATATAAATGATATTATTCATCTGAGTGTTTCAGGCTACCTATACGTTCAGGAAAACATACTACTTTACTCCTTTTATATATTAACAGTTCTTTACAACTGTAATGCCTAGAAAAAAATTAGAGTTCTTTAGATAAAATACTATCAAAACTGTAACTAATATTTTAAGAACTTCTGAGCAAACTAGAATATTCGGAGGGAGAAGCTGGAGCAGGCAAATACAAGAAAGCAACATCTTTGCACTTTGATTAAATAACTTGAATGGCATTAGTAAAAGAGAAATCATGTTATGTTTCCCCAGGTCAACTATGATTTTCTTTAGGACATTATTTTCTTTCACTGAACAGAATGTTTCTGCTTGAGAAAATCCATCTCCCTGCTGTGTACCATTTCTAGTTCCACAAATAAAAAGAACATTTCTTATCCTGGTTAAATGTTCTTACTACAAGATTACATGTTCTTAACAGAATGTACTGCATGTTATTGATTCTTCAAGAACTGTGCCTACCTTCTACTGTGGGAGTCGTTTTTAAAAAGCAGAATTTCTCTCCGGTTAAAAGCATAAACTGCAGGTTTTTCACTGTATTTTCTGCCTTCTTTTTCCTTATTGCTGCTATTTAACAAGGGAAGGTCTGAGATGCTGCTTCACATTTTTTCTGTTATTAGGCTGCCCCCCATGCACAAGCACCACAAACAACATTTTTTCTCCACAGAATGGAATTTAATAGGCAAAAAGTACCGCTGCTGCACCCATCCTTCTCTCCTCCATCACAGAATGGCTTGTGTTTAACCAATATCGCTCTCATCAAGCAGCGCTTTGACAATTAGCCAGGAGCAGGGTGCAGGCCCCCTGCTGTAGGTAATGCAGAACTTTCAATTAAATCTTTTTATTTCCCACAGCCCAAAGATGAATTAGTTATTCAATCCAAGAATGCCAGTGGCAGCAGTGATAGAAACAAAGATCTGGATTAGATGTTAGTAATGGAAAGCTTAGGCTGAAAGGAAAAGCCATCAGGGAACAACAAAACAGGGCAGCCCACAAACTTCTTGGGATGCTGGGCTAGCTCCAAGGTATAGGCTTCCCTGGGCAAATTAGAATACCTTGCATTCAATTTACACACCATCCTACATATTTCTAAATGTACTCAGGGCTAGATATGAACCTTTAGAGTACTGTGCTCTAGCAAGTCCATATTTCTATATGCATACGTGGTGTATACAAACTAGTATATGCAGGCCTTTCATATATCTGTTCCTTTTAGCCGTTGCTGACAATCCCACAATAACTATTTTTTGCTATTATTCTAAAGGTAGTTTTGGTCCATTACACAGAAGCAGGATAGTTTTTCCCACCAAGGCCTTTGACCATTTTAACACTAAAGACATAAATGGTTGGTAAGAAAGAGTGCACCTTTGAATGTGTCTGAAGAGCACCAAACACATTGGGCTCTTTGTCCATTGCTGGGGCTCCTAAGTGCTGTGACATATAAACAATTACATAATAATAATTGTTTATTTTAGGAGATGGTCAGGTACATGTATTAAAGGCGGAATTATTTCATGCTCCTTTTTTTCCCCTAGCAAAAGAGAGAGTGATGGAGCCCTTAGGTGAAAATGGAAATGCCCAGTCCGATGAGGGCCCGTCTGAGTTCACTCCCTTTGTCACAGCATTTCACTCAGCACTGCCGGCAGCCATGTCACCATATCTGTGCTTATGAGAGGCAGCATCACGTTAACTCTGCATGGAAAAAGACTCTTGAAAAAAAAAATCTCCACAACTTGTGAAGAATGCCACAAAATGCATTGAAATGCATAAGAAAGTGTCATTAAAGGCAATGTTTGAAGCCCAGAAAAATTCTGAAGAGGTGGAGGCTGTACGTAGTGAAAAACACTCACTCCTGCCAAGAAGTACTCAAGGAGAAAAGCATTTAAAGAGAAAATGGAGAAAATGAAGATAAATATTTTAGCATTTTGAGTGAGGGAGTTATTTGTCAGGGTAGCTTGAGTCTTCAGGGTTCGCTGAGTTTTGACCAATGTTCAACTCTGTTCCTCGCTACCCAGAATGCACAGGTGCACATACAGACTCTTGAGCTAGAAACGTTCATCTTTTGTTTGTTTTTGTTTCTGTTTTTGTGCTGCTTCAGTGAGTGATTTGTCCACCAAAATAGGGCACAGTGTAGGGTTAAACACAAGGACACACTCACCTTTAAGTATTTGCCTTAAATACAGTGCTACAAAATCATTTCTTTTATACTATACGAACACTTTTTGCTTAATGCTAATATTAGTTTGCTAATGCAACTGTTTACTTGATTGGACTGCTGACCCAGTGTTTCACCTGCTTGTTCTCTTTCCTTGCCAGACAGGGAGATATCATTCTGATGTTCCAAAACACAAAAGTATACATTCTAGACATTACATCCTGCACTGGGCTATTCTGAGTGAAACAAATGAGAGTATCGCAACAAGGAGCCCATCTGCAAACAGTCTGTATGCTACCGTCCACATTTTCCCTTTGGCATGTTTAAATTCAGATGACTTTTTATAACAATTACATAATTCCACCAATTTATCTGTATAGAGTAGGGCGAGGGGAGAGCATAAGTCTATATAGTCACATAAATATGTCTTTGATCATATGCATGGTTCTCACAAAAGGAAACTATTGAAAAAATTCAGGGAAGATTACAAAGATCAGAGTAAATGTGAGGAAGGAGGGTCTTACTGTGAAGGCACTAGCATAAAACTTGGGAGAAGTGGATTATGTTTTTTTGTGTGCACAGGGTACGTCATTAATAGATCTCTGTGGGGCTCAGTCCCACATCCATAAAATGCTAAAACTTCCTTGCACCCAGTCTTTTCCATTATCTCCAAACAGAGACTATTTTTCACTAGTAATTCATATGGTGCTTAGTATAATGGAGCCACACTATCTGTAAGAGTCTGTAGGCATCATTACCAGAATCCAATTAAATAATAAAAAACATATGACTTATTCTTATTCTGATTATTATTATAAATGCATCCTCTTTTCTCATATGAACCTCTACTCTTTTGATACAGATAATTTTTAAGGCACAAAATGAGCTCAAACTAGCTACAGGCACAAAGGGAAACAGAAGGCTTTTTATAAATATATTAGAAACAAGAGGAAGACCGGGGACAGGATAGGGCCATTGCTCAGTGACGAAGGAGAAACAGTAACAGGGAACTTGGAAATGGCAGAGATGCTTAATGACTTCTTTGTTTTGGTCTTCACTGAGAAGTCTGATGAAGGAATGCCCAGCACAGTGAATGCTAGTGGGAAAGGGGTAGGGTTAGATGTTGAAATAAAAAAAGAACAAGTTAAAAATCACTTAGGAAAATTAGATGCCTGCAAGTCAGCAGGGCCTGATGAAATGCACCCTAGAATACTTAAGGAGCTGATAGAGGAGGTATCTGAGCCTTTATCTATAATCTTTGGGAAATCATGGGAGACAGAAAAGATTCCAGAAGACTGGAAAAGGGAAAATATAGTGCCCATCTATAAAAAGGGGAATAAGAATAACGCAGGAAACTACAGGCCAGTCAACTTAACTTCAGTGCCAGGAAAGATAATGGAGCAGGTAATTAAAGAAATCATCTGCAAGCACCTGGAAGGTGGTAAGGTAATAGGAAACAGCCAGCATGGGTTTGTAAAGAACAAGTCTTGTCAAACTAATCTGATAGCTTTCTTTGATAGGATAACGAGCCTTGTGGATAGGGGAGAAGCAGTAGATGTGGTTTACCTAGACTTTAGTGAAACATTTGATATGGTCTCTCAGGATATTCTTATAAAAAAACTAGGCAAATACAATTTAGATGAGGCTACTATAAGGTGGGTGCATAACTGGCTAGATAACCGTACCGTAGTTCTTAATGGGTCTCAATCCTGCTGGAAAAGTATAAAAAGTGGGGTTCCGCAGGGGTCTGCGTTAGGACCGGTTCTGTTCAATGTCTTCAATAATGATTTAGATATTGGCATAGAAAGTACGCTTATTAAATTTGCGGATGATACTAAGTTGGGAGGGGTTGCAACTGCTTTGGAGGGTAGGGTCATAATTCAAAATGATCTGGATAAATTGGAGAAATGGTCTGAGGTAAACAAGATGAAGTTTAATAAGGACAAATGCAAAGTGCTCCACTTAGGAAGGAACAATCAGTTTCACACATACAGGCTACGTCTACACGTGAAGCCTACATCGAAATAGCTTATTTCGATGTTGCGACATCGAAATAGGCTATTTCGATGAATAACGTCTACACATCCTCCAGGGCCGGCAACGTTGATGTTCATCTTTGACGTTGCTCAGCCCATCGTCGAAATAGGTGCAGCGAAGGAACGTCTACACGTCAAAGTAGCACACATCGAAATAGGGATGCCAGGCACAGCTGCAGACAGGGTCAACGGGCGGACTAGCGCTTCCGGGGCAACAGCTAGCCGCTCCCTTAAAGGGCCCCTCCCACATACACTCAGCCTGCACAGCACACGGTCTGAGGAGCCATAGGCACACAGACCCCGGGCGCCACAGTCATGGACCCCCAGCAGCAGCAGCAGCAGCAGCAGCAGCAGCAGCAGCAGCTAGAGGTCCACCCAGCCCTCCCAGCAGGAGCGGGGCTTGCCCTGGCCCATGCCATGTGGGAGGCAGCTGAGTACCTCCTTGGCCCAGGGGAGGAGATGCCCCCAGGGCAGCAGGGCTCAACCCCTACCCCTGCAGCACCCCGCTCCACCCCCCGCCTCACACGCCGGCGGCTGTGGAGCTACCCCACCAGCACCGACTGGTGGGAGCGGCTGGTGCTTGGGGAGTGGGACGACGACCACTGGCTCAGGAACTTCAGGATGAGCCGACAGACATTCCTGGAGCTGTGCCCGTGGCTCACCCCCGCACTCAGGCACCGGGACACTGCCATGCGGCGTGCCCTCCCTGTGGAGAAATGGGTCGGCATCGCTGTCTGGAAGCTGGACACTCTGGACAGCTACCGATCCGTGGGGCAGCAGTTTGGTGTCGGAAAGGCCACCGTCGGGGCTGTCTTCATGGAGGTAAGAGAACCCACAGGGGGAGGCCAGGGCAGGGCAGGGGGGCCAGAGCAGAGCAAGGGGGCCAGGGCAGGGCAGGGGGGCCAGAGCAAGGCAGGGGGGCCAGGGCACAACAGGGGGACCAGGGCAGGGCAGGCCAGGGCAGGGCAGGGCCACGCACACCCTGCTCACCCCTCACTGGGGCTGTCCCATGTGCTTTCTCTGCAGGTCGTGCCTGCCATCAACGCCATGCTCCTGCACAGGCTCGTGAGGCTGGGGGACCCACATGCCACTGTCGCCGCCTTTGCCACCCTGGGCTTCCCCAACTGCTTTGGGGCTCTGGATGGGACTCAAATCCCCATCCGTGCCCCGCAGCACAGTGGAGGACGATACCTCAATCGGAAGGGCTACCATTCTGTCGTCTGCAGTCTGGTGCCTGCAGTCTGGTCCACGGCTGGGTGGGAGCGGGCTGGACCGGAAGGTATCGGTGCCGGCGAGTCTCAGGTGGCTCCAGGGGTCTCTCGGCACTCTGGCCCTCGTGGGTGGGTGGTGGGGCGATGGCGGACGGCCCAGCGACAGCCGGAGGAGCTGGTGGTGGCCCTGCAGGAGCAGGCAGGGCGGGCGATGGCTCGGCCGGCACGGCATGGGGGGCCAGGTAGTCGACAAGCCGGTTAAATGTCTGCATATAGGCCCCCCATGCCTCCTGGCGCTGGGCCAGCGCCCGCTCCTGCAGCTGGAGGTGCTGCTCCGAGACCTCCAGCTGCCGGCGGAGGATGGCCAGCAGCTGGGGGTCCGTCGCCATCGCCGGTAGTAGGCATGGGGTCCACCGTCTAGCCCTCCGCGGGGCCGGTCGTTCCTCGGCCGAGGGGCTGCCCTGGAGCGAGGGTCCCGGAGGGCTCTCCGGGACAACTGAGGCCTCGCCAGCGCTCTCTTCCGGTCCTTCGGATGGTGCAGGTGCAGGTGCAGGACACAGGAGAGGAGGGGGGAAAGAAGAATGGAGACAGGCGTTAGTGTGGGCCCCGAGCCGTGGCCTCTGTCCCCCCCGCCCTGTGCTGCAGGTTTCCCATCCCCATCCCCGGGAGATGATGCTGTGATGGATGGGGTTCAGGGGTACCCCTGCCCTGCACCCCGTCCCCTGGTGGGAGTGACTCTCACTTCACCCCGCAGGGTCTGAGAGCAGGAGAGCTTTCTTAGCCCACAGATGGCCAGTTTCTGGCAGGAGTGACAGCACCAGCTGTCGGAAGAGACAGTCCTTCCAACCCGTCGTGGGGAGAAGACCCCAAGGGGGGCCCCTCTGGGATGCAGCTTTCCCCCTCCTCTGGCTGGCTGCCTACCAGCTCTCCCTTCCCCTAGCCTCTACCTGTGGCCCCCGCCCTCGCCCCCCAATTCCAAGCCAGCTCGGCTCCTCCCTCCTGTTTGCTCAGGGCAGAGGTGTCACCTGCCAGCTGTAGCGCCAGGGTCCTCATTTGGCCCTGGGAGCTCTTCGGCTCTTGTGGCTCATATGTAGCCTGAGTCTCCCTTTTGCACTCCCCCCACTCCATCACATGCTGCTGCTGCTGCGGGGTGTCCCACCCCCTCCGCCCGGGGGCCCCTCGAGGTTCCGCTCCCCCCTGGCCCGGGGATGGGGCATGGCACTATCATGCAGGGTGGGGGGGGGCAGGGGCTGATGGCTGCAGTGCTGTGAGGGCCATGGCCCTGGTGTCCTTGGGGCCATGGCCATGTGAGCGTGTGGGGGGCCCTGGACACATCTCTGTTACCCCCGCCCCTCAAGCCCAGGGGTGTCTACCAGAGAAGGGTACCTACCTGTGGGTCCGCTCCCACGGTCCGGAGATCCCCGGGGGTCGGAGGCCCTGCTGCTGCTCCGGGATGGCAGGAGGAGGATCTGCAGGCTGGATTCTGCGGAGGAGGAGCCCCCCTCCTCCTCCTCCTCCTCCTCCTGCCGCAATGTCCCGGGGATGGGCTCCGGGGGGGGGGCCCCCGGGGTGCGGGGCTTGCCTCCGGGGCGGACTCCGGCTGCAGGGCCTGCTGGGCCTCGTCAGCCGAGGTGTCAAGGGTGGCCGGAGGGGAGGAGGTGTGCCGGGAGCCCAGGATGTCCCTGAGCTCCCTGTAAAAGAGGCAAGTGATGGGGGTGGCCCCAGATCGGCTGGCCGCATCCCGGGCCCGGGCATAACCCTGCCGCAGCTCCTTCACCTTACTCCTGACATGATCCGGAGTGCGGGCAGGGTGACCCCGGGCAGCCAGGCCGTCGGCCAGCCGAGCGAACGCATCCGTGTTCCGCCTCTTGCTCCCCATTACCTGGAGCACCTCCTCCTCGCTCCAGAGCCCCAGCAGGTCCCGCAGCTCGGCCTCCGTCCAGGAGGGGCCCCGCTGCCGCTTCCCAGCCTGGCTGGCCCTCTGGCTGGGCTGGCTGCCCTGGCTCCCCTTGGGGGGGGGTCCCCTGGGGGCGCCTGGGGGGGCTGCTGGCTTGCCATCGCCGCTGGCTGGCTGGGTGGCTGAGGGCTGTGCAGGCTCGCCACGTGTGCAGGCTACAGCCTGCACATTGCCTCAGCTTCCTGCAGAGTCAGGGAGGGGGAGGGGACCTTTAAGGGGCCGCTCCACGCGGCCACCAGTGAGCTGAGGGGCTGGAGAGAGCGTCTCTCAACCCCCCAGCTGATGGCCGCCATGGAGGACCCGGCAATTTCAACGTTGCGGGACGCGGATCGTCTACACTGTCCCTACTTCGATGTTGAACGTCGAAGTAGGGCGCTATTCCTATCTCCTCATGGGGTTAGCGACTTCGACGTCTCGCCGCCTAACGTTGAAGTTAACTTCGAAATAGCGCCCGACGCGTGTAGCCGCGACAGGCGCTATTTCGAAGTTAGTGCCGCTACTTCGAAGTAGCGTGCACGTGTAGACACAGCTACAGAATGGGGAGAGACTGTCTAGGAACGACTACAGCAGAAAGGGGTCTAGGGATTATAGTGGACCACAAGCTAAAAATGAATCAAGAGTGTGATGCTGTTGCAAAAAAATCAAATATGATTCTGGGATGCATTAACAGGTGTGTTGTGAACAAGACACAAGAAGTCATTCTTCCACTCTAATCTGAGCTGCTTAGGCCTCAGCTGGAGTATTGTGTCCAGTTCTGGGCACCGCAGTTCAAAAAAGATGTGGAGAAACTAGAGAGGGTCCAGAAAAGAGCGACAAGAATGATTAATGGTCTACAGAATGTGACCTATGAAAACAGGCTGAAAGAATTGGGCTTGTTTAGTTTGGAAAAGAGAAGATTGAGGGCAGACATGATAGCGGTTTTCAGGTATCTAAAAGGGAGTCATAAGGAGGAAGAAGAAAACTTGTTCTTCTTGGCCTCTGAGGATAGAACAAGAGGCAATGGGCTTAAGCTTCAGCAAGGGAGGTTTAGGTTGGAGATTAGGAAAAAGGTCCTAACTGTCAGGGCGGTCAAACAGTGGAATAAATTGCCAAGGGAGGCTGTGGAATCTCCATCGCTGGAGATATTTAAGAACAGGTTAGATAGATGTCTATCAGGGATGGTTTAGATAGTACTTGGTCCTGCAATTGGGGCAGGGGGCTGGACTCGATGGCCTCTCGAGGTCCCTTCCAGTCCTAGTGTTCTATGGTTCTATGATTCTATGACTGGTTTCATTTAGACAACCCCACATTAGTCAATAGACATTAGCAGGGTCACTCATTTTGTCCCCCAAGTTTAGTGGCCCAAATTTTATGAATATTTGCCTCACTATCCTAATTGAGAAAACTTCCCTTCAGATTAATAACAACAACAGGGGGCTGGACTAGATGACTTTCTGAGGTCCCTTCCAGCCTTATGATTCTATGATTGCTAAGTCAGAAGGGCCCCTGCAAAATGATGGAAGGTTCTTCACATCCCCTAGCCCGTGATGGCCACTTACTGAGCAATACAAATAAAGGTGAAAAATGGGATGCATGCCAAAAAGCATGTTCTCTTTCTTAGAGGTGCAAAATGGCTGCTCTCCTCTTCAAAAGCCCTCAAGGAAGTGACTCCGTTCGTGCAGAATCCAAGAGCCCTTCTTCTGCGGAGTGGGGAGATCTTACATTGTAATTAAATAAAGAAAAAGCAATCTATGCACTCTTCATTACTTAAAACTTTTGGTTTTCGTTAAGCCTACATTAACAAAAATGCAGTTAATCCTCTTGTGGTTTCCTTAAAATGTTTCACCTTCAACATTAGCAAAAGAACAGCAAAGTAAGGTGGGAAACAGCAGGTGGCATTTTAGAGCTTGATGTTAATACAGTCATCCATATGTACATTCGTGCTACAGTGAAACTGTAATCATGGGCCATTTAGCAGGCAAAAGCAATAACTTATTACCTGTTTTCTATGCTAGCTCTGCTAACTCACAAGCCATTACCTCAGCCACCAGAAAGAAATATGCTATCTGTATAGCTTTGTCATTTCAATTTTTCAAACAGTGCGGGTATTTATGTTCTGTATCTCACTATAGTCTATCTCCCCAGTGTCCTGCCATATGCATTAGTTTATAGCAAATCCCCACATATCAAAAATGTCATGCATAATAAAAAAGGGGGAAACACCCACTGAAGAGCACATTGGCCATGGAAGCTCTTAACAGTTGCCATTCTCCCACGCTTTTGTTGTCTTTTGGTTCACCAACCAAACCCAAGTAAAAGCTAATGGTAGAAGTCTCCTCTGTCGGTGATTGTTCTTCTGTCCTAGTTTATGCTGTTCTACCTTGCTAAGCTAAAAATACCGAGTGTTGGCATCCAAATAAAAAGAATAAAAAAAACTTGGGAAGTGCCAAGTAAACTAGCCAAATGATAAGCAGCAGCAACAGTAGTTGCTGCATTTGTTCCATTTCAAAATGTTGTGCTGTGTATTCGTAGCTTGGAGAATTTCGCTTCCCTCCACAATGCAGGTGGACTGCCTGGGCAAAAATCAATCTCTCTCTGAATTGATGAAGAAATATATAACCACAATGAATGGGCTATATGTTTAAGAAGATATCTCTATCTACCTAGGTGTGTTTATACTGCAGAGAGAGCTGGATTTGATGTAATCCACTGCTATCTTGTGTACTTAACCCCATCCCCACCCACCCCACTTAATCTGGAAGCAAAAACACCACAGAGACAAGGGAAAAATCGACCTTACTTAGGCACACAAAACAGCTTCAAGCTGCAGTTTTACTGACCAGGACAGATAAAATGAAAGGAAAGAATCTTGAGAAGAGGAGAGATGTGGAAAACTGACCTTGATTCTGGTTATCTGTGTTTATAAATTTGTTGTTGGGGTTTTTGTTTGTTTTGTTGGTTGGTTGGTTTTCTTTTTGGTTTTTTGCTGAAGCTACTTGGCTCATAAATAAAAGAGTAATGGTTCTTGGCTGTTGCTAGGGAAATGGTTAGCCTATTAGGATCTATTATGAGTGATGTGCTTTGTTCAGTTTAATCAGAAAAAGTGCTGTGGAGCAGTCCAAGGGAACTTTTCTTTGGGCAAGGAACAAACACCCATATTCCCCAGCAGGTAGATTGAAGGAGGGACCCTGGAAGTCTAGCAGCTGATCAAAATCATCTCAGACTCTGGATAATTTTGAATATGTGGTGCTCTAAACCTACTGCTACAGCATATATTTGCATGTGTGCTTGAGATCTAATGTATTTGTGCCAATTATTTATCGGAAGGAGGAGTCATGTCCCCATTAATGTATTCTTAACACCATTCAGAGAGAAACAGTTATGTTCCCACTTCTTTGGGTCCAGAAAACATGGGGTAACAATACAATGTCCATCATCATAGCATGTGAGCACCTAAAACTGAGTTTCTTTCACTAAAGCACTGAAGAATGCCGTTAACATTAAGCATGATCTGCTGTCTCTTCCAGTTCAGCAGAGCCTTTAAATTCATGCATAAATTTAAGCACATGCTTGAGTCTCCCTGCAGTTATAAAGGTCCACCTTTATAAAGATCTGTAGCTAAAGTTGTAAACTTATTCAATCATTTAAACCAATATTATCAGATCATTGATTGAAGTTAACCAGAAAATTCCCTAACAATTCTAAACTGTGAACCTGGATCCCCTTTTCTATCCATATGCAGGGATACTGCTATTTTGTAAGAATTGCAACAGTTTTATGACATGTGCTTACCATTAACATTAAATGAAAATGTAACATTCTAAACATTTCCCTCAATAAATTCCAGTAATTGCAATACTCTGAAATCTCTCTTCCAATCTGTACTGAAATTTGGATTAGACTTCCAAATTTGACCCCTGGCTAGTTCTACTATACAGGCAAAAAATGTGTAGTTTGACCAATGTCAACAGCTTGTAACAAAACATCAAATTATGTGAGATTTTCCTGGCAACTACTTTACATGCAGTGCAAAAACAAATGTAAATAATTATAAAAGTACAATATATAAAGTATTGATGATGATTGGATTAGATGTAAATTACCAGTCATCCTAACCATTCTCTTTAGCTGAGTTTCAAGTAATTCTAATGCTAAGAGATTTATTAGAGACTTCTTATTTTCTGGGGTTATTTACAGCAGCTCTGTGTGTGTGTGTGTGTGTGTGTGTGTGTGTGTGTGTGTGTTTGAGGAAGCCACATACATGGATTGCAAATCAATTTGTTAAACCCTGTGGTATATTTGCTTCCCTTCAAATGGCAATACATTCATTTCTCCTTCCCATCCTTGTCTGTTTTAAATATGACTCTGACTACTAACCTGATTCATTGTCTGATGCATGTGCCATCTGGCCCCTGTGTATAAAGAAAGAACATCTCTTTGCCCTGTACAATTCCCACAAGTCTCCAAGACAGTTCCTGCAGTGGATCCAGGGAAGTTATAAGTCTTAACTGAGATTCATTACCCCATACAGATGTGTAGCATGAAACTATACTGACAAAAAAATGCAATTTTAAGCCCCACAGAACTTGGATTTTGTAGTTTAGGGTGACCAAAAAAACCCCAATATTAATTTAAATTTGTCCATCTACTGGCTGAACAGGACCTCATTTGGGCCACGTTTTAATTAGACTGAAACAGTTTGGACTGGAAGAAGCTCTTTTGTGCCATCTAGTCTAGGAAATATGGAAGTAATTTTTGAAACTCTTCACCTCATACAGAAATAAAAACCACATATGATGAGCAGGAAATAGCTGACCTAACCAACTAAAAAGCATGTTGTCAGTCTCTTGCCACGCACTATGCAAGCTAAGTAACAGAAGCACTGCCTACTTCAAATGATTTGTTTTCTTTGTAATGTTACAAAGCCTTCAGTCCAAAGTCTGTCTGAGAAGAAAGTTGAATTTAATTCATGGCAGCCAGTTATTGTTCAGGATAATTGCTACTGTGGAACAGAGCCTTTGAGATGCGTGTGTGTGTGTGTGTGTGGCAATAGCTGCCTGATTCTCTCTAGGAAGGCAACTTCCCATCTTATACGTTATCCCAGGAGGATGAAAAAGCTTTTAAAAGTCCAGATCCAGGAAATTTAATTGTAAAAGAACCATTCTGAATGAAAGGAGCAACCAAATATTGTTAAGCAAGATCTCCTCTGCATTCTTCATGAATACTCACTGCACTGCATTCTTTTCTCTTTTTATCTGAAAAGATCAAAGGACAATTTTGCCTGGGGGCCAGACCCATGAACCCTACAAACTCTATCTTCCATATGGCCACGGATCTTTCAGCATTGGTCAATACCTTGGCACTGTGTCTAGGCTGACCAAAAGAACATATATATTAGCACCTGTTATTTAGGAAGCAAATGGTTCCCCAAGACAAGGCTCCCTGTTTGTTTTTCTAATAAGTATGGCCTACTTTGCTTTTTGGCCCCACTTAGCAGCTGTGATTAAGATATCAGTACAACCTAATACATTTGTTAGTCTACAGGACTGCTTGTTCTTTCACGGAATCATAGAGTCATAGACTCCCAGGGCTGGAAGGGACCTCAGGAAGACATGTACTCTAGCCCCTGCCTGAAGCAGGATCAAACCTAACTAAATCATCCCCACCAGGACATTGTCAAGCCAGGATTTAAAAACCTCCAGAGATGGAGACTCCACCACCTCTGTAGGTAAAGCATTAAAGTGCTTCACGACTCTCCTGGGCGGGGTCTACACTTCCCCAGCTTCGAAAGGGGCATGTTAATCAGGGCAATGGAAGGTTACTAATGAAGTGCTGCAGTAAACATGCAGCACTTCATTTGACTAATTCTCCCCTGAGGCAACTTCGAAGAGTCAAACTTTGAAGTTCTGGCATGTGTGTAGCTTCAGGCACTTCAAAGTGCCCGCGCTACTTCAAAGTGTCTTTACTGCCCAACATTTTGCAAAAAGCAGCATGTGTCTGCAATAGGCAGCAAGCCCCCAAAAATACTTTTGGTGTGTTGGGGTGGGGGTAGTGGTTTGTAGCTGCAGAGCTGGTTGAAATGTTCCACTGCCCTAAAAATCTTAGCCTCCAAGGAAGACTTCCCCCTGATGGCAGCAAGCCCCCCGGGTACTTGCTGGGGTGCGGGGGGGTCTTCAGTGGGGGGCCATTTGAAGTAGACCCTCTGAATATGTTACCTGCTGGGGGACAATCCCCCCCAGTGGCATCTAGCCCCTCAATATCTTTGCCACCGAGGAAGACTTCCCTCTGGAAGCAGAACGATCCTGAAAATATTTTTGGTAGGGGGGCAGTTGAATTAGTCCCCACCAGTGGCAGCAAGCCACCAAAAACCTTAGTTGCTGTGGAAGACTCCCCCCACCCCACCCCGTGGCAGCAGCAAGCCCCCCGGGGCCTTGATGGGATGTGTGGTATGGGGGGGCAGTTAAAGTAGTCCCCCCAAATATATTAGCTGCTGTGGGAAACTTCCCCCTGGTGGCTCCAAGCCCCTGAAATTTTAGTTCTTTTCTGTTCTTGGAGCCCCAACCCCATGCAAGCCAGGACATGGTGCTGCCTGGGAACATGGGCAGCACCGAACAGCGGGCACATCCTTTTATTGGGTTGGGGGCTAACCACATGATATGGCTGAGTGCGGGAAAGACCCTGACTGCGTGGCACCTGTGAGGCAGGAGGGGTGCACAAATGTAAACCACTGAGAAGAAGTTACTTGGCCACTTATGCAAGCACGATCCCCCAAAACAACCTTGATGCCATGTGATGTGGGGCAGCAGCTAGTGCCAGGCAGCACAGAAAAAATACCAAGTGTAGAGACAGAACCACTAACTCCATGCAGGGACTATTTGTAATGGGTAGATGCACTCATAGCGCTAATGGCAAAGAAAGAAAGATATTTCTCGAGCCCGCATACAAATGACCCCACAGCCATAGGTGTCCTGGTCCCAATTTGAAATTCATGGTCTTCCTATTACCTACTTCTGTGTATCTGGAGAGCTGTGGCCAGAGCGGAGCACTCTGGGGCATTGTGGTTTCATACAGGACACCTCTGGAGGCTAATAAATTCACTTTTAAGGCATGATGCTTCCACTGGCCTTTAATCAAACATTTGAATTCAAACTTAACACTACATCCATCAGGTAGTAGTAGTAGGCATCCTTCAGTCTGCATAGACTATGGATCACGCCCTTTATAGTTTCAATTGAGGACTTCATTTACAGCGTCAACTGTGACTATGAAGACCCACATGAGAGTGACAGTCCTTGCTGCATCTCTTGCAGATGTGGTGGGTGGCTGGTAAGTCCTTAGTGTGCTGCTTATATTTGGGGGTTTTGGGCTTGTGTGTGTTTGTTTGTTTGGAGTTTGGAGTGCTGAGCTGAGTGTTTGTTTGAAAGGCCGTGTGCTCAGGCAGGCAGTTGGAAGCTGAGAGTCTTGATTAGGTTTGAACTGAAACACCGTGTGCTGATTGGCTGAGCTGTAGGCAGAGGGAGGAGCTATCAGGGAGGCCAAGCACTTAAACCCCGCTAGTAAGCGACCAGGGAGCTTTGCGACCGGGTGCTCGCGAACAGGGTGCGTGCTAACAGGAGGGAGTTTTGAGAGGGGAGCTTGGAGGGAGCCAGTGACTTCTATTGCCCTTAAACTTAAATCCTTTATAACAACCTCTATCTGAAACATTTAATTAACCCTCATATATAATTAGAGTAGGAAATGGAGACAGAAGCCCAGCAGCAGAGTGGGGGCTATCCTGTTTATTGTGTCGAGTGCAGTATGTATGACTACCTACCCTGTGGGTGGGTGGCATATGTGTGCGCTCGATGCAAGGAGCTCCTGGCCCTCAGAGACCGAGTGCGTGCTTTGGAGGCCAGGGTGGCTGAACTGGAGGAGCTAAGGAAAGCAGAGGTGTTTGTTGATGAGACTTTCCGGGACATAGTAGGGCTGTCCCACCTCCAATCTGACAGTCCTGATGCTGTTACGGAGGATGAAAGGCTCAGGGAAGGAGAGCAGTCAATGGGAGCAGAGGGAAACCATCCCATAGTTGGGACCCTCCTTTCAGAGGGTGCTGTTGTATCCTCTCGTGCCGAGGATACTTCTCCGGGGGAGGGAGCGCCAGCTGTTAGGAAGAAGCAGGTTTTAGTAGTGGGGGATTCGATCATTAGAAATATAGATAGTTGGATTTGTGATGACCGGGAGAACCGTATGGTGACTTGCCTGCCTGGTGCGAAGGTTGAGGATCTCTCGAGGCATGTAGACAGACTTATGGGCAGTGCTGGGGAGGAGCCGGTGGTCGTGGTACATGTCGGTACCAATGACATAGGGAAGGGTAGAAGAGATGTTCTGGAGGCCAAATTTAGGTTACTAGGAAAGAGACTGAAATCCAGAACATCTATGGTGGCATTCTCTGAAATGCTTCCAGTTCCACGCGCAGGGCCAGATAGACAGGCAGAACTTCAGAGTCTCAATGCGTGGATGAGACGATGGTGTAGGGAAGAGGGGTTTAGATTTATTAGGAACTGGGGACACTTTTGGGGTGGGGGGAGCCTATACAGGAATGATGGGCTCCACCTAAATCAAGGTGGATCCAGACTGCTGGCATTAAACATTAAAAAGGTCATAGAGCAGTTTTTAAACTAAGAGGTGGGGGAAAGCCGATTGGTGCGGGGGAGCACCTGGATCGGACGGAGACTTCTCTTACATGAGGCTCCATAGATAGGGATTCCCTAGAAGTTAGTCAGATAGGGAACGTGGGAAATAATATATGGGCAAGATCAGATGTGAAACAATCGCATATAAAAAAATCCAATGCGTCTGTGAAAGGCAGACATATAAAGAGTGGTAGTTTTTTAACGTGCTTTTACACTAATGCTAGGAGTCTGTCTAATAAGATGGGTGAACTGGAGTACCTCATATCAAAGGAGAAAGTTGACATAATAGGCATCTCAGAAACATGGTGGAATGAGGACAATCAGTGGGACTCTATCATAACGGGATATAAATTATATCGGAAAGACAGAACAGGTCGTGCGGGTGGCGGAGTGGTACTATATGTGAAGGATAATATAGAATCAAATGAAGTAAAAATCCTAAAGGAATCAAAATGTTCCATAGAATCATTATGGATAACAATTCATTCCTCTAATATGAATATGGCATTAGGAATATATTACCGACCACCTAACCAGGACGGTGATAGTGATGCTGAAATGATAAGGGAGATTAGAGAGGCTATCAACATACAAAACACAGTAATAATAGGAGATTTCAATTATCCCCATATTGATTGGGTGCATGTCACCTCAGGACGGGATTCAGAGATTAAATTTCTTGATGCCTTAAATGACTGCTTCTTGGAGCAGCTAGTACAGGAACCCACAAGGGGAGAGTCAATTCTCGATCTAGTCTTGACTGGAACGCAGGATCTGGTCCAAGAGGTAACTGTTACTGGACCGCTTGGAAATAGTGACCACAATATAATAACTTTTAATATTCCTGTGTTGGGAAAAACACCGCAGTGGTCAAACACTCTGGCATTTAATTTCAAAAAGGGGAATTACACTAAAATGAGGAAGCTAGTTAAACAGAAACTAAAAGGTAGAGTAATTAAACTAAAATCCCTGGAAGCTGCATGGAAATTGTTTAAAGACACCATACTAGAGGCCCAACTTAAATGTATACCCCAAATAAAAAAACACAGTAAGAGACCTAACAAAGAACCACCATGGCTAAACAGCCATGTTAAAAAGGCAGTGAGAGAGAAAAAGGCAGCTTTTAAAAAGTGGAAGTCAAATCCTAGTGAGGAAAATAGAAAGGAACACAAACACTCCCAAATTAAGTGTCATAATGTAGTAAGAAAAGCCAAAAAAGATTTTGAGGAACAGCTAGCCAAAAATTCAAAAACTGATAGTAAAATGTTTTTTAAATACATTAGAAGCAGGAAGCCCGCTAAAAAAGCAGTGGGGCCCTTGGACGATAAAGATATAAAAGGAGCGATCAAGGAAGACAGTGCCATTGCGGAGCGATTAAATGATTTCTTTGCTTCAGTCTTCACAGCTGAGGATGTTACAGAGGTTCCTAAATCTGCGCCAGCCTTTTTAGGTGACAAATCTGAGGAACTCACTCAGATTGAAGTGACATTAGAGGAGGTTTTGGAGTTAATTGATAAGCTGAATAGTAACAAGTCTCCAGGACCAGACGGCATTCACCCAAGGGTTCTGAAAGAACTCAAATGTGAAATTGCGGAGTTATTAACAGTGGTTTGTAACCTATCCTTTAAATCCACTTTGGTACCAAATGACTGGAAGACGGCCAATATAACACCAATATTTAAAAAAGGCTCTAGAGGAGACCCTGGCAATTATAGACCGATAAGTCTAACATCAGTACCAGGCAAATTAGTAGAAACACTAGTAAAGAATAAAATTGCAAGGCACGTAGAAGAGCACGAATTGTTGGGCAAAAGTCAGCATGGTTTCTGCAGAGGGAAGTCGTGTCTAACTAATCTATAAGAATTCTTTGAAGGGGTTAATAAACATGTGGACAAGGGGCACCCAGTGGACATAATATACCTAGATTTCCAGAAAGCCTTTGACACGGTCCCACACCAAAGGCTTTTATGTAAATTAGGCGGTCATGGGATAGGAGGAAAGATCCTTTCATGGATCGGGAATTGGTTAAAAGACAGAAAACAAAAGGTGGGAATAAATGGTAAATTTTCACAATGGAGGAGGGTAACTAGTGGTGTTCCCCAGGGGACAGTCCTGGGACCGATCCTGTTCAACTTGTTCATCAATGATCTAGAAAATGAGGTAAGCAGTGAGGTGGCAAAGTTTGCAGATGACACCAAGTTGTTCAGGACAGTCAAAAGCAAAAGGGATTGTGAAGAACTACAAAAAGATCTCAGCAAACTGAGTGATTGGGCAGCAAAATGGCAAATGAAATTTAATGTGGGTAAGTGTAAGGTAATGCATGTTGGAAAAAATAACCCAAATTACACGTACTACATGATGGGGTCAAATTTAGCTACGACAGATCAGGAAAGGGATCTTGGAGTTATAGTGGATAGTTCTCTGAAGACATCCACGCAGTGTGCAGCAGCAGTTAGTAAGGCAAATAGGATGTTAGGAATTATTAAAAAAGGGATCGATAATAAGACAAAAGATATCATACTTCCCCTATATAAAACTATGGTACGCCCACATCTTGAGTACTGCATGCAGATGTGGTCTCCTCACCTCAAAAAAGATATATTGGCATTAGAAAAGGTTCAGAAAAGGGCGACTAAGATGATTAGGGGCTTGGAACGGGTCCCATATGGGGAGAGGCTAGAGAGACTGGGACTTTTCAGTTTGGAAAAGAGGCGATTGAGGGGCGATATGATAGAGGTATATAAAATCATGAATGGTGTGGAGAAAGTGAATATAGAAAAATTATTTACCTTTTCCCATAATACAAGAACTAGGGGACACCAAATGAAATTGATGGGTAGTAGGTTCAAAACTAATAAAAGGAAATTTTTCTTCACACAGCGCACAGTCAACCTGTGGAACTCCTTGCCCGAGGAGGCTGTGAAGGCCAGGACTCTATTAGGGTTTAAAAAAGAGCTTGATAAATTTTTGCAGGTTAGGTCCATAAATGGCTATTAGCCAGGGATAAAGTACGGTGCCCTAGCCCTCAGAACAAGGGCAGGAGATGGATGGCAGGAGATAAATCACTTGATCATTGTCTTCTGTTCTCCTTCTCTGGGGCACCTGGCATTGGCCACCGTCGGCAGATGGGATGCTGGGCTGGATGGACCTTTGGTCTGACCCAGTATGGCCATTCTTATGTTCTTATGTTTTCTGTGCGCTCGCTTCTCCTCTGCTAGCTGTCTGATCCTTATCTCGCCCTTCTGAAGGCCCTTGTGTAACCCCTGCCTCCATCTGCTGCAGTCGTCTGCTAGTTCTTCCCAGTTGTCCAGCTTGATGTCTACCTCTCTGAGGTCCTCTTGCAGACATCTTTGTAGTGCAACTGGGGGCGTCCGGGAGGTCTTTTGCCAGAGGCTAGCTCACCATACAGGATGTCTTTTGGAATCCTTCCATCATGCATCCTGTGGACGTGGCCAAGCCAGCGGAGCCGACGCTGCCTGAGGAGGGCGTGCATGGTTGGGATTCCAGCTTGCTCGAGGACGGCGGTGTTGGTCACTTTGTCCTTCCATGATATTCCAAGGATGCGCCTGAGGCAACGCAAGTGGAAGACGTTCAGCCTCTTTTCCTGGCGGGCATACAGGGTCCAATTCTCGCTGCCATAACGGAGGGTGCTGAGGATGCAGGCTCTGTAGACTTGCATTTTGGTGTCAGTGTACAGCTTGTTGTTATTCCACACTCTCTCGCTGAGTCTGGACAGAGCTGTGGACGCTTTTCCAATCCTCCTATTTAGCTCAGTGTCCAACAACAGGGTGTCAGTGAAGGTGGACCCGAGGTACACAAACTCATGGGCGACCTCTAACGTATAGTTGTCAATGCTGATTGATGGGGATTCAGCAACATCCTGACCGAGTACGTTTGTCTTCTTTAGGCTGTGCACCGACTGTGGATGAACTGAAGAGAGCCATCGACAGCATTGCAGCAGGAAAGGCCCCTGGCCAGGATGGTATACCACCAGAGGTAATCAAGTGTGCCACGGACACACTCCTGGAAACCCTACATGAGCTACTGTGCCTGTGCTGGAAAGAGGGTGAGGTTCCACAGGATATGTGCGACGCTAATATTGTAACCTTGTATAAGAACAAAGGAGACAGAAGCGACTGCAACAACTACCGTGGAATCTCCCTCCTAAGCGTCACTGGTAAACTGTTCGCTCGCATCATCCTTGGCAGACTCCAGAAGATTGCTGAGAGGGTGTACCCCAAATCACAGTGTGGGTTCCGTGCAGAGAGGTCTACCGTTGACATGGTCTTCTCTCTAAGGCAGCTGCAGAGGAAGCCACTCTACATAACCTTCATCAACTTGACAAAGGCCTTTGACTTGGTCAGCAGGGATGGTCTGTTCAAACTGCTCCACAAGATAGGCTGTCCTCCACAGTTACTCAAGATGATCCAGTCGTTCCATGAAGACATGAGAGGAACCATCCAATATGACGGTGCATTATCGGATGCTTTCAGAATCAGGAGCGGTGTCAAACAAGGTTGCGTGCTTGCTCCAACATTGTTCGGGATCTTCTTTGCACTCCTCCTGAAGCATGCCTTTGGATCTTCAACAGAGGGCATCTTGCTGCACACAAGATCTGATGGGAAACTGTTTAACCTTGCAAGGCTGAAAGCTAAGTCTAAGGTGCCGGAAGTCCTCATCAGAGACATGCTATTTGCAGACGATACTGCTGTAGTGTCTCTCACATAAGACCAGCTTCAAAAACTGCTGGATCAGTTCCCCAAAGCATGCAAGGACGTTGGGCTTACCATCAGCCTAAAGAAGACCAACGTACTCGATCCATCAGGTACCAACGATATTATGATATCGATATTAGCACTCCCAAAACTGAGCTAATGGTATTTACAGTGAGGACAGTCACATGGTAATAGCAAGATAAGTGCCTTAAATTCAAATTTATCTCATAGTGTAGAGGCAGCTGAAGGCAAAAAAACATTGAATACTTCAGCCTTTCCCATATCATGCTTTGAATCCCATCCTTAATAAGCCTTAAGCGGCCTTGCAAAAAGTAACTTTCCTTGATAGTTGAGACAGAGACCCATTGATTCCATGGGTAAGTGCTTTGCATGAATTTTATCTTAATTCTGACCTTCACTATCCTGCTGGCATTCCCACTGTGGGAGACAGGTTGAGGAAGTACAAAAGATCCAAGCAGGATCCAATCCTGCAGCATGTGGAGCAGTCTGAAGCAGAAACCAGTGACATGAAAAGGGACACAACACGGCGGTGGCAGAGTACGCTTGAGTGCCAGAGAGAGCAAGAAGCAACCCAGAGGGAGGATGCAGCAAAGCTCATAACAGCAGTGAGTGACCAAACAGAGGTCCTTCACTCCATGCTGGAGCTGCAGAAGGGCTCCCAACACAGGAGCTGGGAATCTCCTGAACACAGGTTGCCCACCCACCATTGTCGTGGTCCCTGAACATGGAGAGGGAGGGCAAGGACAGCCTGCCACTATAACCCCAAGAGTTCTAGCCCCAACAGCCACTACAAAAGGTTATTCCACCACACCTGATGCTTCTTTCCCCTGCCTCTTGAACCTCACCTCCCCACAAAATAAACATTCTTTTTGAGCTTGGTATGATTTTTTTGGCATGCAAAACTTGTAGGGTGCATAAATCATTGTGGGGAACCAGAAGGGGATGGAGAGGGCTGAAAACACAGCATCCTGCTGCTATGCCAAGGTTCACAAAGGACTCATGGCTGAGGAACTCAAGTGGTGGAGGTGGGGGCTCTGAAAGCCCAGGTGCCCTTATTTAAAGAAAATAACCTTCCCTCTGCATTCATTCTCCTTCCTACAGCTTTCCCACAAGTAAAAAGCTTTCTTTCTGTGTAAGACACAGTCTAATTTATGTTTCACATTTGGTGGGGAGCACAAATCAGTTTGGTGAGTGAGAGTTGGTTCATGTTACAACAGAGAAGTACATCGCTATCATGTGGCTGGCAGATCATCCATGAAGCTATGTTTTAAAGTGTCCCCGACTGCTTCTGTGTCCACATGGTTATTTGTGACTGGCTGTGTAGGGGGCTGCAAGTAAGCCCTGCTCATGGTCTCATCCTCGGCATTGGTGTAATGACCTTTGTGATCTATCAATGCCTGCAAATCCATGGAAAATTACTCCTTTCTGTTTATATACTCCGAGGCCAGGTGGTTCGGGCCCATGATGGGGATATGCATGCCATCTATTGCCCCATTGCAGTTAGGAAACCCCTGGCCAGCAAAGCCATCCACTATGGCCTGTACTTCTCCCAGAGTCATGGTCTTCCTGAGGAGATACCAATCAGTAGCTTTGGCTACCTGCATCACCATGGCCCCCACTGTAGATCTTCCCACCCCGAACTGATTTGCTACCCACCGGCATTGCAAACTGCCATAGTGCAATTGCCACTTGCTTCTGAACCAGTAACGCTGGCCTCATTCTTGTGTCACTGCGCGTCAGGGTGGGGGCCAGCAAATCACAAAGTTCCATAAAAGTGGACTTGCACACGTGAAAGTTCTGTAGCCACTGCTGGTCGTCCCAGGACTCCAGAACAATGTGGTCCCACCAGTGTGTGCTGGTCTCACGAGTCCAAAACTGCCATTCCACGCTCAGCAATGCATCCAGGCGGCAGCATCTGTGAGTTCTTGGACCACAGTAGAGAGAGTTCTTCTTCAAAACCTTCATCATCATCATCATCATACTCAACCATCATTGCCCCTTTTAATCAAAAGAAAAATTGCATGACAGTCCAGGAAGTTGCCAAAGCAGTGTGTACAATGAGTTGAAGAATTTGGGGATCCACGCATGCACTAGCGCCATGAAAGAGAAATCAGTGCCATTTCCCACTCGTTTTCTTGCAGTTACTTGGTGCTCTGACTAATGGGACAATGTTTTGTATTCTGGTATAGTGACACCAAACACCCACAAGCAACTGCAGCTAAAGAACTGTTGGCTAGGTACACACAATACATTGCTCACATAGTCAAATTTGGATAAGGTTATGGGGATGCGGAAACTCGACGAGGAGAAACGGTGGGTCAAATTTCCAGAAGGTCTGTGGACCCTTAAATTCAAATTCATAAGCACAAGGTTAAAAAAATCATATTTATTAAAAGTTGACTTTATCTCATAGTGTATACGTAGCCTATTAACAGCTTTTTGTGCTTCAAATGTAATGTAGTTATATTAGTCACAAGAGTGGAGGAACTCATTGGGTAATCTCACTTCCACTTTATGTGACTGTGTGAGATCAGAGCATCCTAGAGAGGCGGCTACTGGATAGATTGAAGAAATCAGATCAGCCTGTGAATAAAAGCAATTTCTAGAGAAAATACTGGCAATGCTCACTGATGCCCCAGTGTGGCTGGGGGAAGAACTAAGTTGTAGGACTGTAAAGGAGCAGATGGATAGGCTTCAGACAGATTTGGAAAAGTACTGAAGGAGGACAGGAGGGATATCAGATATTGTCATATAAATCACTATACAGGTTTGGGAGATGTATATACAAATAAGATTCTCATGTTTTCAAGTCTGGAACTTCAGCTCTTAGCAGAACTCGGGAAACATGTTGGAACTACCTCTTCACATTCCAAGCTGCCCTTTCTGCATTAACATAGTAGAGGCGCCACACACCTACCTATCCACTTTTTACATACTGTTTATCCTGCCAGCAGACTCATGCAAACTGGATTTCTGTCAAGCACACAATCCAAACGGAGCAGACAACATGGTCTAGGATCTCACTGCCTTCAGCACTCAGGGCAAAACTAATGCATTTGACATAGTTTTCCCACCTCCCACCCACAATAAATTATATCCCCATTCATATAAGCACACAAAATCAATTGCAAACAACCTGATAAACTTCTCTTATAGGCTGGAAGGAAGATATACAGGAAGAGACTGTTGTAATTATTTCTGCATTTGATACCTGGGAGATGCCTGTAGACTAGAGTGATGGAGAGCACATAAGTTGATAGACAGCGAGATACCTGGGGAGAATTTGGGGTGGAAATCAACGAAGAGAAGACTGGGGAAAACAAGTTATTTGAAAAGCCAGGAGGGAAATCAAAGCAAATGAACTTGTCATCACTATGAACAGTTTGCCACAACTCTAGCATATTCATGGAGAAAACAGGGAGTTGGAACAAAGCAGAAAGTGTTTGGTTTTACCTTAGATTCCTGTCAGAGGGAGAAGACAGACAATCTGGAACATGGATTTTCCAGCAAAGAAAGCAGATTCTGGGAAAACCTCTTCAGACTTAAAGTAATTTGCTTAATGCACATCGCATAAATCTAATGTTTTTTTCTCAAAGAACTGGGAGTATCTTTCATTCCATCTCTGCTGTTCTCCATGCATTCGCAAACACTTAGGCTATGTTGAGATTGCAAGCTTCTATCAAGATCCCAGAGCTCTCCTCACAGAAGTCTGCTGCTCTGGAAGCCTTCTGCCGACACCCCGGTCATCCTCGTTCTATGAGGAAGAAGGGACGTCGTCAGTGGGGGCTTTCCCGACATTCAGCCACATGTAGATGGGCCAAATGTCAAGAAAGCCTCTTCCGACGGAACTATGGGCAAGAGAGATGCAAATGCATTGCACAATTTGCATATCTTTTGCTGACAGAGCTCTTCATTCTAGACATATCCTTAGAGAAAGGTTAGCAAGCTGTTCATTCACTTACATAATAGTAGCTTCCCTGATGCTATGATTTTTATTTCCCTTGACACACATATTCTTTCACAGCACATAGAGACATGAAACAGTTCTCTATCTGCCATCAGATGGATTCCCCACCACTGTACTGTTTCTATACAGCTTTATACACTATAAATCTTCTATTGTGAGGCTAGCTTTGAAAATGTTTATCACCACAAAGATAAAGGATATCCTTGTGTCTTCCCATTTTCTAATCAGATGGCTCAAATGCAAAAAAAAAAATTAAGGAAAATGCATCATTCTCTGATATATACACACACCAGTGTCTTTTCATACAAGACAGCTTCTCAACGTGAATAGAGCATGACCTAGTCATCATGAGAGAGCTACTACTTTTTAAGAAGGAAAGACCAATAGTGACATCTAGTGCAGCAGAGCTGTGTGGCAGAATTTGGATTTTTCATCCAGGTTTTTACTTGTTCAAATACGCATGCAAAAGTTAGGGCAGCAAACTTCTCAAGCTGTGAAATGCACCAGCAATGCAGATTAAAAAAGTTCTGATTCAGATTCAAATTTCTAAGTGGTACATTGGGGAAAGTCTCTTCTCTTCCATTAGAAGCATAAAGTGACTATATTTTATTAAATGTTATTGTATGCCCAAATATGTTATGATTTCCTAACAGTGGTGAGGAGACTGAAAAGAGTCATAGATTTCAAGGCCAGATGAGATCTTGCGATCATTGAGTCTGACCTCCCGTGGAACGTGGGTCAGAGAAATTCCGCAAAAGCTGCTGAGATCTCTGACTGGAAACCCTTCAAGTCCACAAGTTACCATTTAAAGCTTCCAATGAACTGTTATACCTAGTGGGATTGTATTATTGAATATGGCCCTATCAAAAGGGTAACTTGGTAATAAAAAGGTGCTGGTCTAAACCAACCTACGTTGGCTGGTGGAAAAAAGTATCAAACTTCACATTGTCTAAGAGCAAGGCAAGGTCTAAATGGCAGAGAAAGAGAAGACTGTAGTCTATCAGCTACCACCTCTGAAGTCATGACTACTTACAGCCACCAAATTCTTTTGCTGTGGTGTTTGCATAACCCTTCCACCTGAGAGATGCAGCATCAGCCAAGGGTTCCTCTCCAATCTTCCAACACAGAGCTGCCTCAAAGCCGGTGTCTCTTAGAGGCAATGCTTCCACACTCACAAGCACAGGCTCTGAGTGGAGAAAAGACTTTAATAAAAAAAGAGGAGGGAAGTAACTTGACATTAATATGAGAAACACCAGAAGCAGAGTTCATAAACAAACCCATGAGTAAAAGTCCAACCCCAAATAGGTTGGGTGGTGTTCTCTTCCTCTCAGGTTCTTAAATCCAGCAAATCCAAATATGCTCTTCACATTCCCAGCCGTCACTGCACCCCTCTCATAGTTGCTGCCCTTGGTCAAGGCAGACATAGAGTTCAGGGCTGCATCTGCAGAATTCAGCTCCCATCCTGAGCAGGGGAGCAATGCAGCATCTTACTCATTCCACTGGCCTCTTGCCATCTTCCTGCTCCCTGCTGTCCATCATCTCCCTCCTGGCCACTCGTGCCACCCATTTGGTTTTGGGAAGAAGGGGCCTTCGTAATCAGGGGATCATTTTGAAAGGCCCCTGGCTACACAGGTGGCATGCATTTCGAAAGTGGCACTTTCAAAGCATGTGCAGCTGCCATTATGCTAATGAGGTGTTGCATATTCACAACAGCACTTGTCAAAGTGCATTATTACCATGCCCCTCCAAAAGGAGGGAGCTAATGTGGCCACAGCCAGGTATTAATTGGCTTTTTACTACAAACCCAAATTTTATTACCCATCCTCACTGCTTCAACAATCAGAAATAAAACCAGAAAGACATGCTTTCTGCCTGAAATTTCTAATGCATATTTCCTAGTCATGGGGAAAGGAAGCTTGAGATTAATCAGAAAAGACTTTCTGTGAAAAAATGAGGAGATTTTTCTGTTGCAATCAGCCACCTTTTGTAAGTAGTTTATTTTATATTCCTGCAAAACAGGCTTCCTCTAGGGCCTCCAAGCCCTTTATCCTCAATAGGTGCATCTACACTAGCCCCCTCCTTTGAAGGGGGTATGCTAAGCAGGCAGGTTGGAGGAGGCTAGAGAGGTGCTGTGATGCATAAGCAGCACCTCAGTAGCATAACAGCCACTGTGGGAATTTCAAAGCTGCTAACTTTGAAGCACCTACAGGCCGTGTAGCGGCGGGCACTTCGAAGTACACACAGAACTTTGTAGTTCCCTCACTCCCAAAACGTTTTGGAAGTAAGGGAACTTCGAAGTGCAGCACGTACTTCAAAGTGCCTGCGGCTACACGGCCTGTCAGCACTTCGAAGTTAGCAACTTTGATGCTCCCACAATGGCCATTATGCTACTGAGGTGGCGCATATGAATCACCTCACCTCTTTGGCCTCCTCTGACCTGTCTGCTTAGCATACCCCCCTTCAAAGGAGGGGGCTAGTGTAGATGCACCCAGTCAGAATTAGTGCCTCTGAGTTTTGGCTGGGTGGCTGATTTCCAGAGTCATTTGCCACAAAATTTAAACTTTCATACACTCTGTCCTTTCCTGTTAAAGATTTTAATTTTAATTTGCCAGCTGACCCCCTCTAGATGTCAATGTTTATCTAAAATTTCCTTCTTTGCAAAGGTCACATTAAAAATATAAACAGATCTTCAGTGCTAGACTGTAAGTTTATCAGAGTAACATATTGTCTCTGCAGCTGCATCTTCAAGATGATTACCCGCTTCCTATCCCAACAGCCGTTGAGTTCCCATTCTAGTTGCTAGCACACATGCTATCTCTATCCCAACAGGAAGGTCCGGCCGGGGTGGAGGCCTCAGGACACGCTCCCTTTCTCAAGCTCTTGTCTAGAGAAAAGGAAACATTGTCTTGCAGCTAACAGCACTAGACTAAGGCTTTTGCTACATCTGAAATGCTACAGTGTCGGCCCCATTTACGAAGTTGGGAGGGGTTCTTTTATCCACATAGGCAACTGACCTCCCTGAGAGGTTACAGGTAAGCTGATGGAAGAATTCTTCCATTGACCCAGCACTGTCTACACGGCACTGTGCCTCTGGGAGTAGCTTCTTACCACATCTCAATGAAATGGATTTTCTACAGAGACAGAAAAACTCATTCTCTCACTGTAACAAGAGTCTACACCAGAGGTCAGCAAACTTTCCAAGGCGGAGTGCAGAAATTTGAGCTTTTGACCTCGATATATAGGCCGAGTGCCAGTTATACTTTTCAAAGTCACTAATAGTCCTAGTTACAACAGCTTCATTAATAAATACATTAAGATACAGCGCTTAACTGTTTAGGTGGTGGTTGGTAGTATTAGCTGGTCTTTTGTTAATCCACAGGCTTTGAGCATGGGGGCAGAGGGGCTGGGCTAAGCTCCCACCACACATGCCAATGACAATCAGCTCACACGTCAGTCTTGGCATGCATGCAAGGGGTTGCTGACCACTGGTCTACGCTACGGCACTGCAGTGTAATACTGTCACTGGGCTGCTGTAGTATGCATACAAAGACAAGCCCTTAAGGTCTTTGGGCCAAAGACGTTCTCTTGATACAGCCTCTAGGACAATGGAGCCCTGACATCTGCTGGGGCCTCTAGGCACAACTGTAATAAAAATAACAACAAAGAAGCTTTTTTACAATGCCAGCAAGGGCAGCTGGAAACAATGGACAGAATTTTCAGCTAAGAGGAGATGGAATTCCCTATCGATCACCCACAGGTAGTGTGGTTTCGAGCCTAGAACACACTATTGCGTGAAGAGCTGGTACTGTAGCAGCCAGTGGTAGCAGTAATTCACTGGAGGAGATTAGGAAGTGTGCTGGGGAGTCTCTCTTTAGCTATCTGGGGTTTCCGAGAGGGAAAGGCAGTGCTCACCTCTTCTCTTCCCCATTCATTTCCCAGCAGGGGTCATCTCTCCATTAGCAAAGCACCACTTATAGCACCTCATATTCAGTCCCCACCATATATAAATCTTTCAGTGTCACAATTCATGAACTTCTCTCCCACCACGTTCCAACATACATTATCCTGGCAGTACTAGATAACCTGCACCACCTTCTCTCCTGCATTCGCTCTCCATAAGAGTGACAGATGGGCCCTGAGCCACTGTTTGTTTGAAAAGATGCTCTTGTTAACCTCCAGATTGGTGTGTGCTAACCACCAATAGAAAACCAGGTCGCTCACGATAGAAGGGAACATTTTCTAGGCCACATGTTTTATGCGGATAATAGCTGTTAAGGTCATACAATTTTATGTAAATTAGGTGGTCATGGGATAGGAGGAAAGGTCCTTTCATGGATCGGGAATTGGTTAAAAGATAGAAAACAAAGGGTGGGAATAAATGGTAAATTTTCACAATGGAGGGGGGTAACTAGTGGTGTTCCCCAGGGCTCAGTCCTGGGACCGATCCTGTTCAACTTGTTCATCAATGATCTAGAAAATGAGGTAAGCAGTGAGGTGGCAAAGTTTGCAGATGACACCAAGTTGTTCAGGACAGTCAAAAGCAAAAGGGATTGTGAAGAACTACAAAAAGATCTCAGCAAACTGAGTGATTGGGCAGCAAAATGGCAAATGAAATTTAATGTGGGTAAGTGTAAGGTAATGCATGTTGGAAAAAATAACCCAAATTACACGTACTACATGATGGGGTCAAATTTAGCTACGACAGATCAGGAAAGGGATCTTGGAGTTATAGTGGATAGTTCTCTGAAGACATCCACGCAGTGTGCAGCGGCAGTTAGTAAGGCAAATAGGATGTTAGGAATTATTAAAAAAGGGATCGATAATAAGACAAAAGATATCATACTTCCCCTATATAAAACTATGGTACGCCCACATCTCGAGTACTGCGTGCAGATGTGGTCTCCTCACCTCAAAAAAGATATATTGGCATTAGAAAAGGTTCAGAAAAGGGCGACTAAGATGATTAGGGGCTTGGAAAGGGTCCCATATGGGGAGAGGCTAGAGAGACTGGGACTTTTCAGTTTGGAAAAGAGGCGATTGAGGGGCGATATGATAGAGGTATATAAAATCATGAATGGTGTGGAGAAAGTGAATATAGAAAAATTATTTACCTTTTCCCATAATACAAGAACTAGGGGACACCAAATGAAATTGATGGGTAGTAGGTTCAAAACTAATAAAAGGAAATTTTTCTTCACACAGCGCACAGTCAACCTGTGGAACTCCTTGCCCGAGGAGGCTGTGAAGGCCAGGACTCTATTAGGGTTTAAAAAAGAGCTTGATAAATTTTTGCAGGTCAGGTCCATAAATGGCTATTAGCCAGGGATAAAGTATGGTGCCCTAGCCTTCATAACAAGGGCAGGAGATGGATGGCAGGAGATAAATCACTTGTCTTCTGTTCTCCTTCTCTGGGGCACCTGGCATTGGCCACCGTCGGCAGATGGGATGCTGGGCTTGATGGACCTTTGGTCTGACCCAGTATGGCCATTCTTATGTTCTTATGTTATGTACAATTCCTACTAAGACGAATTGGGAGTTTTAAGAGTCACCCTACAACTGCAAGAGCTAGAACCAACGCTGTAAACATGCCTGTACTCTCTGGATTTATCTAGAACTTCTGAGGGGGAGGAGGAGGAAGAGGGCTTTTTTGCTTTATTTTATTTTTGGTACTGTAGCTCAAGCTAGGAAAGAAAACTATCTGCTTACAAAGTAAGGAAATCAGCTAGCCCCTTACTTTTTCATTTGGTAAGTCTATAATTTGAGGTTGACAGTGTAAAACATTTTAGAAGAGTCGCAGACCTTCCTCCATGGCCCTCCACTGTCAGCTAAGTCTGACAGGTTGTCCAAATCCCAGGCTGTTTCACTGCAAGCATGTTCTGTCTCCGTGTTCAACCTGCATTATAACTGCCACCGTGACAAGTGTCACACGCAGCATTCAGGAACAAAAGTACTGCAAATAATTTATTAGCTCTTGCTAACACTTTAAGGGCCACCTTTTCATGACGTGCAAGAAGCCCTTTGACAAAGCACTCACACAATTGCTGGAGCAATACAACTGTTAGTCATTTGACGCCACCCAACTGATTTTGAAAGGGGGGACAGTTGAACTGAAAGCTCTGTAAGCGTGCAGAAACTGGGGATGGCAGAAGAGCAAGACAGAAGGGAGCAAACTGTAAGACTGAAGGAGGGGTATGATGATGATAATAAAGTGAAAATAAAACTAAGAAAATCAGGGAAGGGAGCAAACACGCAGGCTGTGTCTACACGACAGCGGACCCTTCGACTGATCGCCTTTTGAAAGCTTGCATATATACGCACAAAAAGCTGATTGAGACTGTGATCCACCCTTTTGAAAGACCGGCCTGCTCTTTCAAAAAAGAGCACCCACGTGGTCACAGGTGCTCTGTCGAAAGAATAGAGCAGGAACCACTGTGGAGAGGGTCGCATGGCAGACAAGCAGTTCCAGGCCCCACAGCCAGACACTCCCTTGAACGGTCTCTGTCAAACAGCCTCATCCTTCACACACTGAGGCCTCCAGAGCTGTGGCAAACCCTGGGGTCTGATGGTGCCTGGAAGCCAGTCACCATGGATGTCCAGCAGCAGCTCCTCCTCATCCTCGATTCTGTGCTCGGCCACTTCACCATGGTGCTCACAGCCATTCTCCACCTCCTCCTGGGGGTGACTCACCCCCACCAGGGCTCTGAAGCCCCTCAAGTTAGGATCCCACCAATGCTCCCTAAAGCACCACACCACCTCTGGAGTCACCCCAGCAGTATGTAATGGTGGGAACAGCTGGTGATGGAGCACTGGGCCAATGCCAGGTGGGTACGGAATGTCTGCATGAGCAGGCAGACCTTCAAAGAGCTCTGCCAATGGCTCACTCCCCCGCACCCTGAGACACTGGGACACCCACCTGAGGCCTGCCCTCCCTCAAAAATGGGTGGCCATCACTGTCTGGAAGCTTAGCACCCTGGACAGTTACTGGTCAGTGGAGGCATGGGGTTGGGTTCAGGAAGGGGGCACAGGGGAGGAGGCTGGGGACACCCCATCTTGCCCTCATACGAGTGCACACCCTCCCTCCTATGCAGGTTGTGTGTGCCATCAATGCCAGGCTGCTGCATAGGGTTGTCCATGGGGGGGACATGGATGCAGCAAGTCATATTTTTCACAGCACTTGGCTTCTTGAACTGCTTTGGTGCCGTGGACAGGATGTACATCCTGACCCATGCACCAGAACACAGCACCAGCACCTACATAAATGTCAAGGGCTACCACTCGGTAGTGCTACAGGCGCTAGTGGACCCAAGGGGCTGCCTCTGGAACATTATGTGGGCTGGGCAAGCCTGACACAGGTGTTCCAGAATTCTGGCCTCTGCCACTGAGTGGCAGCTGGGACTTATATCCCACCATGGGCGCACCAGGTCAGGGACATCACCATGTCCCTTTGCATAGTGACAGATGCTGCCACGACCCTGCAGCCCTGGTTAATATAGTGCTATACCAGTCACCCCAACCTACCCAGCAGCTGTTCGACATGTGCCTGAACCAGGCCCGCCTTATGGTAAAGTGGGCCTTCAGATACCTGAAGGGCCAGTGGTTGTGCGTCCTCACATGCCTGAAGGTCAGCCACTTGCTGTGTCCTCCACAACATTGTGGAGAAAAAGGGCAAGGTGTTCTCAATCCAGTGGGCACCTGAATCTGGCCCAGGGTTTGAATAGCCAGCCGCAACTCCAAGCCACCAGGCCTACTGGGATGAGAGCTGCATTAGGGAGGCCCTCCAGGACACTTTTGCACATGGGCCACAGTGCCCCCCCTCCACAGGCTCCCCTACACATACACTCCTTACCATCCCCCCACTATGCCTCCCCACACACACATCCACCCCCCCATCATTGCCCCAACAAGACCATGAGACACAGGGGTGGTGTAAAAATAAAACTTTAACTATCACACTAATCTTCATGTTGTATAACAATATCACACCAAAACGAGCTGCAACAGGGAGTAGGAACAAACTATGTATACAGCGGGAGGTGGTGCAATTGAGGGTGGTATTTGGCTGGAGGGGGTGGAGAACCTCTACTTGGGGGTGAGGGTGGATAGCTGTGAGCCCCATCAGCCCCAGGATCCCCTCCCACCTTTGGTCAGGGGTCTCTGGCAGGGCTGGGAAGGGAAGGACAGCACAGGAAGGTAGCACCATGGCGGGTGGGGTGTTGGCAGGGGCAGACTTGGCAGGGGAGAGCAGGTGGGACAGAAGCCCGGAGTGATCCCACAGGTTTGTGGTCATCTCCCACGGGCGGCCCAGCAGGTCATCCCATGTGGCCTCCACCATGCATAGTGTGCCTTCTTCATGTGGAAGCGCCACTCCCCCAGCACTGCCTGGCAAAGGGTGACATCATCCTTGCCTGCCTGCCATCATGCCCTCCTGCTCCAGGCCCCTTGTGGTGCCGCTGGGGGGTGGTGACTGGTCTCCCTCCTTTGCCGGGCTGTCTGAGACCATGGAGGAGGTCGGGAGTCTCCTGGCCTTCCTGTGGCAAAGCTGCAGTTGTGGAGAGGAATACATGGTCAGCTCTGTGTTATGGCATGAGGGCTGTGTCCCACACCCCCAAAGGCACTGGCCCCTATCTGGTAGCAAGTGGCCATGAGGCATCGCACATGCTGCAGGGGTCCCTGCCCATGTGTGGTGGTCCAAGGCGATGGTCCAGTCCTGCCCCCCCACTCTACATGTGCAGCTTGCGGCGCTGTCCAGTGGGCCAGGTGCTGGATGTCACAGGCAGCCATTGTGGCATGCTGGGAGCCACAGCCAGCTGGCCTGTGTCCAGCCTGGGTCCTCTGGGATTGTGGGTGGCCTGCTGGCAGCTCTGGTGCCCCCCACCTCATGGGCCAGGGTGTGCACCCTGCTTGGCACTTACCAGAGGGTATCCTCATCAAGGTCTGGTGATGCCCAGCTGGCCATGGCCCAGCTTGATGGCAAAGATGGGAGCTTACTCACCAGGTCTTCCGCATTACTAGAGACCTCAGTGGCTGCTTCCAGCTCTGGGTGCAAGGGGGTGGTCCTCGAGTCTGGGCTCCTCCTTGTCCCTGGGATGCAGCTCATCCACCATGGTGTCCAGCAGGAATGATGGGGTGGAACTGTCTCTGGGCCCCAGGAAGCTACAGAGCTACCTGTAGTGGGTGCAGGTCACAGGCTCTGCCCCTGAGCGGCCAGCAGAGTCCTGGGCCTGGGTGTGACCCTGCCGCAGCTGTTTCATCTTGCTGAAGACCTGGTCGGGGATGTAGACAGGTGTCCTTGGGTGGCCAGGTCTTTGGACAGGTGCGGTCTGCTGCCCCCCACCAGCTCCTTCAGCACCTCTTCCTCTTTCCAGAGCCCCAGGAGGTCCTTCAGCTCTGGCTTCATCCAGAAGGATTCCCTTCTTGGGGAGGGGGCTCGCCAGAGCCTTATGAGCACTGTGAGGATTCTGAGGGAAGATCCTGAGGCTCTTGAGCTACATCTACACTGGTATGCTACATCGAAAGAGCTTATTTCGATGTAGCGAAATTGAAATAAGCTATTTCAATGAATAGCATCTACACATCCTCCAGGGCTGGTGCCGTCAACGTTGGACAGCACTACATCAAAGTAGGCGCTGCAGGGGAGTGTCTACACACCAAAGCGACCCAAATCGAAGTAAGGGTGCCAGGAACAGCTCCAGATAGGGTCACAGGGTGGACTAGCACTTCCAGGGCAACAGCAAGCCACTCCCTTAAAGGGCCCCTCCCAGACACACTCAGCCTGCACAGCACGCGGTCTGCAGAGCCACAGGCATGCACACCCCGTGGAAGCAGCATGGGCCCCCCAGCAGCAGCAGCAGCCAGAGGCCCACACACCCGCCCCTGCAGGATCAGTGCTTGCCCTGCTCAGTGCCATGCAGGAGGCAGCTGACCATCTTTTATTTCAGGAAGATGAGCTGTCCTCGGGGGATGAGGAAGCAGCCCCAGACCTTGCTGCCCTCCCAGCCGCCCCCCTACCCTCCGCCGCACATGCCACCAGCTGTGGAGATACCCCACGAGCACGGACTGGTGGGAGCAGCTGGTGCTCAGCGAGTGGGAGAATGACCGCTGGCTCTGGAACTTCCGAATCAGCTGGCAGACATTCCTGGAGCTCTTCCAGTGGCTCACCCCTGCCTTACGGCACCAGGACACCCCCCCCCCATGCGATGTGCCCTCACCGTAGAGAAATGGGTCGGCATCGCTGTCTGGAAGCTGGCCACTCCAGACAGCTACCGATCCATAGGGCAGCAGTTTGGCGTGGGCAAGGCCACTGTCGGGGCTGTCCTCATGGAGGTAAGAGGACCCACAGGGGGAGGGGAGCCGGGGGGGGGGAGCCCAGGGGAGAGCCCTGGGTGGGAGGGGGGGAGCCTGGGGGGAAGGAGGGACAGACAGACCCTGCACTCCCCTCACCAGTGCTCTCTCATGTCCTTCCCCTGCAGGTCGTCCACGCAATCAATGCCCTGCTCCTCCACAGGCTCATGTGGCTTGGGGACCCGGATGCTGCCATCACAGGGTTTGCCAGCCTGGGCTTCCCAAATTGCTTTGGGGCTCTGGATGGGACCCATATCCCCATCCGTGCCCTGGAGTACAGCAGAGGACGCTTCCTCAATAGGAAGGGATACCATTCCGTGGTCCTCCAGGCCTTGGTGGACAGCCAGGGCCGCCTCTTGGACATTTATGTTGGCTGGCCTGGCAGCACCCACGATGCCCGGGTATTCATAAATTAGGGCCTGTGCCGCCAGCTGGAGGCGGGGACCTACATCCCCCAGCGGGAGATCCCTGTGGGGGACACCACCATGCCCCTCTGCGTCGTCGCAGACGCGGCGTACCCCCTCTGGCCCTGGCTCATGCACCCTTACATGGGCCTTGTCACAGCCAGCCAGGAGCGGTTCAACACGTGCTTAAGCCATGTGCACCAGGTGGTCGAGCGCACTTTTAGCTGCCTGAAAGGGTGCTGGAGGTATCTCCTCACCCACCTGGATGCAGGCCTCACCAACATCCCCCAGATTGTGGGCGCGTGCAGCGTACTCCACAACCTGGTGGATAGGCCTTCTTCCAGGGCTGGGCTGTGGAGGCTGGCAGGGCCGACGTCCAGCCACCTGCTGCCCCAGTCGCCAGGTCGACCCTGAGGGGATCCGGGTCCGGGAGGCCCCGCGGGCCCATTTTGACCAGGCTGCGGGGTGAAAGCTGGCAGGGCCAGCTGTGGGTGAGCCACCCACTGCACCCCCCGCCATCCTCCACAACACTCCCTGCCACCACGCCCACACCACAGAGAACCCGAGAGCACCCCCACACACACTTCTGTGCAATAAAAAAATGGAATTTTTTTAAACAAAACCCTGAAACCCTTTGTATTATTAATAATATGAAAAACAGAAGAATGGGGGGGACTATGTACATGGGGGGCAGTTACAAAACAGGGGTAGAACAAAAACTATTTAAACCAACATGGGGGAATGAGTCCAAAGGAGGGGGCTTGGGGGGCAACATCCTCGGCCACGCACCCTTATTGTCCTGCGCCTGGTGTTGGAGGGCACGATCCACGTCTCGGCCGGAGGCCTGGTTGAGGCTGCATGGGGGCTGGGAGAACCAGCAGGTACAGCCGGGCAGTGTCCGGAGGCCCATGGTCCCCCTCAGTGGCAGGCCCCAGGACAGCTGATGGTGGACAGATGGCAGGTGGAGCGGCGGGTGGAGCAGCAGGGGGGGCCAAGTGCTGCGTGATGGCATCGAATGTGCACATGAAGGCCCCCCCAAGCCTCCTGGTGGCAGGCCAGCGCTCAATCCTGGAGGTGGAGCCACCGGTCCTCCACCTGCAGGTGCCACTAGGACACCTCCAGCTAACGCCGGAGGGTGGCGAGCAGCTGGCGGGTCCGTGGACGCCTGCAGATGGCCCCGCCACTGTCGGGCTCGTCCATGCTCCGCTGAGGGGATGGCCTGGTGGGACGGCCCCGGTGGGCTCTCCGAGATGACAGACGCCACGCCAGTGCTCTCCGGGCCCTCCGATGGTGCAGCTGCAGAACAGAGGGGGAAAGAAGAGTGGAGACAGACGTTAGTCTGGGCCCTGACCCGTGGCCCTTGTCCCCCCACCCCTCTGCTGCTGGTTCCCCATCCCCATCCCCGGGAGATGCTGATGATGCTGATGATGGGTGTCCAACCCCCCCCCCGGGGGACCCTAGGTTCCGCTCCCCCCATCCCCAGAGGTGGGGCATGGCGCTGTCCTGCTGGGGGGCAGGGGCTGATGGACTCTTCTGAGGGACATGCCACTGCTGTCCTCGGGGCCATGGTCATCTGGGTGTGTGGAGGGCCCTGGTCATGTCTCTTGTCCCCACCCCTTAACCCCGGGGGTGTGCTCCAGGGTGGTACATACCTGACACTCCGCTCCCACTGTTGGGGGATAGCCATCGGGTGGATGCCCTGCTGGAGCTGCGGGAGGGGAGGGCAATCTGGAGCCCCCCCATCGCTTGAGGCCCCCTCCTCCTCCGGTGTCCCAGGGGTGGGCTCCAGGGGGGGCCCCTGGGGTGCAGGGCTGACCTCCAGGGCGGACTCCGTCTCTGGGGCCAGCTGGGGCTCATCGGCTGATGTGTCAAAGGTGGCTGGGGGGACAGGAGGTGTACCGGGGGCCCAGGATTTCCCCGAGCTCCCTGTAAAAGGGGCAAGCGGTGGGGGCGCCCCCAGATCGGCTGGCTGTGTCCCAGGCCCAGGCGTAACCCTGCCGCAGCTCCTTCACCTTACTCCTGATGTGGTCAGGAGTGCAGGCAGGGTGACTCCGGGCAGCCAGGCCCTCGGCCAGCCAAGCAAATGCATCTGCATTCCACCTCTTGCTCCCCATTACCTGAAGCACCACCTCCTCACCCCAGAGCCCCAGCAGGTCCCGGATCTTGGCCTCCATTCAGGAGGGGCCCCGCTGCCTCTCCCCCCTCTGGCTGGCAGGCTGGGAGCCCTGGGTCCCCTTTGGGGGGGTGCCCTGTGGGCGCTTGGGGGGCTGGCTGGCTGCCATGGGGTGCAGGATGGTGGGTTGGGGCTGCAGAGAGACATGCAGGCTGTGCACGTGGCTGTGTTGCTGCCTGCACGAGCTCTCAGCTTCCTGCACAGGAAATAAGGGGTCGGGGAGCTTTAAGGGGCTGCTGCACGCGGCGACCATAGAGCTCAGGGGCTGGAGAGAGCGTCTCTCAACCCCTCAGCTGATGGCCGCCGTGGAGGACCCCGCTATTTCGATGTTGCAGGACGCGGATCGTCTACACGTACCCTACTTCGACGTTCAACTTCGAAGTAGGGCGCTATTCCCATCTCCTGATGAGGATAGCGACTTCGACGTCTCGCCGCCTTACGTCGATTTCAACTTCGAAATAGCACTCGCCGCGTGTAGACGCGGCGGGCGCTATTTCAAAGTTGGCACGGCTACTTCGAAATAGCCGGCTAGCGTAGACGCGGCTTTGAGGTGACTGGTTGTTGGCCATAGGTCAAGGTTGCTGCTCTGGGGCTGCACAGAGGGCGTGCTATGGGACCTCACGCTGCGACTGCTCCTAGCATGATATCAGCTTCCTGCCGTGGGGTTTCTGGGTCCATGCAGCTTTAAATGCAGTTGGATGCAGCTCCCATAGAGCCCCGCTGCCACCAGCCAGGGCATCTTCGGCTACGTCTACACGTGAAGCCTACTTCGAAGTAGCTTATTTCGATGTAGCGACATCGAAAGAGACTATTTCAATGAATAACGTCTACACGTCCTCCAAGGCTGGCAACGTCGATGTTCAACTTCGACGTTGCGCAGCACCACATTGAAATAGGCGCAGCGAGGGAACGTCTACACGCCAAAGTAGCACACATCGAAATAAGGGTGCCAGGCACAGCTGCAGACAGGGTCACAGGGCGGACTCAACAGCAAGCCGCTCCCTTAATGGGCCCCTCCCAGACACAGCTGCACTAAACAACACAAGATCCACAGAGCCAACAACTGGTTGCAGACCCTGTGCATGCAGCATGGATCCCCAGATGCGGCAGCAGCAGCCAGAAGCCCTGGGCTAAGGGCTGCTGCACACGATGACCATACAGCCCCGCAGGGGCTGGAGAGAGAGCGTCTCTCAACCCCTCAGCTGATGGCCACCATGGCGGACCCCGCAATTTCGATGTTGCGGGACGCGCAACGACTACACGGTCCCTACTTCGACGTTGAACGTCGAAGTAGGGCGCTATTCCGATCCCCTCATGGGGTTAGCAGCTTCGACGTCTCGCTGCCTAACGTCGAAGTTAACTTCGAAATAGCGCCCGACACGTGTAGCCGTGACGGGCGCTATTTCGAAGTTAGTGCCGTTACTTCGAAGTAGCGTGCACGTGTAGACACGGCTTTCATGTTCCAGCTGGCCAGTGCCATAAAGGACTGCTCTTTCGAAAGAGCAGCCTGCAGAGTTTCCACACACATTTTCCTTTGAAAGAATCTTTTGAAAGTGGGCATTCTTTCTATTATGGGACCAGAGGAACACTTTCAAAAATGACACCATATTCTTTCAATTTACTTTCTAAAGGGCACGTTTTGTGCATAGACACTCCAGGCACTCTTTCGAAAGGGGTCTGGATTTTCTGAAGGTACCTGCAAGCGTAGATGCAGCCATACAGACCAGATAAAGACAGACAGGGATGAAGGAAATAATCATTTCATATAACAGGGAAAATGTATTGAAGAAAAGAGAAAGAAAGACCTGAAATATATAGTGGAAGACAAAAAAAATGAAAACAGAATGAAATAATAGAAATAGAGGAGAGGAAAATAGGAAACATGGCAAATCTCTTTGTTCAATGCCAGAAATACTGCAAGAAAATCTGCTGAAATTTTACATACTTGTGGTGAGACAGTCAGCCTGGATCCAGTCCCTGTACATTGTTATAAAGGGCCAGAGAAGGGTAAGGAGGCCCCAAAACCCATAGCTTATTTCCTGGCAATACAAAAGTAGCTGAAAGGCTGCTTCCAAGCATGCTTGGCCCAGAAGGGATACGGGGGACTGAAAATCAAAGTGTAAAATGGTTCTGAGAAAGAGGAAAAATCCTCTTTGAAAAGCAATAAATAAAAAGATTACAAGGAAATATATAGGGAGAGAGAAGGAAACCAGACTTTGTCCTTGAAAAATACTTATGGTATATTAATGATAAGAATAATGCAGTGAAAAAGCATTTATGGTCAGTGCCATATGTTTCTTTCATGCTGCTTCTCCAACCCGCATGCTGTCAGGAGTGGCTGTGAAAATTTCTAAAATAATTCATCCTTTGGGCTGAACTTTCCAGCACAAATATGATTTTTTTTTAAAATAAAGTTTGAAGAAAAATGTTTAGTCACTTTTTAAAGCAAGGGGCTTGAGGAACAGGCTTGCCCTATTATAACAATAAATTTTTGAGGGATTTTTTTAAGTGCTTTAATGACACTGATGTAGAAAGCTGAAATTCCGAAGAGTGATTGGAAATGTTTAACTTCAAATAGGAGTAGATGAATTAATGGGATAGTGAAAGAAATCTACAAATAAGAAGGCAAATCATGAGTTTCTGCATTGGGTTTCATAATTCAAGAAAAAAGGGATACTCAGCAGAATTAGCCTTGAAAAACACTCATGCAAATAGGATCTAACTAAAGGGGCTGTGTGGTCATCTGATTTTCTAAAATTCTTACAGGTTTGTTAGATTAGTTATAAAAATCTGAGCCACATGCAAAATTAAAAGCAAGCTCTAGGTTTACTAACTGCACAAGCAATAAATCACAGAGCAGCTGTAATAAACTCAGGGTGTGTGTTTCTCTAAGTTGTGTAAAAGGCTCCATGCACACATGCTTGCCAGCTGGTCACTAGCCTCTTTCTTCAACCAGAACCTTCTTGCCTAATAGAATTCTAAATTAAATCCTCAGCATCTTCTCACTGAATTCACCATAGCAGCCGACTTGACTGCTTGTGACTTGTTAAATCTGGTCTCAGCAGGAAGCTAGGCGGGCAGACATTGAATCCTTTTGCATGGGCCCCTCAATGTTTAACGAGTGTGAAGCTTTCGCTTTTTTCCTTTCTATAATTGATTGTTTAAAGCTTTCACTTTTAAATCTTGCTGCGCCTCAGACTGTGACAGTTTTTAAAATGTACGTTTCTCTTATTGAGTGTGGTATTGTGTTAATGGTCCAAGTTATCTACATGACTGCTTCACAGTAGACACAAGTTCTCCCCCTCCTTCGTACTTTTTGCAGCCTCCTTTGATATTGCTGCCTTTTCCCATTCACAAAATCTGGAATCATATTTAAGTAGACTTTTTTTTTTTGGTCACTTCCAGGCTTTTTGTCATATGCTGTTCTAGTGATTTGTCACACTTGTCAGTTTGATGCCTTCATCTGCATCCCTGCCACCAACCTGTTATCCATGTCTCAGACCTCTCCTGGCACAACCACATCTTCCTCAAACTTTCTGGCCTACCCATATCTCATTTTACCCTCTCCCGCCTACAAGACACACAATATATGTAGCTAAATTCCATCCTCCCCTCTCATTGTGATCCTACAACTTTTTCCAATAACTTCCCTGTCACTTTCTGCATGAAATTCAAGGTTCTGATTCCCATTAAAAGCCCTGTGTGCATCTTCCCCATCTCACAGTAAAAATGCAATGAAAACCCCACTTCCTCTGTGTTTTGTGTGGAGTGAGGGTTGCCTCACTTTCAGAACTGTCCACAAATGTGGAGGGCATTGTGGGAGTTTGTGTCCCAATATCACAGCTTTTAAAGCACATTTCTAGTACATTCACCACTAGAGGGGTACACAGCAATTAACAATGCGTCATGACATTCTGTATCAACAGTTCCACTATTTGTGGACTCAGCTGATAAACAGCTGAAAGGTGCCATATTGTGGTGTGGTATCATGCCCCAGTGAGGGACAAGATGATCCTTATTTTCCTGAGGACAAAACATTACTTCACAAAAGACCATTAACCAGGAAAACTTTCTTACATGGCATTGGGGAAACTGCTCAAGGATATTGCATGCCAGAAGCAGCAATATCTGTGTTATCAAAGGCAACTTGGAAGGTACTTTGCATACAAGAAGTCCATGCAGTCCACTTCCACAAATAAATGTGTGCCTCAAGAGCAGAACCCATTTTACCACTAGTGCACCAGGATGGAACTTAGCTAGCAAAATTATGGGCAGGGCTCTAATTAACTAGGCCAAATTTCAAAGTGATTATTTTGTCTCTTTGAGTTAAACACCCTTCCATATTGAAGTTGGGTACTTATTTCGAAGCTGCCCACATCTACTCTGTCAATCTGCAAGTCAAAGTCTGCACTTTGGAAACAAAAAAGCAGTCCAGTAACACTTTAAAGACTAACAAAACAATTTATTAGGAGATGAGCTTTCGTTGGACAGCCCCACTTCTTCAGATCATAGCCACACCAGAACAGACTCAATATTTAAGGCACAGAGAACCAAAAACAGTAATCAAGGTTGACAAATCAGAAAAATATTACCAAGGTGAGCAAATCAGAGAGCAGAGGGGCAGAAGTGGGGGCAGTCAAGAATAAGATAAAGCCATGTATACAGAAGAGCCCCTATAATGACCTGGAAAAATTCCCATCCCAGTTCAAACCACATGTTAATGTGTTGAATTTGAATATAAAAGAGTTCAGCAGCCTCTCTTTCCAAACTGTTGTGAAAATTCCTCTTCAGTAAGACACAAACTTTCAGGTCATTAACAGAATGGCCCACTCCACTGAAGTGCTGGCTGACAGGTTTGTGAATCAGGAGTGTTTTTATGTCTGTTTTGTGCCCATTAACTCTTTGTCTAAGAGAGTGTGAAGTCTGTCCAATATACAAAGCATCTGGGCATTGTTGGCACATGGTGGCATATATGATGGCAGTTGAGGAACACGAAAATGTGCCCGTGATCCCGTGTTCTATAGACTAGCACGGCTATCGCTCTGTGACTACTCTGCACTTTGAAATTCACACGGCCACCATTATGTTAATGAGGCAATGTATATGCACATTAGCACCTCATTAGCCTGCTTTGAATTGACTCATTACCATGCCCCGTCCGATGGGAGAGGATGAGCGTAGAAGCA